>NC_142597.1:34635864-34949228 GCF_965207765.1 Zootoca vivipara | reverse complement strand
ACTGTGCAGTCGTTTTTAAATTTTGTAGTCACCTAGAGGATTTTGTTTTAATAGAAAGGTGAGATGCAAATGTAACTGAACCAACAGCTAGGGAATTATTTCCCTTAACTTCCTTGTCCATGTATATTAAATGCTGGCTATAAACAAGGCAATGTTTCTACGAGCGTTCTAAAAACATCTGGTGAACAATGATATTGGCACCATTTTATGAAAGCAGTTTAAGACGATCAGAATCATGTCAGCTCACAAATTCCAAACATTCTTAGTGAGCTTCTTCCAACTGTTAACGGTGGCTTCCCATGTAGTTCTAACAGGGGAGTGGGGCTTTATGCTATTATTCGTTCCAAAGCAAACCGCCTTTAAATGAAGGATTATGAACCAGCTTGCTGAAGCTAACTAGTGTTAAACCATGACCCCGAATTTGGACATGGGATACCGCAGTTAAGTAGAAGGAGAAGCAAAAGCTTCCAGTGTACTGTACTCCTCTCTACTGGGTGGGAGGCGAAGGAACAGAGAACCATGCAAGCCTAGGAAGGGAGAAAGGCTTGGCTCATTCATGGAGTGTTAAATCATAGCTTTGCATTACATCTTAATGCAGCCATTTCAAATGCATATTACAAATAAAAAAGGGGCACTGAATTAATTTCCAAGAATGTGCTCTATACAATTCAGCTGCATGTTTGTTATCAGCAGGTGTTATCAGCTTCATAGAAGCAAAAGCCTTTCAGTCACTGATAGAACCTATTGATTTTTGTTGTTGGTATCCGTCTGCCTTGAGAGACAATAGAGCGCTCATCCAGGGTGAGTCAGACAGCTGGAGAATTACAGCGCCTGCTGTGGCTGCAGACTGGTAATTGATGCGTTAGCAGCTCCAAAGTGACCTCTCCAGGGTGCAAGCCTGGGCAGTGTGCATTAAGGTCCTGGGCTGCCCATACAACATGACCCCACTCATTGGTGCGGCCCAAAGGAAAGCCGAGTAATACATTTGACACCAGCTTGGAAGCAGGAGTTGCCAGAGGTGGCATACAATACACCATCCAACAATCCTTGGCACTCCACTCCAAATCTGTATAGGGTTACGCTTTACCCAAAGGAGACACTTAAATGATTTGAGGAACAAATGGCAATTTAAACTTACAGTACTTTACAAAATCCTTTTGAAAATCTTTTCTTGTATTAACGAAGGCTCTTCCTCTCTCAGTCCCCACCACAAACACATCTGTTTCATACACGGCGATGCAGGCGACTTCCGCCTTAGACTTGGCAAGCTCTTTGCACTGTAGAAGGAAAAAGCTGCTGCTTAGAATTGCAGTAACAAGTGGTACAGTCGTATTATAATTATTTAATTATTTAAAAAAGACGAGGAAAACGGGTTTGAAAGACTGTCGAGTTACTGTGATACCTCGGTTTGCGACCGCCTCCGTTTGCAACCGATCGGTTTGTGACCGCCACGGCCCCGGAAGTGTTTACATCCGGGTTCCGCGCCACGCGGATGCGCAGAAGCGATCTGCGCCGTGCACGCATGCGCAGAAGTGCTCTATCAGCGCTTCGCGCACGCGCAGAAGAGCCCCTCAGTTTACGACGAACTCGGGGAGCGACTGGCTCCCCAGAACGAATTGCGGTCGCAAACCGAGGTATGACTGTTATACTTTCTACCACTTGCAAGATAAAATAACAATCAGATGAACAGGCATGCATGAAGATACCTAAAGAAATGTTGCAAACAGAAGATACATTACAGTTAACACCAATGTCATCATACCATTGACTCAAGGGCTGACATGAGAAATGTAACCACCATTCTGCTTTCAGATGAATCCTCTTCATGGCTGGATGCTGCTGCCATAGCTGCTTGAGCCATTTTTGCTATAAAAAATATGAGAAAAGAACACAGTGAATCCAAATTATATAGTAGGCATACACATAATGAATTATTTACCCCTTTGCATAGCGTGGAATACAAAGTCAAGAGCAACAACTGATAACCAAACTACTGAGCAACCAGATTTCCCAGTTGCTCACTATGGGATGGGCTGTAGAAGGTGAAGATGCTCCCTTTCCCCCTACCCTGATGTCTTGCATTTGCCAGAACTCCCTTCACATCTCTCAGCTAGAAAATTCTCCAGGAGAATATTCTCCACAAACTGTAAATTCTAATGCAAGAACCAGTTTTACAACCCACGTTTTAAAAATCTAGTAAATAGTAAGTCAAGCTGTGATATTGCCAATGTAAGTAATGAATAATGATGTTTTTGATCCAGTTACATTACTGGGCATCGTGTCATTCACCACTGGCAGTTCTGAAATGTGAGATAGTAATTTGCATTTCTGATGTTATGTAACTTGTCATTACTGACTATTTGTGTTTTATTTTATGGAAATAATAGCTTTTATTTTAAACTTTTTATTTTATTAGTGTTGCACTGAAAATACTATACCATGTAGATATGCTTATTAAAGAACGTACTCATGTAGCAGACCTGAGGGATTTTTTTATATTCCTTTTGCTTTAAAAGCTACATTTCATACATACACAATGTAATTCAAATTCAAAATTGATAGTAAATATTTGGTTAGTGGCAGGCTTAGTGATTAACGTGAGTCATTCACGCTGAATTTTCAATTTCAAGTTTGGTGCAAAAAATCAAAGAATGTGAATTCACTGCATTGCCCCACTGAATAAAAATATCTCTACAGTTTTTGGTTGCCATCTGAACAAGTTTATCCATAAATAAACAGGTATATTAACTAATTATATCATTTTCAATGCATTAAAATGAATATTCTATTTTAAATGAAAATTCTCTAGTATTCTCATTAATAGAGAATATTCTCCAAAAGTTTATTCTCGAGAATTTAACATCACTATCACAGCCTAACCTAACATACAGTCTGCTGAGAGGATAACACGAGCAGAGGGAGGAGATCCATGTAACCGTATATTGGATCCATGTACCCGTATACTGTATATTCCTGCGTATAAGACTACTTTTTAGCCCAGGAAAATCTTCTCAAAAGTCGGGGGTCGTCTTATACGCCGGGTCGTATTTCTTATACGGTGAGTATATCCCGAATTCTATATTTTAACTGGAAAAGTTGGGGGTCGTCTTATACGCCCAGTCGTCTTATACGCCGGAATATACGGTACTCGCCGTATAAGAAATACGACCCGGCGTATAAGACGACCCCCGACTTTTGAAAAGATTTTCCTGGGTTATAAAGTAGTTTTATACGCAGGAATATACAGTACCTTGCTCAGATTTCTTTGGAGTAAGGGCAGAATAAAAATATACAAAAATAAACATGGGCTCTCTCCCTTCTGCATCATTCAACCCTAGTATCATTCTCCTGCACTTTGTTTACACAAATATGGTTGGACACTGCACACTCTTAAATCTGGGCATATGTGAGCACCTCCAAATGCCCAAAAAGGAGCTCACAAGATAAATAGGCCAACGCAACTCCCTCCTGCCTCCATCTTAAGGACATATCTTATGCAAACTTTTTTATAAAAAGAATTAAGTTTTTCAAATCCTGACCTATTTCATGGTTCAACTGCCACTTTCAAATGCAGTCTTACATAGCAATGAGGATGTAAAGATAATAATGATCAGCTAAGATCATAATAAGAGTTCATATTTTTTTAAAGGATTTGTAGAACTCATGGCTACACTGAAAAGCAATAGCTCACTGGCACAGCACATCTTTTACATGCAGTATAGCCTAGGTTCAATAACAGGCATCTCTGGGTAGGGCTGGGAAATAATTCCATTTGAAACCCAGGCAAAGCACGGCCAGTCAGCACAGACAATAATGAGACCAATGATCTGACTTGGCACGAGGCTGCTTCTTACATTCCTAGAGAACATACAAAAGGTTCAAAGACTAGAAGGAATGTAGGGTGTCTGATGTTGCAATCCTAACCCCCCCTTACTTGGGAGTAAGGCCCAGTGAAATCAATGACATGGCCTTCAATGAGAAGACATGACAAGGATTGTGCTGCAAGTCACTATTTATTTACTGTTTTACCGTATACATCTCCCTCTTCTAAATAAGTGGCTACAAGCAAACATGACATAATACCATATAACACAATCAACAGTATCAAACCCTAAGGGGAACCTAAACAATGTTTTGCTACGTTTACAAAATAGGGAAAGAGTCAGGCCCCAGCAGATCTGTCAGCTGGTCCTGTTACATAACCCACGCAATCTTATCTCTCATAAAGATGGGCCTCTTCCGTTTGATTATGATAAGGGCCCACTCAAAGAGCAACTTATGTCATTTTTCTAAGTCAATGTATTTATTGGGACTTAAAAACCTGCAAAGTTTTTTCAGTATTTTGCCAACAAAACTGGACAGGATTATGACCAAAATGACCAGACTTTGGAGTGTTCCATATACTGCACTCTATTATGCTGTGTGATAGAAAAGCTACCGGTGCCTGTTGTTCAGCCCAGGCTTCTACCATGGTTCTAAATAATGAAAGATCCTGCTGACCTTTCCGATAAACCAAACTGTGGCTGATAAAAGATATATTGGAGTCAACCGTTCATTTGCTCCAGTGATGTGGGGTGGAAAAAATTACTGCTTTATTCTTCTGCAGAAAAGGTTCTGTTCTCATAAGTTCATTGGTAACAACACATGGGTACCAAATACAGTATCTCTCACATCTTATTTTCAAAAGCTAATGAAAGTCCAGTTTGTATTTTCATACCTATTCTCTGCATTACAAGAATTCTGCACAGCTAAAATGGAACCTGAAACAGAAAAATGCACAACTGAAAAGTGATCATATTTTCTGAGCAAAGAAAGCTCAAACAATTGTTTCTAAAAATCTGGGACTTTTCCAGACAGACAAGGGAATGTGGAGGAGACACAGAAAAACACACATTTTTAAAGTGAAGCACCAACGCTTTTTCTGGCCAGTACAATACAAACCTAATCATACTTACCAAGTCCCACAGCACTTTGTGGGACTTCTATCTATGTAAACACGCATTGGATTGAGATGCAAATGAAATAGGCTAGGAAGCTTTGCGGATTTGGGGAATCTATGCTACTTAACAGTAAAATACGAATTTTTGGAAGACAACAAGGATATCTGCAGGCACCTAGGCTGTTTACTTTGGCAATAAGATACTAGCTCAAATGGCTCAGATGCTGGGAAGTTGGGACTTGTGAGTTGCAACCACTATCCATAGCATACTTTGCTATGAAATTGTAGGTAAAATTGCACTCTCCTAGCCTCTCAAAATAATGTTTTGAATGCTGCATGAAAAAAGATGTCACTTTAAGAGAGGTGCTGGGGGACAGTGGGGATGATACCTGGATTCCCTGCATTCACTTGGGTCTGTGAAATCTGGGCCACTTTCTTTCTGAGGTCAACACATCAAGCCTGCAACTGTAATAATGAACAACCCTTTTCATTTTGCTCTAAACACCATTTTGTGAACCCCGCCCCCCCCAATCCTCTACAATATAGGTCAAAAACATTCTTAATAAGCAATTCTGGAAGTCTAGATTAGAAGCAAAGAGTATTAGAAATTAGAAGATTTTTCAAAAAGTAGGTGATTCAGTATTTGCTTCATAGATCGCAGAAAGCAGGGCTTAGATCAGGAAGACCTAGGCTGAAACTTCCACAGAAGCCACTAAGGTCACTTGGGAACATCACATTTATGAAGTAATTAATGTACACTTTTTGAAAGAAATGCAGGATACTGATGTGATAAATAAATCGCCAATATAGCAAAATTAGCACTAGGAGTAGAATACTTTCTAAGATGGAGGACACTGGCCTGGACATACCTGCATGCTACTCTGAAGGAAACAAAGACTTCAGTACCACTACAATAATTAAATTTGCAGAAAGTAACAGACCTTAAAAGGTGGCAAGACATCTGCAAGCCCCCCCCCCCAATATATCCCAAGTGTCAATCTAAAAATTTTAGGTAACATCAGGGATTAGATCCTAAGTCTCCAACAGCAAGTACTGCAGCTACTTGCTGCAACAAATTGACTATCTGGAAAAGGAAAAGAATTACAGGGGGAAATCTCCCTCCATCTGTAGTTAGAACAGTGGAGAATTTACCGTAGGTAACATACCGGTACATGAAAATATCAAGAAGTTGTGGGTTACAGTCCAACTCCTCTAAAAGGGATAATCAAATAATTTCTTTTATGGCTGGTTTATCTTTAAGGATAGGTTTCAGGAACAAAGTGTATGAGCGTAGGGATTAGTGCTCCCCAACATCACAATAAGTGTTTACTCAAAACATGCTTCCTTTATCTCTATATGGAGGGGGGGGGTGCAAGCTGTGAGAAGACTCAAGGCCTTTTCTTAAATGAGAAATGGGGAAGAGGGGAGCACAGAAAAGAGAAAACAGAACAAAGGACTTCTAATAAGGTCAAAGCAGAAAGCATGTTGTATTTAAAGCATGTGATTATGAAGAACATCCAGCCATACTCAAATAATGCAGTACTCCCTTTTCATTTGCCAGTGAGGAAATGTGGCCTGAAAAAGCAGAGGTGCAGGGGGTGGGGGAAGAAGAGAAATTACTGTACTACTTCTTGAAGAAGCAACATGAAAAGATAAAAACCACACACAATGAGTGGGAATAAAATGTCTAAAGGAGCAACACAAAAAGCTGGGGAACAATCAGAAGTTACTGTGGAAGCAGAGGTGTATATTTAGACAACTTCCTCCCCACTTTCAACACACACACTACAAGGATTATTCTGGTGAGTAGGGGTAGACAGCTTCATCCTAAATAAAGCAGTAACAGAAGGATATATATGGAGATCCCCATTAGGAAATTCTGCAGGGGGAAGCAACAGGTGAAAAAAATTATCATCCTCATATTTATCATTCCGCCAATCATATAGACTCTGGGCAGGGGGAGAAGATAACTAAAAGGTTCCACTTTGCATAGCAGGAAGAAGAAGAAAAGAAGCATACTTACATCCCCATTAGAAATATTGGAGGCGGGGAGAGAAGAGATAACAGACTAAGACTACAATCCTATTACACACTTGGGAGTAAGACCCACTGAAGAGAGTGGAGACTTATTTCTGAAAAAACATGTGTAAGATCAGGCTGTAATCTTAAACATACTTGACTACCACACAAACATTTACCACATTCATCTTACCAACTTTTGGCTAATGTACACAAGGCCACTGAAAAGTTAAAGCAACAGCTTACCATCTAAAGACAACTGGACTCGTAGGAACTATGGGAAGGGAATTTTAGTTTACCAACACTTTGCACAATATGTAGGCAAATTTCCTATCACTGATGTGGTGTGAGGAGAAAAGCTTCAGCTAAATAAGGAAAACAGTGTACTGCAGGACACAGATTGTTGGGGGGGGGAGTAGATAACAAATAATGTAGAAAGTATTATAAAGAAAATATATCTGCACTATTTACCCTGTTTCTCATATTTTAAGACATACCCATAAAATAAGCCATAGCAGGATTTTTAAGCATTCGAGGAATATAAGCCATACCCCGAAAATAAGACATAGTGATAGGCGCAGCAGCAATGCCGGCCGCGGCAGGAGGAGGAGGAAAAAAATAAGACATCCCTTGAAAATAAGCCATAGTGTGTTTTTTTGAGGAAAAAATAAATATAAGACATGTCTTATAATATGAGAAACACGGTAATTATTAAATATGTATCCTACTTTTTGACAGAAATTCTCCAAAGGGGGCTCACAGCATTCCTTTTTATTTTTATGCCAGGCTCTGTGCCAAAATTTAAAACAATCCCACCAAAAACTTTGAAAACATTGTGTGTGTGTGTGTGTGTGTGTGTGTGTGTGTGTGTGTGTGTGTCTATATAATACATTGACTTGTGTGGGAAGATTATTTTGGGAGGAGAGAAAGAACAAAAATAGCCTTCCTTCCAGAAATAGAACTTTATTTTAAAAGGCAATTAACAAAGAAAAAAGGGGAGGCTTCCTTCAGATTTGGGAGGGTAGTTGGGGGGAAAACGTTGTTGCTCTCTCTGGTCACTATGATTTGGTGCTGAGGGTGGGAGTAGGGTAGAAAACAGATACACATATGTAAACAAATATGCTGGGAGCACCACAATGTAGCAACTGGAGTGGAATAAAGATTACAACAAAAACAATACAGTACAGGGGCTCCACACCCAACCCACTGTAATTCACCAAGGAAGTCTACACACAAATAAACACTAGAATGTTTGGTAGGGGGAAGAGAAATAAACTCAGCAAACAATAATAATGAAACTTAATTCTTCCCCACCCACCCTTTATTCTTCCTGGTAGATTCACTATGGAAGCTGTGCATACAAAGAAGAAAGCTCAACTCGATTATTGCATTTTAAAATTATTATTGGATGAAACCCCTCTGCCTAGAAATAGGATAAGAAAGCCCTTCCCCACATATGGAATAGGAGGAGAGTTTGATGATAAAACTATTTTTTCCCCTCTTCATACTGCCGCTCCATTCCCTATATGGGAAAAGGGCTCCTTAGCTCATTCATGCAGCAGGTAGAGAGTTTGAGGAGAAAATGCTATTATTTTACTATCATTTTAGGAATAATGATTTCGTTATCATTCTTGTGCATCACCCACCTCATAGTGGAAGGACAAGCAAATTTTCAGGGAGGCATCACAACAACTACTACTCAGGTCTCAGCCAAAAAAAAAAGACTGAGAAAGCCTTGCTGCCATCATGTAGACTTGGCACCAGGGTGTGTGTGAAGAGGAAAACAGTACAGTGGTACTTTGGTTCCCGAATGGCTTAGTTGTCAAACAAATCGGCTCCCCAACGCCACAAACCTGGAAGGAAGTGTTCCGGTTTGCAAACATTTTTCAGAAGCCAAATGTCCAATGGAGCTTCCTGCAGCCAATCAAAAGCCGCACCTTGGTTTCTGAACGGTTTTGGGAGTCAAATGAACTCCTGGAACGGATTAAGTTTGAGAACCAAGGTACCACTGTATTTTCCACACTGCCTGGTATGTTCTGGTACACCCACAGAGAAGGCAAGGCTGACCTGCAATTGCCCGACCAGCACCACGGATAGCTCCCAGTGAGCAATCTGTTCTGGCAAAAAGCTGAGAGCTCCACCCCCTTGTGACTAACTCTACTTTCTTAAAGGGCCAACCCTCTGGCTAGAGAAGGAGCACTTCTCAATTCCCTAGCCTCAGACATGCTGCACTCTCTGCCAGCTGGCCTGATGAGGTTCATGAGTGGTTCCAGGCTCTGGCCCTACATACCCATGTTCCTCACCCTCAGTTGTCCTCCTCAGCAATAAAGCTGCTAGCACATTTGCAAAGCTTAAGCAGGGTGAGGTATGATTTCAAATTGGACAGGGGACTGACATTCCTGCACTGAAGGGAAGTTGGACTAGAGGACCCTCGGGGTCCCTTCCAATTCTACAATTCAGAGTATGATTGCTAGCAGGAGGCTCACAGCCCTGCACCTGCTCTGACTCCTTAGCTTGAAAGTCTGCAGCCTCCGACTTACAAGTCCCCAGAGTCAAGACTTGTGGGTCAGAGGCTGCCGACTTTCAAGTTAAGGAGCCAGACCCCAGTCACCACACTGCCCACCCCACCCCACCCGAGGACTGCCGTAGCCTAATTTCCAGACTGTAAATGAACCTCTGGCATTGTTACTGTGGAAAACTGGCTAAGGAAGGCCTTCCCAGATAACTGGGAGGGAAAAGAAATTTTATAATTATTTCTACACACACACACCCCGCCCCCACAAAAAAACCTATCCACTGACAGAATGAGGCCTTCCTTAGTCGGCTTTCCAAACATACATGCATATACAGACTAAGAATGTTATTTTCCCATGGGTAATTTTTTGGGTGGGGGGGTGGGGGAAATGAGTGCAAGGGAAAAGAAATTATTTCTACTCGGACTATCTCAAATTCTCTGTGAGATGGGAGAGTAGGCAAGAGAACTTTAGTCAACCTTCCAAAGTGAAAGTTATTATTTATTACTATTATTAACTAAAAGATTACTCCTTACACTACTAGGAAGTGGTGGTTTGAGTCTCTATTAGTGTTTTAACAAAAAAAAAGAGGCTTGTCACCTTCCTATCAACAATAACTACAAAAACAGAGGCTTCTGGAAATATAATAAGGAAAATGGCTATATTTTCCCCACCCTACAGAAAAATGGGTTACAAAAGTATTTACTCCCTCTATGAAGATTGGAGGAAGTGTGAGGATAAATTTATTGTTAATAATAATAATAGAGGCTCAGGGTTGTAGCCAATGTTAGCTTGGCTCAGAGCAGAGACATTGAAATTAATGGACATGCCTAACTTAGGCCTAATTTCCATGGGTCTATTTGAGTAAGACTAACACTGGATATAACTAGTTACAGGTTGGTCTGACGTAGTCGAAACAAAATTAAAAAGTTCCTTCCAGCAGCACCTTAAAGACCAACTAAGTTTGTCATTGGTATGAGCTTTCGTGTGCATGCACTCTGCAAACCAAAGCTCATACCAATGACAAACTTAGTTGGTCTCTAAGGTGCTACTAGAAGGAATTTTTTATCGACTGGATATAACCTTCAGTTTCCCCTTAAGAAACAGGTTAAGTCCCTCTTCCCTAGAGAATTGAGGGGGGGGGAGGCTGTAACAAAATACTAATATGAAGTGAATGTTGATGATGATGAGTGTAATAATAGGCTGCTTTGGGGTGGAACTTGGAGAGGCCATTTTCTGTGGCACCCCCTAAGTTGCAGCATTCACTCATATGCTGAGACCCACCCTATTCATGCGATTGTAATTTGTTTTCAACTGTTTGGATATTTTATTTCAAATTGTTGTGGGAACCTAGGTCAAAGGGTAGATAATAATAATAATAATAATAATAATAATAATAATAATAATAATAAAGGTTCAATCCTATTAATGGCTCAGTCCACCCCGCCCCCACAATGGAAAAGTGGGGGAAGAAGAATTTTGTATTTAAGTGCCTAACAATAATAATGCGTCCCCCAACCACCTTTCATTCCCTCTGGAAAAACGGAGTCTTTCCGCTCCCCCACAGTGGGTAGGGGATAAAGAAGAAAAAGTGTGAGGATTTTTTAAATTAATAAACGCAAACACCACCACCATCAACAACAACAATAATAATCCTTCCCCCTTGATCCCCCCCCCAAAAAAAAAGTTCAGGAAGGCCTTCCTCTCACCCACAATGGAAAACAGGAGACCAGGGAAGAAATAGTGGTGAATGGAGAAATTATTAAGTTAGTAGTAATAGCAACAACAACATTAGAGCCTCTGTCTTTCTTCCTCCAGTCCCACTGGAAACATTTGGTCCTCCTGTTTCCCATAATAGATAATGGGAAGAGAAAGAGTTAATAAATTTTCCTAAATAACATCAACAGCCTACTTCTTTTGCAGGGGGGGGGGGGGAGAGAGAGAGAAATGGCTGAGGGATTTCTTGTTGTTGTTGCCTCCCAAGGGAAATGAAGGGAGAAGAAAGGTGTAAAGAGAAAAATTTAAATGAAGTTTCTTATGAAAGCAACAACACAGTCATAAAACCTCAACCTACTTCCCTCTCCCACCCACCCTCAAAAGGGTCAGGGGATCCTTCTCAACATCCCCCAATGGAAAATGTTAAAGTGTAAGGAGAAAATGTTAATTAGGTTCCCAATAACAAGAGCTCAGTGTGGTTCCCTCTTCCTCTGCCCAACACCTTGGAGAGAAAAAGTTGGCCCCCACTCTCCAAAACAGAAAAGGAGGACATTTTAAGATCAAGTTCCTAACTAGTTTAACAATAATAGTGTCCCAACCCTGCCCCCAAAAATGGAAAATGGGAGGAAAAGGAAGAGGAAAAGGGTGGTGATATTTTTAAAAATCAAGTTTGTAACAACTATGAAGCCCCAACCTCCCTTCCTTTCCTCCCCAGCTCCACAAAAGGATAATGGGAGGAAAGGGAGGAGGAAAAGTGCGAAAGCATCTTTAAATGACGTTCCTAACAGTAATAATAATGCCCCAACCCTCTTTCGTCCCCCCACCCCAGGCTCACAAACACGATGGAAAACTGGGGGGAGGGAGAGAGAGAGGGAAAAGTGCGAGAACATTATTATTGTTATTAATGAAACTTGTATACCGCCCTTCACCCCAAGAAGGGCGGCTCACAACAGTATAAAAACACCCAATGAAACGTGTTCACTCAAGATCCCAACAACAACGCCCCTACCTTTCCCCCTTCGCACGCAATAAACAAGTTTTTAAAAATGGAGAAAGTGGGGGGGGGTAGGGAAAACAAATATTAAAATAAAAACCCCAAGAAACAACAATAGCGCCCTTCCCCTCGGAAAAACCAAAAATAGAAATTGGCCTGGGAAGAGCTATTTCTTTCCTCCTCCTCCACCACACATTGCGAGGGTGGGTGGCTTAATAGGCATTTTATAGATATACGGTATAGATACCGGTAGGCCGAGGCCTCCCCTCCCCCACCTCCCTCCTCTCGCCCCTCCCCCCTCCCGCTCCTTCCCCTCCCCCACTCACTCGTCGCTTCGGCGCCGCTGAGGAGAATCGGGAGAGGGAGAGAGAGAGAGAGAAGAAAGAGAAGCGTCGGATGGCGAAATTAAATAAAAAAAACCGTCCCTGCACTTCTGCCGCCTGCGGGAAAGCTCAGGCTTACCGCCCTCCCCTTCCCTCCCTCTTTGTGGCTGCCCCCTTCTTCTCACCCCTCTCCCCCCTTCGTTTCCCGTACCCCACCCTCAAGTCTCGGGGCGGCGCGCGGGCCCTGCGCTCAACGGCTCACCCTGAACCCAGAACCGAAGGAGGGGGAGGGCCCGAGGAGAGCGAAGACCTCGAATCTCTCTCTCTCTTTTTTTTTCCCTTTCCCCCCTCACCCGTTCTCGGGGAAGGGAGGCGCTTCTGCGCATGCCCCGCCGCCGCATGGCGGCCTTGGGCGATGTAGTTCTCTCGAGGCGCCTCCGAGCGGCCTGGACACGGCGGGAAGACTACGTCTCCCAGGAAGCACCGCGCCGAGCCGCGAGGGGCTGCGTGGGCCTCTCTCTCTTTTTTTTTTTAAGGGCCGGAGAGAGTCGATCAACGAGGACCTGGGAAAAGAGGGAGGGAGAAACATGGCTGTGCAGGGCCCAGGCGGCGTTGCTTTCCAGCAGCTCCTTGCACTTGGGAAGGATTTTTTTAAAAAAAACAATAAAAATAATAGTAATGGTCATTGCAAAAGCGAAAAAAATATACAGTAATGGGATTGTAAGTAACTGCATTTGTTTTTAGATGCACAGCACAAAACAAAAACATAACCTGAATTCCTCCGTGTATGTAATGCACTGGCACAAAAAAATAAATCCCGCCCCCTTTTCCCATGCACAATGAGGGAATCTTGCTGCAGAGGCAGGAGGATTGGCGAGATCAGGCCGTTTCTTCTTCGTCCTCCATTGAGGGTGCGCCCTGGCAAGGCGAGATGCGTGGCTTTGTTTTGCCTGCTTTAAACCTTGTCCGGGGGTTGTTTCTTAACACTCCCCACCCCAACTCGATCTGCCTTTAAAATGCCGTGGCATTAATTTAAACAAAAAGAACAACAACAACAACAACAAAAAAGCATTTTTAAGATGTTGCCTGAACATTTCCCGGCCAAAGTGTTGAGGTCTAGAAACATTTTAAATGCGTATAAAATATTGTGTTGCTTATTCTATTCTTTTTATATATATATAAAAATCGCAATATGTGCATGGCACTATAATTTTTGGGATTAGTATTGCAACATTTCATGGTTTCCCCTCTGATAATCTGAACATACAGGTGAAACTTGGAAAATTAGAATATCGTCGAAAAGTGCATTTATTTCAGTAACGCAACTTAAAAGGTGAAACCAATAGATGAGATAGATGCATGACATGCAAAGCAAGATATGTCAAGCCTTTATTTGTTGTAATTGTAATTATTTGTCGTTAGGCAGGTCAATTATAAATGGAATGTAATTAATGAAATGTAATAGCAATGTTTATTTTTGTATTATTGTAACTATTTGTTTTCTTACTGTGGAATTTCCAAAATAAATCATTTGTAAAAATTAAAAGAAAAAGAAAAAAATAATAAGTTGCATTACTGAAATAAATGCACTTTTTGACGATACTGTATTCTAATTTTCTGAGTTTCACCTGTAGGATTGTACCCAGGGAAGTACTACTCAGAGGCAACCCCTTCAGATAAATGGACATAAGTTGATTTCAAGGAGTCAGACTATAACTAATACTGGATACAGCCAATAGTTTTAATAAATGCCTAATACTTATTGATATGGTTGAGTGTTTTGTCTTACACTCTGCTGCATCATCAACAATAATGTGAAATATTTATATAAACAATGTTAAGAAAGGGAAATCCAAAAATTACTGTTACTATTCTGTAGTAACAAAGAGAAAACATTTAAAGGATAGTGAGGGCAATATTTACGTATTCATATGGTATATACCGGGTATATGTCTCTTCTCCCCAAACCTCCATCAAATCTCCAAATGCCCCTATGTTTTACGGGGTAGTTAAATCACTGTCCCATTTTGTTACAGGTAGGTACTGGAAGGAATTTTTTTATTTTGTCTCATTTTGCTTAGTGATGAGAAATGGAAATACAGTACCGCCTTTGCAAGATTTCCTTGCCTGTATCTCACAAGGTTTTCTATTCATAAGAAAGGCTTTTGTACAGTACAGTGAAGCTTACTCCCTGGTAAACAAGATTAGGGTTTCACCTTGACAGCGCAATCCTATCTATACATATACCGGTAGCTACACAAAAGTAAGTCAGTCCCCAGTGGGGCTTATTCACAGGATGAGTGGGCAGAGAAGCTGGAGAAATTCAATTAAAAATGAAGCGGAAATTGGTGCAGTTTGCATGTTCCTCTGGTCAGGAACATAAATCAGTCAAGCAAATGCAAATGATATTCACATCATTGTTGTCCACAGATAATGCCTAATTAAACTGCTTTTTTTCACATGGCGTTGATGGTTCCTTTACATTTAAATGAATGTCAGTAATGTAAGTTGCATAAATAGTTATGCAAGTCACATAGTATTTGGCAGAAACTGACCTGCAGCAGAATGTAAACAGTACCGATTGCAATGAATACACTTCACAATGGAAATCACTCCCTTCTTACATCCTGTGAATAAGTCCCATTGGGATCAGCTGTGCTTACCTATAAGTAAGCGTGTATCATTTCACTGTTGTTGACATCCGTCTGTCTCGCGAGAGGCACACAAGGCACCATCCAACTGTCTTCAGGACTCCGTTCCTGATTTGTGCAGGGTTTACTCCTTAGCCTTTTCTTCTCCCAAAGAAATCCTGCAAGGCAGCGGAGGTTTAGGATCAGAGTTTTCGTTCTCCTAGATCAGGCATCCCCAAACTGTGGCCCTCTAGATATTTTGGCCTACAACTCCCATGATCCCTAGCTAACAGGACCAGTGGCCAGGGAAGATGGGAATTGTAGTCCAAAACATCTGGAGGGCCGAAGTTTGGGGATGCCTGTCCTAGATGGGCTGTCTTCCCATCTGCCCCTCACTTCCCTCTGCAGCCCGTACAGAAACCACCTTCTTGACCATTGAACCCACTATTGGTCTTGTCCATTCAATCTGCCGCATGCAGGGGAAGTTCCTAACTCACTGAGGGTTTGAGGCCCATCACCAGCTACCCTCACCTGGTTTAGCCGGCCAGTCAAAGCCGTTTCCTGCTGTTACAATGCTGACATCTAGGAGCCACTGGTGAGAGCTGAGTGCTGGGTGGGCAGCAAAGATGGATAAACTAACCCAGAAGTAGCACGATGTGTGTGTGTCTCCCCCTCCAGGTACTATCCCTCCTCTAACACCATATATACCCTCACTGTATTGCAAATATTAAAGTGAATAGAGATAAGTTGTTTTTCTCCCTTATAAGACTGGAACTCGTGGGCATCCAAAGAAGCTGGAAGATTTGGGACAGATAAAATAAAGTACCGTACTTCTTTTTTAATGTATTTTTTATTTTGCATTTCACTTTTGCATTTTATTTATGCATTTCACTAATTTTATGCATTTCACTAATTTTACAATCATGTTGACATTTCAAACCTTGACTTCCTTCCCCCTCTTTCTGCAGTTCCTTAAATTTGTTTTTAATGCCTTCTGCATATCCAAATTAACTTAATTTGCTCACTTAGTCATCTTCTTTAAATATATATTCTTATGAAACTGCAGGTTATTACAATAACCCTGCCAATGTTTTTATCTGTTTATAATTTATCTGTAAATATTCAATAAACCGTTTTCATTCATATAGAGAGAGATATATAAAAATTGTTAAATTGATGTATTATTCTTCCGGTAAGTTTCGCCATTTCTGCATATTCCATAAGTTTTTTTGTATCCGTTCTTCCTTTGCTTCTTTCCACTTCTTCACACAGTTGTTAAAACTATGGATCTCGCTTCAGCAAGAAGCAGGGGTGGGCCCCATCTTGGATAGTACAATTTTATGGAAGATTGGGCTTCTTTCACAGTGGCGATTAGCCACAATAGTTATGGCTCTGCCTCCACAATCAGAGGCAGCAATGCTTCTGAATACCAGTTGCACGAAGCCACAACACGGCATGGAGCGTGTTTGGGTGCTGCTTGATGGTTTCCCACAGGCATCTGGCCACTGTGAGAACAGAATGATGGAGTAGATGGGTCTCCTTTGGCTTGATCCAGCAGGCTCTTATTGGGTCCCTAAGCCCTATATCAGGGCATCACCAAACTGCGGCCCTCCAGATGTTTTGGCCTACAACTCCCATGATCCCTAGCTAACAGGACTAGTGGTCAGGGAAGATGGGAATTGTAGTCCAAAACATCTGGAGGGCCAAAGTTTGGGGGTGCCTGCCCTATAGCATGTGCATACAATGCATTAGGCTGGAATAACTCAGTCGGTAGAACATGAGTCTCTTCATCTCAGGGACGTGGGTTCAAGCCCCATGTTGGGTAAAGGATTTCTGCATTGCAGGGGGTTGGACTAGATGGCCCATGTGGTCCCATCCAACTCTACAATTCTATAAGTGCAAAGGCACCATCTGGTGCACTTTATATCATTCTCCCCAGTGTGCCAGAGTGAAGCTCTCCACGTATCTAGGCGAACACCTCTTCCTGGCTATTGGAAAGGTCTTGTGGCCAGGATTTGGGAGCAGAATAGAGAAGGAACATCCAACATATATAAGGTGCTGAGAAAAAGCTAAGTAGGAACTATGAGCCTCTGCACATGGGCATGTACAGAGTGCACCTCCTTTGCAGAACCTCTGTAATAAGATGGTCTCACAAAACAATAGAGCCCATCAGGTCTAGCTATCTCATTAGAGAATGATAAAAGGTTTTTAAAAAGTATGGTATTATTTTTCATTTGTTTCACTTGCTCATTTTTTCCCACATTTTATGATTCCTAATAATGATGATTGGTGATTAATAAATCTGGGTTACATATTGATATTTGGGTTGCGAGTGACAATAACTTTATGAGCTCATCAAGGAGTCAGTGAACTCAGAAATATTGCCATATTATGTACAGTACATTATGTGGTCATCCAGACATGAGAAGGAGGTAGCAGTAGACTTGGGGCATGGGTAGGCAAACTAAGGCCCGTGGGCTGGATCTGGCCCAATCGCCTTCTAAATCCGGCCTGCGGACGGTCTGGGAATCAGCGTGTTTTTACATGAGTAGAATGGTCCTTTTATTTAAAATGCATCTCTGGGTTATTTGTGGGGCATAGGAATTCGTTCACCCCCCCAAAAAAAAAATAGTCCGGCCCCCCACAAGGTCTGAGGGACAGTGGACCGGCCCCCTGCTGAAAAAGTTTGCTGGCCCCTGAGGCAACCCCAAGCTTTGCAGAAGTATAAGGACAAAACCCTAAAAGGAGGGGGGGGTCAATCAAAGTGGCCCTGTAAGTATTCAGTAAGCTCTGAGGCACAGAGTGCTGGCTGGCTTTTGGGGGGAAAAAACAAAGCAGGAAACCAGGTGTTGAAAGGAGTGGAATACAGTGGTACCTCAGTTTATAAACAAAATTGGTTCCGGAAGTCTGTACTTAACCTGAAGCATACTTAACCTGAAGCGAACTTTCCCATTGAAAGTACAGTGGAACCTCGGTTTATTAAAACCTCGGTTTATGAATTTTCGGTTTACGAACGCCGCGGACCCATCTGGAACGGATTAATTCACTTTCCATTACTTTCAATGGGAAAGTTCGCTTCAGTTTATGAACAGACTTCTGGAACCAATTACACCCATGCTTCGGGTTAAGTACGCTTCAGGTTGAGTACTACGTGGACCCGTCTGGAACGGATTAATCCACTTTCCATTACTTTCAATGGGAAAGTTCGCTTCAGTTTATGAACGCTTCAGTTTATGAACAGACTTCCGGAACCAATTGTGTTCATAAACCGAGGTACCACTGTAATGGAAAGTGGATTAATCTGTTCCAGATGGGTCCACGGAGTACTTAACTTGAAGCGTACTTAACCCGAGGTATGACTGTAATTGGTTCCGGAAGTCCGTACTTAACCTGAAGCGTACTTAACCTGAAGCGAACACTTTCCCATTGAAAGTAATGGAAAGTGGATTAATCCGTTCCAGACGGATCCGCGGAGTACTTAAACTGAAAATACTCAAACCGAGGCGTACTTAAACCGAGGTATGACTGTAGAATATTCCAAAAGAGGCTGGCTGGGCAGCTGGCTGGGGCCCTAAACAGGAGCCCATTGCACTGCAACGCAGGCCTCACTTTTGATAACATCTCCCAAGATGCCTGTTGTTTTCAATGGGTCTGTTCTGAGCAGGACTGCAAAGGATACAGTTGAGTAGGACTGTGGTGTAGCGGTTAGAGTGCTGGACTAGGACCTGGGAGACCAGGGTTCAAATCCCCTGGAGCCCACTGAGTGACTTTTGGGGCCATTTGCTATCTCTCAGCCTAACCTACCCCACAGGGTTCTCGTGCAGTTAAAACTAAGAAAGGGAGAAGTCTGGATGTCACCTTGAGCTCCTTGAAGGGAGAAGCATGTAAAATGGAACGTAAATGGAATAATAATTGCAAATAAATAAATAAATAGGGCTGTATCCCACCAAGTTCTGCTCAATAGTAGATTGATCCCTAGCTCTTGGTAAGACTGCAGATGCTGATAACCTGTTTTCTCCAACATCTCAGCGCCGTCGCTTTCCAAGGAACGGTTTTAATCAAAGCTGTCGTTCTTTAATTAAGCTCCATTGAGATGCCATCTGCTCGGGACACTCTTTCCCCCCTTCCTTTCTTAATAAACCCGTTTCATGTTTCGCCACTTCTAACAAGGATCGTGATTGAATTTGGAGCGTGCAAGCATGTGCAACATGAACAAATAAACCGTCAAACTCCTTCAAAAGTTGTAAAAGGATGTGTGGAGGGGGGGGGGTTGGAAGAATTGCAGCTCCCGCCTCTTAATTGCAATGAAGCAAAAAGTCCCTTCTGCATATAATTATGTTATATACAGAAGCTTTGCGTGGAAAGCAGGAGACGAGTGAAAAGATGGGTGATTGTGGGAAACAGCAAGAATTAGCAGCAGAGGGAAAACAGTAATAAAGCAATCATGGGATTCTCTTGCAATTTTGGCAGAGAGAGAAAGAGAGATTCCTTATGAAAGCCATCCATAGAACGCAAGCCTGACTACACATGAGCAACACTTGTGATCATCTGGGGCACCAGCAATGCAAGACCTGGTCCAGGAGGAAGGCCTAACACCCGCTGCGATATCACCAAAGGCGCCGAGTTCTGCACAACATTGCGGGGGCTCGTTCCATGTGTGTGACATCACACGTGCAACACCTGTGTGACGTCACATGTGTTGGGAGGAGGCCACGAGGCCCGGGGAGCTGCCACCACCACGGGCAGGCCCAACAAGGCCCTCTGCCACCATGCCTCGGCCCAGTGTAACTGAAGGAGCGTCTCCACCCCCATTGTTCAGCTCTGAGGGCCTTCTGGCGGTTTCCTTCTGCAAGATGTGAGGTTACAGGAAGCGAGGCAGAGGGCCTTCTCGGTAGTGGCACCCGACAGACACAAGTGTCTTTGTAAGGAATCTCTTCATGACCAGCAGCTGTGCTTAGGAGGTGGTTTAGGAGGCCACAGTAGATAAGACCTCTCTCTTGAGCCTTCTAGTTGTTTACTTAGATGTGCTTCTAGTTCACTGTCTGCGATTGACCTTGGACTGTTCCCTGACCTTGTTTCTGATTCATCTTTTTGGACCTAAGCTGACTATCTATGCTTGGCCTTTGCTTGTTGGGGCTATGCTCTCTTGGGCGTTTGGTCAAAGGCTTGACCCTCCTTGGAGCTTGTGACCCTCTGGAGCTTGTGACATTCAGCTGCTTCTATCAGCTGCACCTCCATGGGCCAAAAACTAAGCCAAGTGATGCTTAACAGGCCCTACAGACCCCCCTGGATGTTAAGACCAGCAGGTGGGGACCCTCAGAAGCTCGAAGGTGGTGGTAGCCCAGGAGAGGACATTTTCTGCAGCAGTCCTTTAGTTGTAGAATTCCCTCCTTCATTATACAGCTTCCATATGCTGAAGACACACTTTTGTTGCCTTGGCCCAGGGGTAGTCAACCTTTTTACAGGGGCGTACGAAAGGGGGGTAGAGGGGACGGGCCGCCCCGGGCACCACTCGGGGTGACAAGATGGCCTGCTGCCCCATCTGTAGAGCAGCCGAGGGCGCACGCAGTTAGTACAGGCTGCCGCTCTCGTGCGCCATCTGTACGGGATGCCGCACGTGCGCAGTCCGTACGGACGTCGTGTGCGCGCTGCTGGGCGGTTTGCCCCGCCCCTCAGTGTCCTGCCCCAGGTTCCAGAGAGGGTTCCTCAGCCACTGCCTTTTTATACCTACCACCCACTAATGCATCTTTCTTGATGGTAAAATTTCCTTACCGCCCACCAGTGCTCGATGGAAGGAGGATTCAGCTTGTGCCGTAGAACCCCCTACCACCCACCTAGAATCCTGAAACGCCCACTAGTGGGCGGTAGGGACCAGGTTGACAATCCCTGCCTTGGCCTCTGAACACTCAAGATATATGTATTTTAGTACCCACTCTAGTGCAACAGAAATTTGTTTTAAATCATTTTTAATACTGTATTTTATATTACCCATCCCAGGACCCTCTGATGAAGGCTGTGTAATAAATATAATAGTAAGAAGTTGAGACCCAAATTGGCTTGGTGGGACTGGCCTACTACCAGGTAGGGCTTCCAAGAACTGGCATCACATTCTACTGTTTTCAATGGGACTTCCTTCTCCGTAAGCATGCAGACGTGCTCAACAATAACTTTAAAACATTTTTTTTTAAAGAGCAAGGCAACACTTCCTTTTTTTATTCAAAAAGGCCCTGGCGGCAGGAATATAGTGTAAAAATCATTGGAAAAACTAAAAGGCATCGATACATATTGGAATATACACTTTGTACAAAAAAATTACACATTGTCAGAGATTTCTTTTTTTGTGTGTGTTTGTGTGTTATATAATCTGAGGTTCCAATTCGGTGAATGAGGTCTCAATAATTCATGGGTCCTGGGATCTGAACGTTGAGACCTCCGTAGTCCAACATGTACATCGGCCATTGCTGGGGGGGGGAAGCAAGAGAGGGGAAAACTCATTAAAATAATAATAATAATAATAATAATAATAATAATAATAATAATAAATTTTAAAACACAAAAGGACATTGCAACACTGCAAATATTGGGCTGCATTAGGGCCAAATGGGATGGCTACATTTGCACATAGTTGAACATTAACTCGGAAGAGCCAGTGAGCCTTGGACCTGCACTGTTCCCCTTTCCTCCTGGTGTGACTGTCAGGAGGTGTTTGGAAGTTTTCACTTGCATTTCATGTTATTTGGTGATGTTCCAACCTGGACAAACTGCAATGAGTCTTTAACTATGGTTAGTGGTTATTAGCTAACCATGGTTCATGGCAGCAAGTCAACCTTCAAACCATAGGTCATGAAGCTGGCTTGTTTTTGCTAATTGTATTTAAGATGAACCATAGTTTACGGTTTGGGTTAACACACGAAACTGTGGTTAATCGAAGCTTCCAATCTCCTTGCAACCACACTGGGAAAGGAGAACAGGGACGAGCTTGATCTCGCAGCGCTAAACCAGGGTTGAGAACCTTCATTAGCCCCCAAACCACTTTTACCCTTGGCATGCCAGCTGGGGGCGCAACCGAAAATTGGACATGACTTCCCACACTCTACAAACACAGCACACACATCTACGATTGGTAGAAGAGAAGGAATTTCATTTCTTCTAAGCTACTGCCTGCTACTCACTGATTTTTAAGCAATTAATTTTTTTAAAGCATTAAAAAAAGCACTATACCTGGTTAATTACAGTGTGCTTTTATTAAACACGAAGCCTTTTAACCAAATCGGCTAATGTACCACAATGAGTACAAGGACTCAGCTACATTTGTAAACATAAAACATTATAAATGTGTTATAACACTGTGACACCAGATGGTGCTGTAGAGCTGAAATCAGAACTCTATGAATTTTTCCATTGTGAACTTTAAAATGGTTTTTCTTCCAGAGCGTTTTCAGAATGTTTTTTTATAGCTGTGTAGATGCAGCCCTCGAAACAGCCAACAAACAAAGAACCCCCAAGGGATTCCAGGAAGCTAGTGCTCTATAATGGGGCCTGTCTAGACCAAGGGTAGTCAATGTGGGCCACCTCAAATTTGTTGGAGTGCAACTCCCATCAGCCCCAGCCTGCTACACCAATGGCCAAAGATGTGGGAGATGCTGTCTAGTAATATCTGGAGGATACCGCGTTGGTTTCCCTGGGTCTAGGGGATATTTTTCTAGCCCCAAATATAAGCCTTCTCAGGCCGGTTCACAAGCTAGAACATGTGGAAAGGAGGGCAACCAAAACGATTAAGGGTCTGGAAACCAAGCCTGATGGGGAACAGTAGAGGAGTTGGAGATGTTTAGCCTGGAGAAGAGAAGACTGAGAGGTGGTATGAGGGCCACCTTCAAATATCTAAAGGGCCTTCCTGTGGAAGATGGAGCAAGCTTGTTTCCTGCTGCTCTGGGGAGGAGATCCAGCCTAAACATCAGGAAGAACTTTCTGACACTAAGAACTGTTCAACAGTGGAACCGACTGCCTCGGGAGGTGGTGGACTCTCCTTCCTTCGAAGATTTTAAGCAGAGGTTGGATGGCCATTGGTCATGGATGCTTTAGCTGAGATTCCTGCGTTGCAGGGGGTTGGACTTGATGACCCTCGGGGTCTCTTCCAACTCTACAGTTATGTGATTGTAAGTTAGCAATGCCCATTATTTTCAGTGGGTCTACTCTGAGCAGCACTAGCATTTGATAAAGCCCTCCATCTGAATCCTCTTTAGGGCAACACTGGGTTTTGAACGCAGCGGACGTGCTGTGCGTTCAGTCATAGAATCATAGAGTTGGAAGAGACCAGTCCAAGCAGGAAACACCATCAAAGCATTCCTGACAGATGGCTGTCAAGCCTCTGCTTCAAGACCTCCAAAGAAGGAAACTCTACCACACTCCTTGGCAGGAAATTCCACTGTCGAGTAGCTCTTACTGTCAGGAAGTTCTTCCTAATGTTTAGGTGGAATCTTCTTTCTTGTGGTTTGAATCCATTGCTTCGTGTCCGCTTCTCTGGAGCAGCAGAAAACAACCTTTCTCCCTCCTCTATATGACATCCTTTTATATATCTGAACATGGCTATCATACCACCCCTTAACCTTCTCTTCTCCAGGCTAAACATACCCAGCTCCCTAAGCCGTTCCTCATAAAGCATCGTTTCCAGGCCTTTAACCATTTGGGTTGCCCTCTTCTGGACACGTTCCAGCTTGTCAGTATCCTTCTTGAACTGTGGTGCCCAGAACTGGACACAGTACTCCAGGTGAGGCCTGACCAGAGCAGAATACAGTGGTACTATTACTTCCCTTGATCTAGATGCTATACTCCTATTGATGCAGCCCAGAATTGCATTGGCTTTCTTAGCTGCTGCATCACACTGCTGACTCATGTCAACAGTGTGATGGGAGGCCCGATCCACACTCTGAGGTGGTGTAGTCCAGACACAGACTGACCCTCCCCTTCAGCAAAAAACAAGCCCCTTGGTGTATATTTACCACAAGTGAGATCTGGTTGGTTGCTGACGTGGACTCCAGATTTGAAGAGGAGGAAGATGATGATGATGATGAAGAGGAGGACACGGAATTCCCTTCCGAAATCCTCTTCCGCTTCCGTTTGGGAATGGTGCTATCGTTTTCTAGGGACATCCAAGGGGGACATGGGTTCAAACGGGAACTGAAGCAGCCCTCCTGCTTCCCACCCCACTATTCTTCGCAACACAATACACACACCTTCAGTGCCCTAGTTGTGCGGAAACCACGAGTGCGGGGAAGGATTAAACAACAACCCTCTCCCACTTAAAATCTCATCCTCCCCCTACTAGAAGTTTTAAGAGACTCGCAGGATTCTTCTGAAGTTCTTACGGGCAAAGAGAGACTGTTTTGGGGTTGGGGGTTGTTTGTTTTTAATCTCCCCTCCACCTCGCTTTTCAACCTACCTGGCTGTTTGGCCTCTGATCCTAGGTCTGCAAAGGGCCTGCAGTGTAAAAAAAAGAAAAGAAAAAAGAAATAAAAATGAATGGATAAATTTAAAAATATGGCATTTGCATAGTGAAAGATTGATGGTGATTCTTAAGGAAATGAAACAAGACAAAGTTTTGCAGACAAAGAAGAGTTTGGAAGTCCCTGTGAAAAGTCTACAATCTTGTAATCAAAACAGAAGAGGTGCCTTTATCTGTGCAATCAGAGGTATGTTCCATTGACTTAATCCCAGGGAAGTATGTATAACAGAATGCACAAGCTTCGTATCCTGGCAAGGACGATGCTCCCCCAGGGCTCATCAATCTGGGGTGAATAAAAGCCCCCCCCCTCCTGCTTTCCTATTTTCTCTCCCATCTCTTTCCTGCCCAGTGGGCTACTGTCAGAAACATAGTATCGTAGAAGTGCAGAGTTGGAATGCACCTAAGGATCATCTAGTGACCAACCCCCTGAAATACAGGAATCACAGCTGTAAGAGAGAGGGCTTGCAGAGAGCAGCCCACTCTGCTTACTTCCATCAGATGGGAGAGCAGCAGCAAGTCTGGGAGTTTAAATCAGGAACAGGAAGGGTTAAGACGGGTCCAGGGCTCTGCAGAGTCCTGGTGGCTCAGCTCCAGGTTGGTAGCAGGGAAGCAGGGGAGGAGCTAGCTTCAGCAGGGGCTGGAAAGGAGGGAGTAAGTAGAAGGGCACCTCAGGAGCCTGTTTTGGGACCACGGAGGACCCATAGAGCAAGGAGGAGGGGCGTGTGGATGCCCAGTCTTAAAAGGGGGGTCAGAGCCCACGAGACGCCATTGTGGGCTTCTGCCCCATGCAGAGCAGACATGATTTGAGACATCTCACCACTGTATATAGCATGCACAATAAAACTATGAAAATCCAGAGGATGTGTGGAGTGCTTACTCGGGAGTAGCCAACACCCATCTGTGACAGCAAGCCCACAATCTTTTGATGGCTACCCCGAGGGGAGAGACCTGGGAACGTGGCAGCATCTAAATCGGAAGAGAGAAATGCCAAGGAAGGATTGGCACGCGTGAGGGGAGCAGCAGAGAGCAAGCTGCAGCCAGCACTCTGCAACTATGGAACGGCTCAAGCACCAGGTAGGCACCTGGGCACAGGGGAAGCCAGGCTTACTGAACCGAGCAGCTCTGAACACAGCCAAGCCGGAGGAGCGGAGGCTGGACAAGCAGAGAGGACACTCAGGAGGGCTGAGGAGCTGATTGCCGCCACGGGCCAGCGCTTTGTAGGGCGACCCTCAGCACAAGCTGGCTCTAAGGCTGAGAGGCATGGTGGCGTGGAAGTGCAGGAGGCTGAGAGGCGAGTCCGGGCAGAGGGGACAGACGGAGGGGAAAGGCAGCGGCCACAAGTTCCCATACAGTCCCGGGGAGGCAGCTGCAGCCCAGCACAGACCCCTCCAGCCAGATGTGATGCAGAGGGACAAAGCCCGCGCGCGGGTACTTTCAAACGCTGACGCGGGAAAACAGAGGGAAGAGAAAGGCGGGAGATGCCTTTACAATGCACCCAGCCACTTGGTGGAACACTGCCCCCAGAGGAAGGAATGGCGAGAGCAGGCAGGCACAGACACAAGCCTGGATGCCAGATCAGGAGGGGAGGGGCCAGGCGGAGCACCAACAACTGAGCCCTCCGGTAACACCCCACAGCACGACAAAGAGATGGAAGTGAGTCTGCAGCTGCCAAGAGGCCAGACCCAGGAGACAGTCGGGCTTCTCCGCAGGGGCAGCAGCAACGATTTCCTATCGGTGGACTTGGCTAAGCAGAATCAGATTCCCATTTTCCCAAGGGAGCTGCCCATGAGCGTCTTGACCGTAGGCGGCCGGGAATTGCAGGAGGGTGAGGTCACGCAACAGACCCCCCTCTCGGAAGATGACAGTGAACAAGCACGCAGAAGTGCTAGCTTTGGACTTAATGGACAATGACCCTGTGGGCAGCCAGCGCCGGGGAGATCTCACCTTTGGAGATGCAGACGGCAAGGAGCACTGCAGGAAAGGAGGAGAACACCGAGAGAGCGCAGCCACTGTGGCCATCGTGAAAATGAAAGAAGCCGAATCCTCAGAGACGGGGATGAAGGAAGAGGAACTGAGCAAACTCACCAAAGAGGACACTTTTACCCAGAACATACGGAGGGACTTGAGGGAGGGAAAGGGGGCAGGGGAAGGGCTTGCAGAGAAAGAGGGCTTACTCTTTAGCAATGGAGCCTTGGATATGCCCCAAAACTCCCTCAGAGGGAAAATTCTCAAGCAATATCATGACAACCCCACGGAGGGGCATGCAGTACACGTCTTCACGAGGCTCACACCCAGTAAGGCCAGTCTTGGGCGAAACCCCAGAGTCTTCCCAGAGCAGGGGGAGGGGGAGATTGGGGGACCACCTATTGAGGCATGGGGTGAGAGGAGGGAGACAGTACACCAACAACTGGATGGAGACGTGGCAAGGGGCAATGAGGCTTACAAGGAGGGGGCAGACCATCACAGGGAACTGGAGAAGGTCTTCCACGGAGGGGACAGGGTCTGGCTGTGGTCAGAAGGCCTTCCCATGGGGGGAAGGGGGAAGAAGCTGGCACCCAGAAGGCTGGGGCCCTTCAAGGTTCTGACACAGATCAACCCTGTCACCTTCAGGGGGGAAGTACCTACAGCGAGGAAGGTCCATCCCGTGGGTCAAAGGTCTTTGCTCTCGCACTTTAGGGAAAGCCCAAGGTTCAGAGGACGTGACACACATCCAACACAAGACGCTGACAGGAGGGAGGGGGAGGAAATCACACAAAATACACTAGACAGAAGGGTGGAGGGAGAAGGCAGCCAAGAGGTTCCAGAAAGAAAGGAAGAGGAGGAGGTCTACAGTGCCACAGCGAGCCCGGGCTCCCGAAGGGGGGAGGGGGGGTTAAAATGTCTGATGGCCAGGCAGGACACTCCTGCTTCCCAAAACGCGGAGGCACCTATGCACACCATGCAAGGGGAGGGCCGCACACTGGAACTGCACGCTCCTTTCTCCCACAGATCCGAACCACCACATGTCAGTAGCACAGGGGACACAGAGGGGGAGGGCGATCCCAGGTGGGGAGCTTGGGAGACGCAGACCCAAGGAGCCCTCCGGGAATCGGAAGCAATTGTCCAGAGGGAGGAGGAGGATGACAACGGAGGGAACTACACGGACCAGCCACCCAGCACCGACTGGGAACAGGATTTTACACACACTACAGCAGAGGAGGAAGACCTGTCAGGCTTCCAGCCCTCTTTACAGACATCAGACCAGGCAACCCAGGCCTCAGAAAGGGGGGAGGGGGGAGCCTGGAGGGGGAGTGGATGTAAGAGAGAGAGCTTGCAGAGAGCAGGCCACTCTGCTTACTTCCATCAGATGGGAGAGCAGCAGCAAGTCTGGGAGTTTAAATCAGGAACAGGAAGGGTTAAGACGGGTCCAGGGCTCTGCAGAGTCCTGGTGGCTCAGCTCCAGGTTGGTAGCAGGGAAGCAGGGGAGGAGCTAGCTTCAGCAGGGGCTGGAAAGGAGGGAGTAAGTAGAAGGGCACCTCAGGAGCCTGTTTTGGGACCACGGAGGACCCATAGAGCAAGGAGGAGGGGCGTGTGGATGCCCAGTCTTAAAAGGGGGGTCAGAGCCCACGAGACGCCATTGTGGGCTTCTGCCCCATGCAGAGCAGACATGATTTGAGACATCTCACCACTGTATATAGCATGCACAATAAAACTATGAAAATCCAGAGGATGTGTGGAGTGCTTACTCGGGAGTAGCCAACACCCATCTGTGACAACAGCTAAACAATTCCAGACAGATCCTCTACCATTCCTCACACAGACCCTCGATCATGTTGGTCACCCTCATCTATACACATTCCAGCTTTAATTGTGGTGCCCAGAACCGGACACAGTACTCCAGGTGTGTTCTGATCAAGGCAAAATAGAGCATTACTATTACGCCCCTTGATCTGGACACTAGACTTCTGTTGGTGCAGCCTAGAATAGCATTAGCTTTTTTTTGCTGCTGCATCACACAGTTGACTTATGTTAAGCTTGTGGTCCACTAAGACCCCCAGATCCTTTTCTCATGTACTGAATGCTGAAAATGCTCCACTTTAACTTGGCCTTTGACCCTTGTGATGTCTATTTTTTAGGACCCCCTCTTTTCTGGTGAGTGTAATTTGTTTCAAACTGTGGTTTTGTCTTGTTTTTGCTTGCCTTTGTTTATTGAAAAAGTTTTATGTACCACTTCTCTTTAAAATAATACGAAGACGGTATATACTAAAACAATTCAATACAAATTAGCAACTGTTATTTTGAAATGTTTTAAACCGTTTTTAATGTTTTATGATCCTTCAGATATTTGGGGCCTAAGTTATTTAGAGCTTTAAACACCAATGTGAGTACTTGAACTGGGCCCAGAAATGAGCTGGCAATCATATGCTATTATGTTATTAGTGAATCATAGAGTTGGAAGGGACCTTGAGGATCATCTAGTCCAACCCCCTGCAATGCAGGAATATGCAGCTGTCCCATAAGGGAACTGAACCTGCGACCTTGGTATTATCAACACCACGCCCTAACCAACTGAGCTATCCAGCGATATTATACTTTGGGAGGGGGCTAGCCATTATTTTTGAACTACCATCTTTAGATTGTTTCTTAGCGTGAACTGCTTTGACCCCAGGTGCTGTGGAGGAAAATGCGGTAAATAAATGAATCGACTTGTGTTTGTATGTTCTGATAAATTCACTTGCTGCAATTCTGCCGCAATTAAACCAACAAAGCAGCAGAGGCCACTGTGACATTACATATCCAACAGAAGCGCTCGGAGGTGCGAGGTGGGAACTGGGGCGCCCTTACTGGAGCTGGTTGGTAACCGCCATCCGGATACAATCTCTGGCTTTGAGGATCTTCTCCAGCCGGTGGATGTCGTAGGTGTTGGGGTTTCGGAAAGGAATGTCGTCCGGCAGGCCAGTTACTTCGATGGCGTCGGGAGTGTCCCTGATCAATTTGTATGGCACCAGGACGGGGCGGTTCAGGCCCAGAGCTTCTCCTGTAACAACAGCGAAGGATATACAGTGGTACCTCGGTTTATGAACACAATTGGTTCCGGAAGTCTGTTCATAAACTGAAGCGTCCGTAAACTGAAGCGAACTTTCCCATTGAAAGTAATGGAAAGTGGATTAATCCGTTCCAGACGGGTCCACGGAGTACTCAACCTGAAGCGTACTTAACCCGAAGCATGGGTGTAATTGGTTCCGGAAGTCTGTTCATAAACTGAAGCGAACTTTCCCATTGAAAGTAATGGAAAGTGAATTACAGTGGTACCTCTACTTACGAATAACTCTACTTACGAATGTTTCTACTTACGAATGGAGCTCCGTCCGCCATCTTGGATGCGGTTTAGATAGGATTTTTTCTAGTTACAAATTTTTAGATAGGCTTGCTTCGACTTACGAATTTTTTCTCCCAATGCATTCCTATGGGATTCGACTTACAATTTTTTTCTACTTACGAATGTGCGTTTCGAACACATTAAATTCGTAAGTAGAGGTACCACTGTAATCCGTTCCAGCTGGGTCCACGGCGTTCGTAAACTGAAAATTCGTAAACCGAGGTGTTCATAAACCGAGGTTCCACTGTAGCGGGATGCAAAAGGCAAAAGACGGAGAACGCTGCCACAACTCACAGCAAAAAGGGAACCGGCCTGGTCCCCATCCTGTTTGTGGTTTCCAAAACATCCCTGGAACGGCTGGTCCTAAGTCGTAACTGTGAACATCTACTCTGAGTAAAAGTTAGTTGGCCTATTCTCTTTCACGAACTGGGCAGAAGGAGGCAGCAAGCAGACTTGGAAGTAACAGAGAGATACGTGTGGTGTGCTGTTTGTCAAGCGAGAGAATGGAGTGTGCCACCCACGGGTGAAGTCAAACTCCGGGAGAATCTTAGCACCTGCTGCAGCGGCAGAGACCGCTAACTCATAACTGCTACCTCCTGTGTTGTTTTGGCTGAGTTAGAAGCATTGGACTGACCTCCCTGGGGCGCAAGGTGACCTGGGCTGCCCAGACAACAGGACCACACACACCCGGGCCTTGCTGATGTGGTCCAAAGGAAAGCAAAGCAATACGTTTGGCACCAGCTTGGCTGCAGGAGTTACCGGAAGGAGACGCACAAGGCGGCATCCAACTGTCTTAGATTTTGTGTAGGGTTTACTCCTTTCTTCTCCCCAAGATGTCCTGCAAGGCAGCAGGTATGGAGTTTTCCTTAGGGTTTACAGTGGTACCCCACAAAACGAATGCCCTGTAAGATGAATTTTTCGCAAGACGAATGCGTCTTGCGATCTGATGGTGAGTCACAAGACGAATTCGTCTTGAGAAAAATTCGTCTTGCGAATCGCGGTTTCCCATAGGAATGCATTGAAATTTAATTAATGCGTTCCTATGGGCTATAGTGGTGAGTATCCCCGCCTGTCACGCGGGAGACCGGGGTTCGATTCCCTGACGGGGAGCCAGGTGGGACCCAGGTGGCGCTGTTGTTAAACCACTGAGCCTAGGACTTGCTGATCAGAAGGTCGGCGGTTCGAATCCCTGTGACGGGGGTGAGCTCCCGTTGCTTGGTCCCAGCTCCTGCCAACCTAGCAGTTCGAAAGCACGTCAAAAATGCAAGTAGATAAATAGGAACCGCTACAGCGGGAAGGTAAACGGCGTTTCCGTGTGCTGCTCTGGTTCGCCAGAAGCAGCTTTGTCATGCTGGCCACATGACCTGGAAGGCCAATAATGCGAGATGAGCGTGCAACCCCAGAGTCGGTCACGACTGGATCTAATGGTCAGGGGTCCCTTTACCTTTACCTTCACCTTATGGGCAAAAAAAGAAATTTCCTGCATTTCTATGGGAAACCGCGATTCGCAAGACGAATTTTTCGCAAACCGAATTGACTCGCGGAACGAATTAAATTCCTCTTGCGAGGCACCACTGTATTCCTGAAGCCTTTTTCACAAACTCCTGCACTTGCTGGAGTTTAGGAGGCCAGATTACACAAGGCCTCCTTGAGCCTTCCTATTGCTGCCCCTCTGCCTCACTGAGTTGCACTCAGCCCGCGTTTCCTGTGATTCCAAAATTATCCACCTCTCCCCTTAGGAACCAACCCAGACCCTGCAGTCGTCCTCTTGAGGCCCCCCTCCATGGGATGCCCAGAGAGGGGCGAGAGGAGCACGGCCTTTTCAGTGGTTGCCCCCTGATTACAGAATGCTTTCCCGGGGAGGTTCTCCTGGCGCCATCATTGGATATCACTGGGCAAGAGGCAAAACCTTTTTTTCGCTGACCGCCAGCGCCACCACGGCAGATCTAGTGTCGCTCACAGAGCAAGGCAACCCACCGTATTTTTCGTTGAAGAGCTCCTTCACTTGTTCTCGGAGAATCACCTTCTCGCCTAAGCGGTTGGCGTCATCCTCGTCTGCGGAGACAGGAAGCGGAGCTGTAACCTTGAGAGCGCTTCCTCCCACCCATCCGGTTGCTGACATAACCCACTGCATGTGACACGTAGTTTGCCTCCGCCTGGTTTATTTTAGCTCGTTACGTTAACTGCCCGCCTTTCCTCCAAGGAACTCAAGGTGGCGTACGCATGCCTTCCTATTTTATCCCCCAAACAACCTTGCGAGGTGGACTAGGCTGAGGGTGACTGGTCCACGCTTCACCCCCCGTGACCTTTCTTGGCTGAGTGGGGATTCGAACTCTGGTCTCCCACATCCTAGTCCGACAATCTAACCACTACACTGCACTGGCTAACTGTCTAGCTTGTGTGTAGGAGCTGCATCTGGACTTAGAATCATAGAGTTGGAAGAGACCACAAGGGCCATCCAGTCCAACCCCCTGCCGAGCAGGAAACACCATCAAGGCATTCTTAACATATGCCTGTCAAGCCCCTGCTTAAAGACCTCCAAAGAAGGAGACTCCACCATACTCCTTGGCAGCAAATTCCCCTGTCGAACAGCTCTTACTGTCAGGAAGACTCCACTTCAATGTGAGGAGTGGGAGGCATTTCGCCCTTGGTCTTTAAAAATTCAGGGGCACCCTGTACAAGGCCAAAATTCGTCCCCCTCCCCCTCCCTGCCTTCCGCCTCCCATTCTGCTCAATTCACTATGTCATAGTTGCGAAGCCCCAGGCTCAGATGAAGGGTAGCATATAAATTTAATAAACAAATTAAAAATTTGCAAGCCAGTTTGAAGGTGTGGGTCAGCTTGGGTACTTGAGGGGCAGGACTGATACAGATCTGGCCCTCTGGGGTCCTCAACACAGGCACTTTATGACAACCCTATCTGGTGCCTTTCGGACTTTTTGGACTACAACTCCCATCAGCCCCAGCCAACACAGCTTTGCCGGGAGTTATGGGAGTTGTAGTCCAAAGCACCCAGAAGGGCACCAGGTTGGAAGAAGATGATCTATGGCCTGTTGCCACCCAGGTCTGCAGCTTTTCATGCTATCAGGGTGGAAAGATGGCCTGAAGCAGGCATCCCCAAACTGCGGCCCTCCAGATGTTTTGGCTTACAACTCCCATGATCCCTAGCTAACAGGACCAGTGGTCAGGGAAGGTGGGAATTGTAGTCCCAAACATCTGGAGGGCCGAAGTTTGGGGGTGCCTGGCCTGAAGGATTTAGAAGGATCCGGAGGAAAGGGGCTCGGCCTCCCCTTCGCTCTTTGAGCTTCCCGCCACTTATGCTCAGTTTGGCAGACGTGGGTGTGTTGATGGTAGCAGACAAAGAAAGCAAACTCTGGACTGAAAAACGCGGCTGGGTATTTTGCTCGGTTTGAAACAGCACCAAGCAAAGGAAGCTGCCTCACATTGAGTCACACTGACGGTACCTCAAACTCAGTAGGGTTTACGCCGGGGATGTGGAACCTGTGGTTCATTGAGTGCTAACAGAATCATAGAACTGTAGAGCTGGAAGGGACCTTGAGGATCGTCTAGTCCAACCCCCTGCAATGCAGGAATCTCAACTAGATCATCCATGACAGATGGCCATCCAACCTCTGCTTAAAAACCTCCAAGGAAGGAGAGGCCATCACCTCTTGTGATCCTCTTCCACCTGCTGAGCAGCTCTTAACTGCTGTTGCGCTACAATTCCCATAATGCCTGACTGTTGGCAATGCCCGATGGGAGTCCTAGTACAGCGCCACCTGGAGGGCTGCAGGTTCCCTGCACCTGCCTCAGGCAGTGAATATTGGGTGCAATGCAAGGACAGAGAAGTCTGGACCGTTTTTATCCGAAACCTTGGCTTTTGGCACAGCTGCTCAAGCCCCTCGCGACAGCAGAGGCCGGCCTCAAAAAGATAGCTATGCAGGATGTACAAGACTTCCTCCAGCTATGGTGTGTCCCCAGCTACGCACCATCGATGGGGGAAATGGCGGGGCCACCAGTGTGCTTCAGGAGCCACTGGTGTGCTTCAGAAGGTGCCATTGCGCACCAGGGGCTGACTGCTCCCGTTCCATCATTGCGACTCATAGTGGTGGGCAAGGTCACAAAAATCCCATCATCCTGGAAGCACCCTTGGGTGCCAATGCAGCCGTTGTCACCCCTTGAGTTGCTCTTGAGGACGCAAGAAGTCCCAACGGGCCGGATGTGAGTATGATCTCGCTCTCCCGCAGTCTCAACACAACTTGAGTCCAAAGTATCTAAAGGACCATCTCATTCCTTATGCTCTGCGTCGATCCTTTGATGGCCACTCCCTGAGGTTCCTCACACCCCTGGGGTTTGGCCAGTCTTTACTAGAGGCCTCCAAGCCTTTAATGCGGCAATCTGTGCCCTGTGGAACTCCCTGCCGCTAGAGGCTCGGCGGGAATTATCCCTACATTCCTTCAGGCGTCTCCTATAAACTGTTACTCAGCGCTCTGCAAGGTGACTTTCCTTTTTGGCCAGCCGGAATTTACTGCTGTTTTTATTTATCTCACAGTAATTCTGCATGCTGCATTTTTTTTAATGGAAGTGCTGTCTATAAATAGTTCAAAAAAGTAAACAAACTTCTTCCTTATTCTGCCCCAAAGACCTACTCCGATGCCATTGCTGACAATTGCAATTAATGAGAGATATAAAATGCAGAGACGTTGTAATTCATGGCTACTGTAGAATGCCTTGGTCAGCTCCTTCAGCCTAGGAGTAAGGTCCTCTCTAGCTAACCTAAGAACATAAGGAGAACTCTGCAGGATCAGACCAGATCCCCCAATGGAATAGCTATGAACAGGTCATGGGAGCCATAGACTAATCTTGTGGTGGCTGCTTCCCAGCGACTGCTCTTCAAGGGCACGCTGCCACTAATCCTGATGGCTATTTGTCATCCATAGTCTTATCCTTCTGCCTAATCTCCTTTTGAAAGCTGTCCAAGGATCAGGTCCTCACTGCATCTTGTGGCAGCGAGTGCCACAGTTCAGCTGTAAAATGAAGGTTACAGGTAGGTAGCCGTGTTGGTCTGGATCGAAGTAAAATAAAAAAATTCCTTCAGTAGCACCTTAAAGACCAACTAAGTTTTTATTTTGGTATGAGCTTTCGTGTGCATGCACACTTCTTCAGATACAGTGAAATGGAAGTTTCCAGGCACTTATGTAGAGAAGGGGTGGGGAGGGGTGGGGATGGGGATGGGGGATCACTCAGAAGGGTGGTGGAAATGGGTGATTGACTGACTGATAGCTGTTGATGACCGCAAACGACTGCAAATGGTTTTGCATGAAAAAGCAAGGGTTGAGATGGCTGAAGATCGCTTATCATGTATAATGAGATAAGAACCCGATATCTCTGTTCAAACCAGGTCCCTCCATGGTTTTGAGCTTGGTGATAAGTTGCAATTCAGCAACTTCTCTTTCCAGTTTATTTCTGAAATTCTTTTGTAGTAAGACAGCTACTTTGAGATCTTGTATAGAATGTCCTGGGAGATTGAAGTGTTCTCCTACTGGTTTTTCTGTCTTCTGGTTCCTGATGTCAGATTTATGTCCATTTATCCTTTGGCGTAGGGTTTGGCCTGTTTGTCCAATATAGAGAGCTGAAGGGCACTGTTGGCATTTGATGGCATACACAATGTTAGAGGATGAGCAATTAAATAGTCCTGAGATGGTATGTTGGATGTTGTTGGGGCCAGTAATGGTGTTGTCTGGGTGTATGTGGCAGCAAAGTTGGCATCTGGGTTTATTGCAGGCTCTGGTACCAGTGTCCATGTTAAGTCTGGTGGTTGTATTATTGTGGGTGAGGAGTTGTTTAAGATTGGGTGGCTGTCTGTAGGCAATGAAAGGTCTTCCTCCCAGAGCTTGTCTGTAGGCAATGAAAGGTCTTCCTCCCGCTCCCTTTCTCAAGCTCTGGGAGGAAGACCTTTCATTGCCTACAGACAGCCACCCAATCTTAAACAACTCCTCACCCACAATAATACAACCACCAGACTTAACATGGACACTGGTACCAGAGCCTGCAATAAACCCAGATGCCAACTTTGCTGCCACATACACCCAGACAACACCATTACTGGCCCCAACAACATCCAACATACCATCTCAGGACTATTTAATTGCTCATCCTCTAACATTGTGTATGCCATCAAATGCCAACAGTGCCCTTCAGCTCTCTATATTGGACAAACAGGCCAAACCCTACGCCAAAGGATAAATGGACATAAATCTGACATCAGGAACCAGAAGACAGAAAAACCAGTAGGAGAACACTTCAATCTCCCAGGACATTCTATACAAGATCTCAAAGTAGCTGTCTTACTACAAAAGAATTTCAGAAATAAACTGGAAAGAGAAGTTGCTGAATTGCAACTTATCACCAAGCTCAAAACCATGGAGGGACCTGGTTTGAACAGAGATATCGGGTTCTTATCTCATTATACATGATAAGCGATCTTCAGCCATCTCAACCCTTGCTTTTTCATGCAAAACCATTTGCAGTCGTTTGCGGTCATCAACAGCTATCAGTCAGTCAATCACCCATTTCCACCACCCTTCTGAGTGATCCCCCATCCCCATCCCCACCCCTCCCCACCCCTTCTCTACATAAGTGCCTGGAAACTTCCATTTCACTGTATCTGAAGAAGTGTGCATGCACACGAAAGCTCATACCAAAATAAAAACTTAGTTGGTCTTTAAGGTGCTACTGAAGGAATTTTTTTATTTTACTGTAAAATGAAGCACCTCCTTTTGTCTGTCCTGAATCTCCCAACTCTCACCTCACCTGACCACACAGAGAGAGGGCCTTCTCTGTGGCAGTCCCTAAGTTGTGAAATTTCCCTCCCCACGTGGTATTTTCGCAATACAGCTTTTAGAGAATGTGGAAGACACACTTGGCTTTTTAAACTTGAGGTGTACATTTTTAGGACCCATCTTATTGGTGTAATTTTGAATTGTTTGGAATAGTCTCTAATATTGCGTTTTAATTGTTGTAAGCCGCTGTGGGATCTTTGGGTGATAGGCAGGTAATTAATAATAATAAAATAATAAATCTTGTCTATTTTTCCACTGCAAAAAGTGGGTGCAACTCTTAAGATTGCTTATTCTCACTTTAAGTGGGGGTAAGAATCAACCTATAGATCTGCAATCTGATCTCTTGTGCCTGGTTAAGTTTTATTTTAAATATTCAAAGAAGCCTTTGGGAGGGAAGCAAAGAATGAAGCTGAACCAGGGCTATATTCACACCATGCATTTAAAGCACGATGCTATGCCACTTTAAACAGCCGTAGATTCCCACCCCCACCCCCACAAAAAAGAATCCCGGGAGCTGTGGCTTCCTAAGGGTGCCGAGAGTTGTTTGGAAGGGCCCCTCTTCCCCTCAATGAGCTACAGTTCCCAGCGTGGTTTTAACAGTCAATCCCTCTTCCCATGCAACTCTGTGAACTATAGCTCTGCAAGGGGAACAAGGGTCTTCTAACAGCTCTCAGCCACCCTCAACAAACTACCATTCCCAGAATGCTTTGGTGGAAGCCATGGCTGTTTAATGTGGAACCATGTTGCTTTAAACATAAGGCATAAATGTGGCTCAGGTCAGGGCGCAACTTTCCCAGCCAAGTTGCCATCTCCCTCCATCCCATTGCCACCTGTTCTTTATAGGATCACAGAACTGTAGAGTTGGAAGGGACCACAAGGGTCATCTAGTCCAACCCCCAGCAATGCAGGAATATTCCCCCCCAATAGATCCCTGAAATGGTGAGGGTTGGCAGCCTCTTTGGCGGGTAGTGGGGGTAGCCAGGCTTAGCAGCTCCACGGCACTCCTAAAATGCCAGCTACAGTCCCCGGGGGCCAAGCAGTCCTCTCGGCACTCGATCTCAGGAGCCGATGCCAGCTATTAAAAACCCACCAGGGCCCTTCCACAGCCGCTCGGTTTAATCGCATGTGCCCTTAGCCAAGCGTTTCTTGTCTGCTACCATCCATGACGCACCCACTGAGCAACGTACCGTGCAGAGCAGCGTAAGCTTTTTCCAGTGTGGAAATCCGTCTAGGCGCTAAGGAAAGAGAGAAGGGGGAGCGAGAATGAGCAGAGTTCAGTTTTCGCACGAAAACCGAGACAAAGAGGCTGCGGCTGATCCACACACGGAGCTTGCCCCCGTCCCCCAAAAGCTCTGTGCCAAAATTAAGCTACAAATCTGGAGGCAAGAGACCTTGGGGACATTGCACCAGAGGCATAATCTCTCATGCCGGTGGCGTTTGTTCTACTGCTCCCCTGAGGTTAAGTGTTTTTTTCCCGGGGACGAGGGCCGTAGCATAAGAGTTGCAGGTAGAAGATCCCGGGGCCAGTCTCTAGTATCTCCAGCCAAGGGAGGGAGAGGCTCACCCCCCACCCAGCATCTCTTAGCAAGATTGGGGGGGGGGAACCTCTCGCTTGAAACCCTGGAGTCATGGTAGACAATATTGACCCAAATGGCCCAGTGGTCTGAATTGGAATCAGGTAGCTCACTTCCTCTTCTCCTTTTAATATGTTGGGTGGCACTGCGGTCTAAACCACTGAGCCTCTTGGGCTTGCCGATCGGAAGGTCGGCAGTTCGAATCCCCGCCCGTTGCTCTGTTCCAGCTCCTGCCAACCTAGCAGTTCGAAAGCACACCAGTGCAAGTAGATAAATAGGTACTGCTGTGGCGGGAAAGTAAACGGCGTTTCCATGCGCTCTGATTTCTGTCACGGTGTTCTGTTGCACCAGAAGCGGTTTAGTCATGCTGGCCACATGCCCCGGCTCCCTCGGCCTGAGGGCGAGATGAGCACTGCAACCCCATAGTCGCCTTGGACTTGACTTAACCGTCCAGGGGTCCTTTACCTTTTACCTACTTTAAAAACCGCTAATTCTGTTGTGTGTGTGCATGCCCTTTAAGTTGTGCAATGTATTTTATTTATTAAATTTGAATTCCGAAGATCACAGGGCAGTTTGCAATGTAAAATAATGGCAAGCGCTTCTTTGTTCTGGCCGTAGGAAAAGCTAGCCTTGTGGAGTGGCAGTAAGTGTGCCAGACTAGGACCCGGGATGCCTGATCTCAGGGTGTCAACTTGAACAAAATATAGGGAGGGGGCAGGTAAGCCCCCCTCACTTAGAATCATAGAGTTGGAAGAGACCACAAGGGCCGTCCAGTCCAACCCCCTGCCAAGCAGGAAACACCATCAAAGCATTCTTGACAGATGGCTGTCAAGCCTCTGCTTAAAGACCTCCAAAGAAGGAGACTCCACCACACTCCTTGGCAGCAAATTCCACTGTCGAACAGCTCTTACTGTCAGGAAGTTCTTCCTAATGTTTAGGTGGAATCTTCTTTCTTGTAGTTTGAATCCATTGCTTAATCGATCACAAAACACGACACACACGTACCAATTGAATGTCAGTGCCCATTAACTTTGGGGGGCTTTGCACCCTCAAATATTTTATTGGGGTGTGTGTGAAGGGACCTCAGCCCCTAGGAGATGACTCCTGTTGCCTGGTCTCAAATCTCCACTGGATGTCCTTGGGCTAGTCATTGCCCCTCAGCCTATGCCTATCCCACAGGGTTGTTGTGTGAGGATAAAACCGAGAGCGGAAGAACCTTGTACGCCATTGTGAGCTCCTTGGAAGGAAGGTGGATTAGAAATGTAATACATGAATAACAGTAAATTGCAGTTGCAATATGGGATTTCAATGTATAATCAATCTTGCTTTGATATCTTTGTGAGCATATGGACTCTTTGTATGAATATGTAAATATTTAAATTCAGATTGATAATAATTCTTATTATCTGGCGTTTCTTTTTCTGTTATATTTGCTATTAAAATTATTATTATTCTTATTCTTATTATTATTATTATTAAAAGATAGATACATTTTTAAAAATCCTTGCTTTCTTGCCTTAAGCTGAAAGTTTAAAACAGGCATAGGCAACCCTGGCTCTCCAGATGTTTTGGAACTACAACTCCCATGATCCCTGACCACTGGCCCTGTTAGCTAGGGATCATGGGAGTTGTAGTTCCAAAACATCTGGAGAGCCTAGGTTGCCTATGCCTGGTTCAAAAGGTACTCTGCTTTCAGGTGGGCAAAGCCTTCCCTCCCTCCTCATAGCATTCCCAAGCATGATTGCTCCCTGCCCCTGGGCAATTCATGAGACTTAGAAGAAACTCTTCTTGATAAATTGGCAAACAGGTCACTAATAATAATGATAAGTCACCTTCTAACTTGCAATTTCCTTTCCCCCTCCTTTTTTGGAATAAGCATAATACATGCAACATATTGACCCTAATGACCCTTTTTTCCTTTTTCAAACATATTTGTTCTCCATCTCTCCTGCTTTCGAAAGCCCCATTTTCCCAAACACGTCATTTTTCAGACTGAAAAGGAAGGGCTCGTTGTCATATTTTTGGGTTACACCATATCCTCTTCACCAAAAGTCATAGAGAGCTTTCTTCCTTAATACAATTTCTGCTTCTGATGGGCTGTGTTCTCAAAATATGAACTCTTCATCAGAATAAGCAATGATCTGCCAACCCCCCCCCCAAAGTCCTAAGCCTTTTGTTCCCTCACTTGCAAAATGGACTTAACATTGAACTCAATAGGTTTTTGAAGTATGAGAAAAGAAGTTATAAAGCACATTCACTATTTAAAATGTTATGGAAGGCCCCTTATATACCACACTGTTGCTCCATCCAGCTTAGTTTTGTCTGGACCAGGGATAGGGAATTTGTGAACCTCCGGTTGTTGTTGTACGACAATTCCCACCACCTCTAACCATTAGTCATGCTGGCTAGGGCTGGTGCGAGTTGAAATCCAATAACATCTGGAAGGCACGTAGTTAGGGAAGGCTAATTTACACTGACTAGCTCTCCAGGCCTTTTTAGACGGTTGTGTTTCCTAGCCCTGGTAGATGGAGATGCCACAGGCTGAACCTCAGATGGTCTGCATAAAAAGCACACACTTTTTGTGTGTTGTGTGTGTGTGTTCAATTTGTAAATGCTGAGCTGTTTGTTGATGAAACGTTTTCTGTTGCTCACCCTTTTGCTGCTTTGCTTGGTCTGTTTATGGGTCATTGCAGTGACTTCTATTGTAAGGCAATGTTTCTGATTTTATGCAGTGCCTTTGGCTCTTAAGAGATCTTGTCGTAATAAGCCACTAATGAAAGCCATTATGAACAAATTAGAAACCGAGCATCCAAAGAAGGCCAACTAGGCTGTATGAAAACCAAAGTATGACTGCGGTTCATGTTAGTTATACAGAACTAGCATTCTGTATAACTAATATGAACTACAGTCGTACCTTGGTTTTCGAACAGCCTAGTTCTCGAACGTTTTGGCTCCTGAACGCCGCAAACCCGGAAGCGATTGTTCCAGTTAGCGAACATTCTTTGGAACCCAAACATCTGACACAAGTTCCGTGGCTTCTGATTGGCTGCAGGAGCTTCCTGCAGCCAAGCAGAAGCCGCGCTTTGGTTTCCGAACGTTTTGGAAGTCAAACGGACTTCCGGAACGGATTCCGTTCGACCTCCAAGGTACGACTGTATTATAAACAGACCAAATATAAAATGGCTGGACTCCCGTCAACCAAAACGAAATATGGCCAGACACATTTTGGCCCTGTGGTCATCCTCAGTTTGGCATGTATATATAGAATATGAATTTACAGGGTAACAAACAATTTAAACCAGGCAATGGAATACACACACACACACACACACACACAGAGAGAGAGAGAGAGAGAGAGAGAGAGAGAGAGAGAGAGAGAGAGGTGAAAAGCAACTACATCTGCAAAGACACACAGAACTAATGCACATACAGAAGGGAGAATACCATGGAGCAAAACTTTAACAGACAACACGCCACCTCCCCCAAATGGACAGCCCCACAAAATTGTTAAAGTTATCTTGTTTTCCAGAATCAAGATATACTTAAGTCGTTGGTTGCACTCGGCACTTACCAGGCTTGGGAATGAGTCCTTGGAAAGGCCTGGAAAACAAAATATGTATTAATAAATAAGTAAGCAATTATTACGATTATCATAATTGATTAGAGTATTTCCTTTCTTTAACTCCCCACCCTCACCCCCATTTCAGTCTTTGTTCTTTGTGGGTTATGGTGTGATTTATTTATCCTGTTTATAATAAGCAATTCCACCCCAAACTTACATTAATATTTAGTTATAGTGCCATGTACGTTTGGCAACAAAGAACTTTTGTTTATTTTTATAACGGGGGGGGGGGGGGGAGAGAAGAAGCATTTCCCATCATGTCTCATTCTGTATTTACACGAATCTAATGCGCACCTCAGTTTTCAAAACCCTGAGACCGAGAAAACTATTTGCTGGCAAATGTAAATGCGCCATCAAATCTAATGTGCATGCTAAATCACGACGTCATTTGGCCAAGAAAGGTGCGCATTAGGGTGATGACTTTTTCATTTTTTCCTCAAAAATTATTTTCTGTACCACAAATGGATGAACTTTTGCCTATTAATGACTAAAATGAGGTATATTCCATTGAAATGTTTTAAAAGGTTACGCACAAACCGCTTTAAATTTTTTTGTATGCCGTTTTACCATTTCATAAAATTGTATTAACAATTCTATATATATTTCGTATCAAATTTGGACACAACGCCACATTCCACAATGGGGAGTGTTCTTAGCAACACTGGATATACAAACGTCACACCTGCGCAAGGTAAAAGCCCCTTTTGGGGACCTCAAAACTCAGCCAGCAGGCCCTGCCGGGCATGCTGGGAAAAGAACCTACAGGAGAGGTAGCAAAACATCGTCCTCTAGCGGCGTCTATACTGTTACTGCAGCTAAAAAAAGCTTCCTTGTGTGTTTGAGGGCCCTATATAATGTTGTATATATGTGACTCTAAAGCTTGGGTTCAATTTTATATCTGCTTACAGTGACTTCAAAAATGGTCAAAAAACTGATAAATAAAAATTTTAAAATCATTTTGTGTGTGAGGTGTTTTTTTTTAATCGAATCTCTTTGAAAGTAAGATTTTATCTAATCTTTAATGAAAGCCCATCAAATTATGATACAGGGAAATGAGGTTGTAAAAAAGTCATCGCCCTAATGTGCACGCTAAATCGCGACGTCATTTGGCCAAGAATGGTGCGCATTACATTTGAGCAGCAGGTGGGAGAACCTTTCTGCACCTTCTTCACCTGCTAGGCCAGAAACCTTTGGAGGGGAAATGCACGACAGTGGTGGGCAAGGCCGACACATCCACGTTCTCACACATATACAAACCCATGTAAGCCTAGGACAGTGATGGCGAACCTATGACACGCGTGTCAGACATGACACGCAGAGCCCTCACTGCTGGCACGCACCCCATCGGCCCATTCGCGCTGTTGTTGTTGTTTCCTGCCCCGCCCCCCCCATTTGTTCTCCTGCTCCTCCTCACGCTACAGCTTGTCTCCGCTGTTAAAACCCGGATCCTTTTGTTGTTGTTGTTGTTGCTGGTAGCCAGAGATTGGTTTTTAACCCTTTCTGTGCTGGGTTTTATTGGCGCTTTCGCAGAGTATGTCAGTGCTGCGTGTTAGTTCCAGTGAAGGTATTATTCGTCATTTATTTCTGTTTTCTTTCCCCCCAAAAAGCGCAGCAACTTTTTCACACACCCCCAAAAGAAACCTCCAAAACTTTGGTCAGCAGCTCCCCCCAAAAAGCTCAACAACTCTGGGCGCTTTGTGATAAATAAGGGGTTTTTGGTTTGGTTTGGTTTGGTCAAATAATTAGTTTTTGGTTTATTAAATACAGTTATATATTACAATTATACATTTTTGTTATTTAAACTATAAATATTGCAAAATTATGGTTTTTTTCTTGAAGTGACACACCACCCGAGTTATGCTCGGTTTTTTTTTTTTGCAAATTTTGACACACCAAGCTCAAAAGGTTGCCCATCACTGGCCTAGGAAGAAACCCCAAGCGACTTGTTTTAGCAGAGAGTCATAAACGCAGGCCACAAGGCAGAAGGCCCACTGCTCCCTGCAGCACAAACCCACTTGCCCTCACAAAAGCGCAACCTGGGAAGGATCCCTGAGGAGGGAAATACCTTGTTACCGTGAACTTGATCTTGTCTGCCACGGCTAATATCCTCTCCAGGTTCTGGGAGCCGAAAGTGCAGGGCTTCCGGAAGGGGATCCCGGGGGGCAGCCCGTCGATGATCACAGAGCCCGGGTTGCTCTTGATGCGCTTGTATGGAACCTGGACAGGGTACTTGATGCCCAACGCCTCACCTGAAAGGCAAGGCAGGCAGGTGGCAGGTGGGCAGGACGGCACAGTGGTTATAGCACTTATTTTACCCCTCGACTTATTTTACCCCTTTTATCAAAATTTACACCCTTACAATATTATTTGGAATCCCCCCCCCCCAAATCTTACAAAAATTCCTTCTGGAAGATTCCTCAAGCCCAGTGTCATATGACGTGGACAAATTCTGCACTTTAGCTATTAAGAAACGTAAATCCCTTCTATTGAATGACACATTGCAAATTCCTTTTGTGTAATTGTTCTATTTCTGGTGATGTTATTGCTGATTTTCTTTCGTTTGAAATTATAATATTCTGTATTGCTGGCTTTTGCTGTAATAAAAATTGAACTTGAACTTGCACTGGGGTTGGAGACAGGCATGCCCAAGTTCTGCTCCGGCTTGGCCTTGATAAACGTGGAGTCCGGGTCGGTGACAACAGACAAACGCTGTTGGGGCCATGCTGCCTTGCCAGGATCAGACCCCATATGGAAATGTAAAAGGAAAGGAGGTACTTTTCTATCATATGTGGTGGACATGTGGGATGGTAAAAGTTTTCTGGGAAATGATATATAATGAGTTTAAGATAACTTTTGTTTAAAAAAACCACAGAGGCCTTTTTGTTGGGTATTACCGTGTTTCCCCCTTTTTAAGACGTAGTCATAAAGTAAGCCAGGGCAGCAATTTTAAGCATTTGAGAAATGTAAGACATACCCCGAAAATAAGACATGCCTTCCAGCTCGGGGCCTGGAACCGGCTGCTGCAGCACGGAGCACCCAGGCACTAGCGAAGCAGATCAACTGTAGCACGGGAATCAGCTGTTCCTGGCTCAGCTGTAGCGCGCGCCTAGGAGGAACTTCAGCGCTGAGGAGGGAAAATGGCGTTTAAAAACGCCGTTTGAAGTGATTTCAGCCTGCTGCCCCCCACCCGGAACCGGCTGCTGCAGTGCAGAGCACTCAGCAGCGCGGATGGAGCGCCCAGCAGCTCCGGGCGGCGGGGCGGCAGGCCTCCTTGGCAGGGCCAGGAAGAGACGCCGCTGGCTCGGGTGCTCCTGACCCCAGCCGCGTCGGTTTTCGCGGATTCAGCACTACCGGTACGGTAGCAACGCCGGCGGCAGCAGGAGGAGGAAGCAGCCTGTCAGGTTGGCGCCCAGCAGCGCTGCACAGAGCGCCCCGAGCCTCCAGGAGCGTTGCTGCTAGAGCGTTGCTCCTGGAGACTCAGGGCGCTCCGCGAGCCCCTGAGGCGGCTGCCGGCTCCCGCTCCGCCCCGCAGAGTCCCAAGTCAATGGGCCCTGACTAGAAGCAACAGGAGCGCTGGCTCCCTGCTTCGGCCAAAAGGCTTGGTCTCGCCACCGGCTCCTTCTCTGGCCATGCCGTGAGCTTCCCTTTTCGTAAACGCGCAACCAGGTGAAACCCGAGAGGGGCGCTGAGGCAGTTTCAATAAATGGAGTGGGCGGGCGGCGGCGGCGGGGGGGCGCAAAACTTTTGCTTGAAAGGCGGCTCCGGGCATCCGAGAGGCAGGCCTTGGTTTGGAGAACGAATCCAGGGCTGCGCAAGTGCGATCGGCCGACAGATCCACTAACGGTTCGCTCTTGTGTCCCTCCCCACTTGCCGTCCCGTTTCGGGTTGCCAAGGCAACTAACAACAAACACCGTGCTTTTCTCTTTTTTTTATAATCTATTTTTTATTAATTTTCCAATTAAAACACGATTATATCACATTCATTATTTCGAATTATACAAATACATATCAATTAAACCGAATATTATGCCAAATCATATAATATTTTCTGGAGTTCCCATGCTTCAAAAATTTGGGGATTCCTCGCACCCGTCTACTGCCGTCTTTTTCTAAAGTCCAAATCTTCTCTCAAAATCCAAAATAAGCCCGATCATTCCCCACCAGTCACTAAAATATTTTCTTCATTCATCCGATTTTTCCACAGCTGCTGAAATAAGTATCAAACGAGAGTTCACATATATTCTTTCTCCTGTGTGAGTTTTAATCGTCCTGCCCCCCCCCCATATATCTTCTGTCTGGAATGTCCTGTTGCGCCAGCCTTTCAACACGGAGCAGCGCCATCTTAAAAAGCTTAGATCACTTTCGTTTTCTTAAGCTTTTTATTTTTTAAACCACCGATCTTTGTAAAATTTACAGCTTTTTCAGGCAAAGAAACAGCAGTCACTTTATGCATAGACTCTTGATAAGTTTGTAGCTCTCCTTGCCCTGTAGCTGAACTTAGCTTCAGATCGCTGTTCAAATTCAAAGTGCGTCACAACCATAAATCCACTGAGCGCATTCCAGGGACTCCGACCATCCAGTTAAAGGGGGGCTTCTCTCTTCAGTAGTTTTCCAACTTCAAAGGATATGCTCAATAAAATAGTTTATAAAGTTCATTACTCACTCAGGTATTCTTTATCTCTCATTTGTTCCAAACAAACAAGGACGTCCCGTCCGGGAAGGTATGGAGTAACTCGTAGAGTATATGAAAAAAATAAAAAAGTTCGCTTCCCTTCTCGTTACGTCCCCATCAATCTTTCTTCCAGATAACATACAGCTTTGACTTCTCACCCTCAGCAGCACAAATTCCTTGGCAGTAAACAGAGCTTCTTCCCCTCCTTCCGAAGCATGTCCATGAATACGCCTAATTATCTTCTTTAATCATGGAGATCCCGCCATGCAGGTTAGCGTCCGGGAGTGCCGACATTTCATGAGTGCTCTCAGCCCAAGCCCCCCCCCCCACTCCTTAATCGGAGTGGGTTTGGGGGCATCGCGGGCCCGCGGGCCCTCTCCGTAACCCCCGGAGAGGTAGGGGGGTTGCCTTTAACTCCCCTGGCAACCGCCGAATTCCTCATGAAGGTCGGAGAGATGGAACAAGGGTCAGCCATTCCTGCAGGCGGAAGCGGAACTCACACCGTGCTTTTCTCTTGGTTCTCTCAGGCGAGTTGAGAAAAAGGGTCGAGAAGTGGGGTTTTGTTATCGCTCCCGCCGCTTCCTCTCCCGCTCCTCACAGTCAAATAGGCTTCTGGGCTTCGCTGCCGCCGCCGAGTACCCAAGCAGCTTGCCCCCTTTGCCATTTTAAAAACGTGTTTCCTTTCAGTTACCCTTGCGCCTTGCTTTGTTGCTTACGGTTGAAAACGCCACGTGGCTCAGGGCTGCTGGGTGCCGACCTGGCAGGCTGCCTCCTCCTTCTCCCGGAGGTGCCCAACAGCGCCACGCAGAGCGCCCCGAGCCTCCGGAAGCCAGCAGCAGCAATGCAGCAGGAGGAGGCAGGTGCCCAGAACCATGCGGTACTTATGGTAATAAACATTTTAGACACCCCCGAAAATAAGCCATAGGCTTATTTTCTTGAGTAAAATTAATATAAGACGGTGTCTTAAAATGTGGGAAACACGGTATAGGCGAGGAAGTACCAGGACCAGGACCAGGGCCTTCTCAGTACTGGCCCGGACCTGGTGGAACGCTCTGTCTCAGGAGACTAGGACCCTGCGGATTTGTCATCTTTTCGTAGGGCCTGCAAGACAGAGCTGTTCCGCTTGGCCTTTGGACTGACACAGTCCGACCCCGGGGTTACCCTCCCCTAAGGTTTTATCTTATAATGGTTTTGTCTTATTTGTAGATTTTCAATTTTAAAATTCTTTTATATTTGCGTTGATATTTTTGTTGTTAGCCGCCTTGAGTCCGGTCTTGACTGGGAAGGGTGCGGTATAATAATAATAATAATAATAATAATAATAATAATAATAATAATTATTATTATTATTATTATTATTATTATTATTAAAATAAAAGACTGTTTATGTATGCAATGACAGTGGCAAGAAGAATGCTTCTAGCCCAGAGATCGAAAGGAGGAGAAGTGCCGACCAGAGAAGACTGGCAGACTAAGCTGATGGAATATGCAGAAATGGCGAGACTGGCGGAAAAGATCAGAAAGCAGGAAGACTAAGTATTTTTTAAAGACTGGAATAACTTTTTAAAGTATCTGAAAGACCACTGCAGACAACTGAAATCATTGGCAGGAATACAATGACACTTGTGAAGTCAAACAAACTTTGGTTACTAGGATTTTATAACAGATGGATTGCAGTAAAAGATGCAGAAAATAGAAAAAAAAATTGTTAGAAATGGAACCCATGGAGGGAGGGAAGGAGGTCTGAAGGTTCGAAAGAACCTCTGCTTATTTTACTTTTTTGGAACGGTTATGTACAGGTGAAACTCGGAAAATTAGAATATCATCGAAAAGTGCATTTATTTCAGTAACGCGACTTAAAAGGTGAAACCAATATATGAGATAGATGCATGACATGCAAAGCATGATGTGTCAAACCTTTATTTGTTGTAATTGTAATTATTTGTCGTTAGGTGGGTCAATTATAAATTGAATGTAATTAATGAAATGTAATAGCGATGTTTATTTTTGTATTATTGTAGCTATTTGTTTTATTACTGTGGAATTTCCAAAAGAAAGCATTTGTGAAAACTAAAAGAAAAATAAAAAATAATAAGTTGCATTACTGAAATAAATGCACTTTTCGACGATATTCTAATTTTCAGAGTTTCACCTGTATAACTTTACGTAAAAGTAATAAAAAATTATTATCAGCCCCCATATGACCAGGAGACAGAGAACATCACAGAGGGGGAATACTGGGGACAGGAATCACCATGCCCTGAAGCAAAGCTCAGAAGACACCTCTGGACCAGAGACCTCTGCTGGAGGAGACCTCCAGGGCCTAGAACTAGCTCTACCACCACAGCCTTGGGAGGCTGCTCTCCTCTCCTCTCACCCTGCTGAGGACCACCTACAAACTTTGCAGCTCTCCCCGGAGACTCTTGCTTTGAGCAAGGTAGAATGTTTAGGATCTGATGAGCTGCACTCGAAGGTGCTAAAGGAGCCTGCAGGTACAATTTCAGAGCCTCTGTCTATAACCCTAGACAGATTCTTGGAGAACAGGTGAGGTTCCTGCAGACTGGAGGTGGGCAAACGTTGTCCCCACTTTCAAAAAACTGTAGGGAGAAGATCCAGGCAACTACCTATCTACCCCAGGGCCCCTTCCAACTCTACAATTCTATGGACCGCAAATGTCAAGATTAGCATCCAGCCAGATTACTCACCATACTTCTTATTGAACAGATCTTGAACCTGTTCCCTTAGTGTGTTTGCAATATCTATCCTTGAAAGCCGAGTGTCGTAATTTTCTGTGTGAGAGAGAGAGAGACAGAGAGAGAGAGAGGAAACTATCAGAAAGTTCTGCCTGTTAAGTTTTTTTTGGGGGGGGGGCACTAGACACAACAATGCTTAACTATAGTACACTTTTACAACAGGGAAAACCTGGATATAGGCTCAGCTCTGAAATAGCCGGTCCATTTTTTTAAAATGGGGGGCGGTGGGGAAGCATCCTAGAACTATGTCAAATGCCTGTTCCTTTTTCATACAATTCTGTTTACATTATTAGGGGGAAAGCTACCAACAAGGGCCATTTCAGCTGCAATCTCAATCATACTAATGTGAAGTAATGTGCCACTCAAATCAATGGGGCTTACTTCTGAGTAGACAGTAGAAGGATAGGGCCGTTTGTCTGAGACCCAATAAACACTGGTATTCTGAAAGTCGGTATTAAACAGATTTTAAAACACACACACACACACACACACACACACAGAGAGAGAGAGAGAGAGAGAGAGAGAGAGATGGGAGCTTACATGCAAAAATCAGATCAAATCCCAACTAAAGCAATAGAATGCAATCGAGTCAAGAAGGCTAGACAAGAAATCTCTTCCTTGCAATCTAGTTTTCTATATGCAGGGATTTCTTAACTGCAGGGGCACCATCTACAGGGGGCCAGCCCCCCCATATTTTCAAGACAGGGGCCGCCCCCCCAAAGGACAAACCAGGATAAAGTTGCTTGGCCATACCACGTCCTTTTGAAGATGGCCAGGGTACTGTAGGGCAAAGCAACTTCACCCCACACATCTCTTTGAGGTGGGTGGTTAATGGCGGGCCAGGTGGGGGGGCGTCGCGCATGTGATGTCATGCACATGTGACGGGCCCCCCCAACGTTAGGCGCAACTCAGCTCCTACGCTCAACTGTTAACACATATCTTGAACTGAAATATTATATACGGGTGGGACTGGCAACAAAATGTTGCAGCACAGAGTTCTCCTCTTCAGGGTTCATGGCGGCCAGATGTATTCTAGGATACTCCAATCCATTCCACCCTCGTACCCAGTTTTCAGTTGTTGCCCTTGTTTTGCCCTGCAACAAGAAGCTTGGCTTCTACACACACATACATACCTCTCTCGATCTTCCATCCAGGCAACAGAAAGGCATTGTTAAGAGTTCAAAGACAGAGCTCAGAGAGGCAAAATCACTTGAGAAGGGGACAGAGCAGTGCTAATGTAGCAGCAACCCTATGCGCAGTTCCTTGGGAGAAAGTCTCTGCAAACCCACAGCAGGAGTGGGCAATGTGTTAAGGCACCCAACTGAACGCCAAATCGGACATGACATTACCGGAGCCAAGTTGCCCTGGGATGTCAACAGTAAAATAAATAAGCACCACATAATTTGGGATATCAGATGGATTGTCGTTATTTCTTCTTTTCTCACCTTGAAATCCTGGTCTTTTCACCGGTTCTTCTACAAGACGTTCACTAGAGTCTCTCTCGCTGGCTGCCAACAGAAGAGGCACCAAGGATCTTATTTATTTGTCTTAACTTCAAAGTCTGTTCTGAGGACTCTCCGCATCACACATCCTCTTCCACATTTAAAGCAGCATCTAGCTATTCCCCTCTTCAGCATCCAACCCCACGACGTCCCACAGAGTAGGCTGTTTCTGACCCAATTCTACCCACTGAAATCATCTGGGCTTAAGTTGGGCCACACCCTACATTTAACGCGGTGTCATGCCACTTTAAACACTCATGGCTTCTCTCAAAGGATTCTGGGAAGTTTACTTTGGCAAGGGTGCTGGGAGTTACTAGGGAGCCCGTCAAGAGAGTTCTGATTCCCAGAATTCCCTGGGAATTCAGCACTCCTTGAATTGTAGCTCTGTAAGGGCCACACCCTTAACAAACCTCAGCTTCCAGGATACTTTGGGCGGAAGCCACGACTGTTTGAAGTGGCATCATAGTGCTTTAAATGTTTAGATGGGGGCTTATCATGCCTATTCGTTGCAGAGGTTCTACACTGGATATGGCCCCACGAGTTCTATTTTGAGCTCTTAGGGCTAACAGTATGTCCCAAGCTAAACTGGCCTGTTCCAAAAATGGATTACCTCTTTTGTTAGGTGATCCTAAGGCTCAGGACTGTAACACTGCTTATTCACACATGCATGCAAGAGCTTCCTTGCCCCCAAAAGCTTACAATCTAAATGTAAATAAGGAGAGACAATGCAAGAGAGCAGACCCTCCACGTGTCCCTATTTTCCAGGGACTGTCCTGGATTTACAGAAGCTGTCCTGGATAGCTGAGGCAACCCAGTAAGATGTGTGGGGCATAAATATGATGATGATGATGATGATGATGATGATGATGATGATGATGATGATGATTGAATAGCCACAGACTGCTCGTTGACTGCTGATGGTCCACATGACTCAGTTCAGGAACCCATGGGTTCATTAATCAAATCACTGGAAATAAATGTGCTTTACCTATTGTTCCTGGGCTATCAGAAACTGTCTCCTTCACTGCTTCTGTAAGAAGTTCTGGCCTGAAAGAGAAATTTGCAATAATAATAATAATAATAATAATAATAATAATAATAATAATAATAAGGAAACACAGAAAGCTGCCTTCTCTTGGTGGGACATGGTTGGGCCGAAGCGAGAGGAAGGCTTTGAACTTACTTCTTGATAACAAACCGGATACTGCTGCTCGCCTGGAGGATCTTTTTCAGTTTCGCAATCCCGAAACAGTTTGGTCGCCTGAGCAAGATCCCATCTGGCAAGCCCACGACAAAGAGATCTTCCGGGTACATCAGGAACTTGGAATACGGGACTTTGACAGGCTCAGAAATTCCTATGGCTTTAGCTGCAAGCGCAAGAAACACAACTTCAGAAAGGATCTTTGGCCTGAGCCCCTGTATATTAAAGGTCATTTGTCAAGATATCGAAACATCACTGAGAATGTTAAAATGCTTGCTGCTGCCAACATGGTATTACCTCAAAAAGGATACAGTCATACCTCGGGTTGCGTCCGTGGCAGGTTGCGTTTTTCTGGGTTGCGAACGCGGCGGACCCAAAAGTGTTTACTTCTGGTTTCCGCCGTGCGTGCATGCGCAGAAGCTTTCTGCGCGATTCACACATGCGCAGAAGCGCTCTATCACGCCTTTGTGCATGCGTGAAAGCGCCGCTCTGGTTGCAGACATTTTGGGGTGCGAACGGCACTCTGGAACAGATCAGGTCCGCAACCCGAGGTACCACTGCATTGCTGAATAGGAAATGATTTAGGAAAAGGTTGCCTCTCCCCATAAAAAACAACCCGGACACTGTGTTAATCCTATGAGGCCCTTTGTGTGCCTCTTCCACGAGCTCTAGAGGGTGGCAACACAAGAAGGGGCTTTTTTGCAGTGGCTCCCCATTTGTAAAATGATCTCCCCGGGGAGGTTTGCCTGGTTCCTTCATTATACATCTTGAGGCGCCAGGTGAAAGCACTCCTCTTCAACCAGGCCTCTGGCTGATTAATATTCTACAGCCTTTTAAATGTGTTTGTGGGAGGGGGGTGTTATTCTTTGATTTTAACTTCCTAATATGTGCTTTTATGGAGAGACTATTTTTTATCTTCTGACCTGCCCTGAGATCTTCACATGAAGGGGGGGGGGGAAATAGCTGTCCTGCCTAGGAAGTTCTAGAGAAGGTGTGAGAAACCCAGAGCCCTCCAGATGTGTGAAGGTTAAGGGCAGATCCAGGTTCCAAAAAACACACTTAAAAGGAAGAAGCCAAGTATCTCACCATATCTAGCGTTGAACAAAATTTCTACTTGTTTCCTCAAGTGACTTAAAACGTCACTGACGCCATCTGGAAAAAAACACACAACAAACTCAGGGATTAACGGCAATAAGATTCACATATGTGTGTGTGTGTGTGTTATCTTGGCATCCTCAAAGAAAAAGATTCCAGGCCAACTCATAAACAAAGGACTAAAATGCAAATCAAAGCAAGGAATAAAGCAACAGCAAAAATCACAAGCAAGCAAAGCACTGATTAAAATTGAGATGGTTGACACGTCTGGGGAAATGCAAAAGAATAAGGCTCGAGGCCACAAGTAGGAGAGGGAGAGGAATTGGGCAGGTCAGTGTCGTACAGATGAACCGACCTGCCCACCCCTCATTAAAAGGACTTCCCTATTAGACTCCAGGACTGGAGAGACTATTCCTTTAGTGAGGAAACAACACCACAAAGGGCCTCCACACCTACCATCTGCCTCATCTGAGATGATGGGGGGGGGTGCGGTGAAGCGCCTATGAAAGCCATCTTCAGGTACCTGCAGGCCTACACTGGAGGCGGTGACCCATCAGGTATCCAGGCAACGGGCCAAACTCACCTTTGCCCTCCATCTGCTTCTCATTATGTTGTAAATCACTGCTGGGCCCTTTATCTGAAACCAGAGAGGAGACGGGCATTTAGCAGGAAACTAAACAAACTAAACAGCGGGTGGCGCTGTGGGTTAAACCACAGAGCCTAGGGCTTGCCGATCAGAAGGCTGGCGGTTCGAATCCCGCGACGGGGTGAGCTCCCGTTGCTCGGTCCCTGCTCCTGCCCACCTAGCAGTTCGAAAGCACGTCAAAGTACAAGTAGATAAATAGGTACCGCTACAGCGGGAAGGTAAACGGTGTTTCCGTGTGCTGCTCTGGTTCGCCAGAAGCGGCTTAGTCATGCTGGCCACATGACCTGGAAGCTGTACACCGGCTCCCTCGGCCAGTAAAGCAAGATGAGCACCACAACCCCAGAGTCGGTCACGACTGGACCTAATGGTCAGGGGTCCCTTTACCTTTTAAACATCCTAGCTGAGGACTGTAACCTGAAAAATGCATTATATTAAGGGAAATTGCTGGCAAAAAAAAATGTGTAGATTAGTCCAGCCTTCACGCAAATGTGTTTATTAGGAGAAATTTGCACCAAAATGCTGGCGAATCTTCACGAGGCTTTAAAAAAAATACACTCTTTCAAATTGCTGCAGAAGTGTGGAGAACTGAATTTCAGTTGACGAAAATGAGAAACCGAGAGAAGTGAAGATGGCAGACCCTTCTGTCTTGGCTCTGGAGCCATTTCCTGGCCAACCTCTCCTCTCTGCCACTGGCCCCCACTTGCCTCCCCCCCCCCGCAGTCCGCCATTTTGGTGATGCCAATGACGTGGCAGCGCCACCATTACCTCAGCCCCTGACCCCCTCTTAGCTCTCCCCACATTCACACCATATATTTGAAGCACTATGACAACACTTAAAACCGTCATGGTTTCCACCAGAGAATTCTGGGAGCCGTCATTTGTTGAGGGTGCTGTTAGGTGACCTTCTTGTTCCCCTCACAAAGCTACAATTCCCTTCGGGGTGGTTTAACAACCAATCCCTTTTTTCCAAGGGAACTCCTTGCTCTGTGAGGGGAACAGGGGCTTCCTAAACAACTCTCAGACACCCTCAATTTTTTGAGCCTACAGCTCCCAGAATTCTCTGGGCCGTAACCCAGCAGGCTGAAAACTGTTCCCAAATCGACACTGCCCATCTAAGAAGCAATCTTAATCCTGCCGGCATTGTCGGGAGCTTTTATCAAGTCTACCTGGAACGGTGATTTGAATGATGTCCACTTCGTCCGGTTCTATCTTGATGCGTTTTATGCTTCCCAGTTCTCCTGAAGTACCTTGTCAAGGAAGATGGAAACAGGAATGAAGAGGGGCGACGACAAATCACCACTGACTGGTAGAAGCTTTCCAGGGTTCAAGGCCGGAGTCTTTCCCAGCATTGAACCTGGGACCTTCTGCACTCAAAGCAGCTGCTCTCCCGCTGAGGCACAGCCTTCCTTAAGCTACCTGCCTTATGTTAACTTAGGTTATTGGTCCCTCTACCTCAGCATTGTCTACATTAGCTGCCAGTCAGAACAGGAAGCACTGGGCTAGATGGACAATGTCCTGGCATTTATTCATTTGGAAATACACTCCTCATGTACTTCCAGTGTCAAGGGCCTTCTGGTGGTTCCCTTGCTGTGCGAAGCCAAGTTACAGGGAACCAGGCAGAGGGCCTTCTCCGTAGTGGCACCCGCCCTGTGGAACACCCTCCCACCAGATGTCAAAGAGAAAAACAACTACCAGACTTTTAGGAGACATCTGGAGGCAGCCCTGTTTAGCGAAGCTTTTAATGTTTAATAGATTATTGTATTTTCATGTTCTGTTGGAAGCCACCTAGAGTGGCTGGGAATAAATAAATAAATAAATAAATAATAATAATTGCAACTGTTCTGGATTCAGCATCGCTAGTTGTCATGATCCCAGAATCCAGCAGTGGCAAGAATAGGGGATTCATGCGAATTAGACTCTACGCTTCATTTAATGCAGAAGCAGAGAGCTTGACTATAGCTGTACTGAAATCCTTTTCATCCCTAACCACCGAGTGTGCTGACTGGGGCAGTGGACAGTTGGAGTCCAACAACATTCCTGTGTTGCAGGGGGTGGACTAGAAGGACCCCCCCAGGCTCCCTTCCAATTCTACAACAACAAAAGAGCTACAGGTTCTGCCCTCTCCCGTGAGCCCCCAAATCTACATAGAATTGTAGAGTTGGAAGGGACCACGAGGGTCCTCTAGTCCAACCCTCTGCAATGAAAGAATCTTTTTGCCCAAAGTGGGGCTCGAACCTTTGACCCTGAAATCCAGAGTCTTATGCTTTTACCGACCGAGCTGCTGCTTCACTACTTCAAGCAGTGTGTTGAAATGACACGATGTGGTAGTTCTGGAGTCCCCTAAGGTAGGGCTTGGGAATCTCCAGCCCATGGGTCTAACAAGGCCTGTTCATGCTCTGTATTTGGTCCGTGAGGCCATTTCAGCCAAGCTACACCCACGTGATTTGCACCTAGCATCATACAGTCAAAAAGGGGGGTTTTGCAGGCATTTCCCCATCAGCTGAGCAGAGCATCGTGTACAGGGCTCTTGCAAGACGACAATCCTCCTGCTTTCACACAGCTTCGCAAGACCTGAGAATCACACTCCCTTTTCCCGTTTCTAATTGAGAGAGCAGTGGCTTTTTGCAGCTTACCTGGTTCACATTCTCCAGAAATGGGGCACTTTTCAGATCTGGCAAAAGAAAGCAATCGTGGTTAAATTTCATTTATATCAAGTGCTTGATGGGGCGGGCGGGGCGGGGGGGGGGAGAGAGTTACAATGTGCTGTACAACCAAACAGGTACAGCCCACAAAAAAAGAGGCAATTCCATAGATTCATTTTTTTAAAAAAATGTACAATGTTTGAGCTTTTTTCACCCTTAGGAGCAAACACGGTATCATTCTGCATAAATGAGGGTCTGTATTAGAGTTGCCATATTTCAAAAAGTGAAAATCCGGACACTTTTTTTTTTTTTTTTGCCAAAGTTGTTACAGAATCTATATAAAAAAGAGGAAATTTGCCAGAATCTAGACTTCCAAAATGTCCGGATTTTGCCGGACATTTCAGCGATTTCCACCTGGACACTGCTTCCAAATGCTGTATTCTGGCTATGTATGAAAATTCCGGTCATATGGCATAGTCTTTATGGAAGCAGGTGGTCTTTCAGTTATTTGGGAACGTAGTTTTTTAAATCTTGCATTTATCTTGCATTTTAATACTCTGAACCTGTCCTGAGATCTACAGATGAAGGGCGATATACAAATTTAATAACTAACTAACTAACTAAAATGAATAAATAGTCATTTAGGGCTTTACATTTCAGGGCGAGACCTAAAATTAAGCAAACTGGCAGCCAGATATTGTTCTTGTTCTTGTTGTTGTTGTTGTTAATTAAATTTGTATACCGCCCTATACCTGCAGGCGGTTCACAAGATACATTCTCAATACAAAAACACAAAATACATACCGTAATCAAAATATAAACAGAAACAGGCAAATACCCCCCCAAAAAAACATCAAAACAGTGAAAAATAATTTTTAAAAACTTAAAAACACAATTAAAAAGCAGTTGAAAAGAATGTTAACAGTAATCTCTGCTTGGCGGCAGCAGTTCTTTTGTAGTCTGTCAGGCCCCACCCTAGGCCTGGCGGAGAGAGACAGGAGCAGGACCCTCAGACTTTCAGCAGATTTTCCTTTCTTGCTGGGCTGTGTTGGATTCAACTCACAGGTTGCGATCATATGCCCTCTTACACAGAGGAAAACCCCATTGTGTTTAATGTTACTCACTGCTGAGCAGACATGCATAGGACTGCTCTGTTACCACTGCTCAGTTTACCTTCATAATTCACCAAAAGTCCACCATCACAGACAAATCAGATTACACTCTTAAATGGCACGGGGTGCTGCTCAATGTTGGACCGAGTCCCAACCCATCAGATTCCAGCGCTCCATTGATTCATAAGCTTATTATCTGTCTTGCTGCCTTCCCTGCCTCTGGCATGACTTGTGGATTTAATCACACATGCTGCATGGCAGATCCTTAAGAACCAGCCTGAGATCGGCAGAACGTAAGAACGGCACGGCGGGACCAGGCCAAAGGCTCATCTAATTTGGCATCCTGTTTTTACAGTGGCCAGACAGATGCCTCAATGTGAAACCCAAAAGCAGGACATGAACACAACAGCTCATGATTCCCAGCAACATAAGGCATAATAAGAATACAGCCGTTACGGCTAGCAGCCACAGATAGCCTCGCCCTCCGTGAATTTGCCAAATCCTCTTTTAAAGCCGCCCAGACTGGCGGCCGTCCCTGCCTCCTGTGGGAGGGAGTTCCATAGTTTAAACAGCGCGTGAAGAAATAATTTCTATCGTCTGCCCTGAATCTCCAACCATACAGCTTCATTGGATGTCCCCAAGTTCTAGGCAGGGAGAAAAAACCATCGAAAAATCTCCTCTAAATAATTAAATGTAGAGCAGGTGGTCTCTCAGGAATCAATTTGGGGACTCCAAAATAGGTTTTGGGGTGGTGATGGGCAAGGACGGAAGGACACCCTAATCACGGCAGAAGCTTCCTTTCTTTTCTCTGTTTTTTTTTCAATGGTTTCGAAGTCACTGGCCTGGGGCGGCGGCCATGTTTTCCTCCTGTCTTGTAGTGGCATTCCAGAGAGAAAACATGCTGGCCGGAGCAAATTAAAGACAATACACTAAGACACCAGGCTTCCCCAACCTGGCGCCTTCTAGATGTTGCAAGACTACAACTCCCATCATCCCTGACCATATGGTTATGCTGGCTGGGGCTGATGGGAGTTGCAATTCAACAACATCTGGAGGAGGGCGCAAGGTTGGTGATGACTATAATATAGCAGCTGGGCCAGGAACTGGGAACCTTGGGTTTTTGAGGAAGTGCTGTGAATTTCTGCCATCAAGGAGGGGGTTTAACTAGAGGACCTTGCAGGACCCTCCAACTCTATGATTTGATACGGGCTTACCTATGACTGGCCTGTGAAGTTCCTGCTACATCAAGAAACGCCATTCTGTGCGGGTCAGGAGAGATTTCCCCAGAAGGGCTGGATGGCTCTATCTTGGTTGAATCTTTGGTAAATTTACTTCCTGTTTGCAAGGAAGGAAGAACAAACAGATATTTTCCAGGCGCAGAGTTTTGAAGCAATAATTACCCATGGCCAGGCACAACCTCTCCCTGTCTCTTCCTAGTAAGCCTGCCATTCATACAAGATTGGTTTAATAGCTAGGGGGGGGGAGGGATATTTCGAATTGCTATGACTTTATTGAATTGCATTAATCACTTTGGTGAACCTGTTGCTGTTTGCTTTATTTATATGTTCTTGTGTGTGCTTGTTTGGAGGTTCCAGCAGGGGGGCGCAGCTATCGTATACCCTCGACCGAAGAACGGTACACTCCTTCTATCTGGGATGGTCGTCCTCTTCCACCGAGCGCGCAGCTTCGGGAGGGACGCACATGGGGCGGTGAGGGAGGAAGGGGACACCCGCCTAGCCAGCCAGATCGGCCGAATCAACCCTGGCGATCAATGGGGTGACAGATGTCGCAGCCTGATCGTTTACAGTGGCAGCTGTAAACAAAATTTGCTCCCCTATATTCTTAATAATCCCAGCCCAACGTAGAGTTAATAATCCCAGCCCAACGTAGAGCTTTGATGTTGGCCCGCCTGAATGTTTTTCCCTCGGCATTTGTCAGGGGAAGATATCAAAACATTCCTAGAAACAAGAGATTCTGCAGATGTTCTATGAATGTCCCGGACACTGTGGAGCATATTCTCTTTCATTGTCCATTGTACAGTATGCTCCGTCAATGTGCGCTGTCCCCTCTTTTGGGTGGTCTGGAACCCCAGCAAGGTGAAAGTGTGGGATTCTGCCTGTCTGACATTGACCAAAGGGTAACGGCGGGGGTAGCCGAGTTTTTAAAAGCAGTCCTCCAAGGAGCAGGTTAACAGGGAAAACCCCAGGTTCTACATATATTTATACAATCAGACTATGTAGCCAACGGCTGCCTACTTTATATATATTTCAAGGCTCTTATATGTGATTTTCTCTTTTATGGTTTTACAGTGGAACCTTGGTTTACGAACACCTCGGTTTACGAATTTTCGGTTTACGAACGCTGCGGACCCATCTGGAACGGATTAATTCACTTTCCATTACTTTCAATGGGAAAGTTCGCTTCAGTTTATGAACACTTCAGTTTAAGTACTCCGTGGACCGTCTGGAACAGATTAATCCACTTTCCATTACTTTCAATGTAACTGAAGTTCGCTTCAGTTTATGAACGCTTCAGTTTATGAACAGACTTCCGGAACCAATTGTGTTTATAAACCGAGGTACCACTGTATTTGTAAAATGCCTAACAAAGGTTTGATAAGTAGTTATTGTGTGTGATAGCACAGTGATGATAATGTTTGTTGTTTTTTGAAGCTTTTGTGATCATTGTGAGCCGCCTTTGTTGTTGGAAAAGCAAAATAGAAATATCAAATCAAAAGCTATGTGGGAAAGAGATTTGGGCATCAAATGCCCCAATATGGAGGGAAAGGTCCAAATTCTTCCCAGCAGATTTGGGAAGGTAAACTGCCTAAATGCTGAGCATATTCTGGTCACCTCCCAAAACTACCAGAAACTTGTGACTTGCCTCGGAAATGGGACACTGTGGCAATGCGGTTGGTCAGCTTTTAAGGCAGGTTTGGGGGAACATTGGCCCTCCAAGTGTTGCTAAGATACAACTCCCATCAGCCCCATAAAGTATGGCCAATGGCCAGGGATGGTGGCAGTCATAGTTGAGAAACAACTGGAGGGCCACCCGTCCCCAGTCAGCAAGGCCAATACCCGTGTTTCTCCGAAAATAAGACACCGTCTTATATTAATTTTTCCTCAAAAACACACACACTATGGCTTATTTTCAGGGGATGTCTTATTTTTTTCCTCCTCCTGCCACGGCTGGCATTGCTGCTGCGCCTATCACTATGTCTTATTTTCGGGGTATGCTTAAAAATCCTGCTACGGCTTATTTTATGGTTACGTCTTGTTTTCGGAGAAACAGGGTAGTTATGGAGAATGGGAGCTGTAGTCCAACAGCATCTGGAGGGCAAGAGGTTCCCAGTCTCCGCCAGGTAGATGCCTTTCCTATCCTTACCGAGAGATGCTAGGGACTGAGTCTGGGACTGTCTGGAGACAAAGCATGTGCTCTACCCACTGAGCTACCACCCCTTCCCCAAAATGAAAGACTATGCCCATTGCCCAACGTACCTGTAAAGATCCTTTCATCAAACATCCTGTAAAAGGAAAGGCAACGATTTAGGAGGAGAAGGAGGAGGAGGAGGGAAAGGAGGAGGGTAAAGATAATTCAAGATTTCATTTAGGATCTTCAACTGGTGGGTTGTGCTCTGGAGCCTTAGGCGGGTCTCCACAACGGCCATTTTATTGGCTTGATACAATTTATATACCGCTCTTGATTCTTTTTAGTACACCGCTTTGGGATTTTCATGACAAAGTAAAATGTTTAAATGATCAATAAAAGATGGTTAAAAGCAGATTTTTTAACACACACACACACCCCATGCAGAACTAATTAAAAACAAGAATAAGCTAAATCAGATTATTGCCACCACCTTTACCACATTAGTAACCATATAGCGGGGGTGAGGAACCAATATTGGCAGTAGAATTTTAAAGGAAAGCACATTGAAGTTTGGATTATCTGCACCCTGACTTGACGCCAGCCAGTGCGGCAGAGCGGTTAGAGCAGGGGTCCCCAGACTACGGCCCCCGGGCCGGATGCGGCCCAATTAGCCTCCCAATCCGGCCCGCGATGACCCCCACCTCCCGCTGCCGCCGCCTGCTCTTACGGCGGGCGGCACGGCGGCGATCTTCAAAATCGGCAAAAAATCGCCGAAAATCCTTTGTGCGCATGCGTATGGGCCTCTCCCGACCCAGAAGAGGTCATTTCCAATGCACTTCCGGGTCGGGGGAGGCCCATACGCATGCGCACAAGCGATTTTCGGCGATTTTTTTCCGACCGTGTGCGTGTGCGCATGCGCACGGGCGCGCACTCCCCCGCCCTCCGGCCCGCTGCGCGCGCACTCCCCTACTCTCCGGCCCGCCGCGCGGTCGGCGCAGCGGGCACCGGCCCGAAGCCCGGTAAGTCTGGGGACCCCTGGGTTAGAGTGTCGGACTAGGACCTGGGAGACGCCAGGGTTCAAATCCCTGTTTGGCCACAAACGGTGTGACTTTGGCCCAGTCACCGCCTCTCTGCCTAACCTACCTCACAGGGTTGCTGTGAGGATGAATGAAATGAGGAGGGGTGGAACCATGGCCTCCTGGGAGGAAAGGTGGGGTGTGAATAAAATAAACAAAAGTATGCATGCAATTAGGGAAAACAATGGTCTGTATCCAACTAAGTTTCCCTCAGAACAGATCCACGGGAATGAACGGGTTTAAGTTGGTAATGTTCATGAACTTCAGTGGGTGTACTTCAGAGCCGTCCCATCCATGATGCAGGGGGAGGCAGCTGCCTCAGGTGGTAGAAACGGAAGAGGCGGTACCCATGCAAGCGCCCAGACTTCCCGCCTCCCTGTTGCCGCAGAAGCACCCCACTGTTGGGTGGTTTATGGTTTAAAATATTTCACCTCCTGAATACGTTTTTCAACTCTATTGTCTATTTAGTAGTCTTGCACTCCACCTGGAAATGTTTCCATGACGAATGGTATACAAATATTTTAAAATGGAGGAGAAACAGCAATTTTGGGGAAAGAAGAACCTCTCTCTCACAAAGCTTGCTTTTGAGTCACGCAGAGTCAAGCCCACCTCTCGGTTCTCTGCAGTCCCCCCTGCTCACGAGCCTCTCAAAACGATCACATACCTTTTGATGACGAAGTGGATGTTGTGCCTCTCTTCCAATATCCGCTTGAGTTTGGGGACGCCGTACGTGCAGGGCCGTTTGAACGGGATTTTGTCAGGGATGCCGATGATTTCTACCGCTTCCGGGTCGCAAGCAATTTTCCGGTACGGGACAGGGACCATGTGATCGAGCCCCAAGGCTTCAGCTGAAAGTGACAGAACATTTAACCTTTAAAGGGTAAGAGCAGACAGGACACTCTTAACAGCAGACACTGCTAAACTGGGTCCGCCACTGGCATAAACCCAGTTTCGCGACCCAGTTTTCCCTGCAGGGAAAGTTTTTTGAAAGTTAAATGCTGCTTTGCCCTTTCAGTAAGTCCTGGCCATGTTTCAAACATGTCGCATTGGCATGATAACAGAGAAATAATAATAATAATAATAATAATAATAATAATAATAATAATAATAATATATTATTTATACCCCACCCATCTGGCCGGGTTCCCCCAGCCACTCTGGGCGGCTTCCAACAAAATATTAAAATACAGAAATCCACCAAACATTAAAAGCTTCCCTAAACAGGGCTGTCTTGAGATGCCTTCTAAAGGTCTGGTAATTGTTGTTCTCTTTGACCTCTGGTGGGAGGGCATTCCACAGGGTGGGTGCCACTACCGAGAAGGCCCTCTGCCTGGTTCCCTGTAACCTGGCTTCTCGTAGCGAGGGAGCCGCCAGAAGGCCCTCGGTGCTGGACCTCAGTGTCCAGGCAGAGCGAAAGCTGGAATATAATGTCCTGTGCTCAGAAACTAAGGTGCCCAACAGAATGCCATGAGTTCAATAATTACTCTGAAGTGCTATACAAATTATTATCATCATCCATTAATTTATGGCCACCCTTTTCAGTTCAATGGCAGCCAATATGGTAAAGTGGCAAATCACATTCTCAGTGAAAATACTGGAAGTGGAAAATTGCTCAGTGGGCTCCTGAAGGCAATGCAATGCCCGTGGACAGCTTCTTGGGGACCAGAATACTAACTGCACACATCCAGACTCATAAAGTCAGCAATTTATATAGTATCAGTTGAAAGATCCTAGCAAGATACTGGCATAAGGCAGCCTTCCCAAACTTGGTCCCCTCTGTCAGTGTTTCTCAAACTTGGTTCCCCAACTGTTGTTGGGACTACATATCCCATCGCCCCTGCCCGCTGTTCCTGCTAGCTAGGAATGATGGAAGTTGTAGTCCAACAGCAGCTGCAGACTCAAGTTTGAGAAACACCAGTCACCCATTGGGGACTCCAACTCCCACCTGTCTCAGCCAGCTTACCCAATGGCAAGGGATGATGGGAGTTGTAGTTCAAAGGGCACCTAGAAGGCACCAGGCCGAAAAAAATTATGTATTTTATTTATTCCATATAATTCATAAACCGGTTGGCTGTTTTTTTTAAATCAGAACACTTCAAAGATAGGAGATGGCTTTTCTGTGGCTGCTGACCCATCGGAAGCCAGAGGACCCCATTTAGGCCAACTGCACATTTACTGACTCGATACAAACGAGTTAAAAAAACACCCCACCCCAGTAACATTTGCATTAATTAGAAGCCGTGGGCCTGGAAAATGCCATGCCAAGAAAGCGATTAAGTGAAGGGACACATAGCATATGGTGTCTGATGCTGCGTCAGAGAATAAGAAAAAGAAAAGGGGGAAAAACACCAGGGAAAAAAGTCCAGAAAATCTCTCCATAATAATATGCGCGCCATAAGCACCGCAGATGAAAAACAAGCACTTCACATCCACTCACCATATCTGCTGTTGAACAGAATTTGCACACATTCCCTCAGGGTGTTGATATCCTCGGTTTCTTTTATAAAACTGTCCCATTTATCTAGCAAAAGCAAAACAAGAAGTTTCCATATGGCATCTCTCGGCACAGAGGCTCCCCATCCCTCTCACTCTGCCCTCAGGAACAAGGTTTTTGTGGTTCCTTCCCCCCCCCCTCTGAGAACAAGCCTGAGCTTGAGGGGGAGCAGGAGGTTCCTACTGCGCCAGCTGCACTGGGTTCGAATCCTGGGTGCTGCTAGACGGTTTCCCTTAGGCAAACCCTGCAGCTGGCAAATGGAGACAGTGACTGTAAACCACCCAACATAAGAACGAGAGGAGCAACCGGCTGCTGGATCAGGGCAAAGGCCTAGCTAGCCCAGCACCCTGAGCCCCAACGAGATGCCTCTTCTGGGAAGCGCATAACCAGAGCATGGACACAGCTATGCTCTCCCCAGCAACTGGCTTCCAACCTCCATTCATTTATTTACTTAAAGCCATTTCTATTATGGCTTCATACGTAAAGAAATATCTCTCAGCAGTGTGCAGAAAACCAAACGAACAACCGATGTTACAAAAACACACAACAAACCCAGTCGTTTTTATTTATTGTATATTATTGCTTAACACCCCACCTTCCCTCCAAGAAGCTCAAGGTGGCATACGTGGTTCTTCTCCATTTTTCTCCTCACAACAACCCTGTGAGGTAGGTTAGGCGGATTGTGACTGGCCCCAAATCACCCAGTGAATCCCATGGTTGAGTGGGTCACGAATTCTGTGCCAGTAAGCCCCTGACCATCAGGTCCAGTCGTGTCCGACTCAGGGACTCAGGAAGTTTATTCGGCTTTATGCCCATCATAAAACACAACACAACAAAATAAATCAAATAAAACAGCGGACTCGTTCAAGCCACAAATAATAAAACACAATTCACAGCTCACAAGGACAAATATTAACTATTAAAAAGAACAGTTTAAGATAATGATTAAAAATTTAGGCACTACGCTAAAATCAATATCAGATGTCATTATAGAAAATTCTTATAACTATAAATAATCTGCTAACATTCCATTCCGTCTCTTGTACGAGAGGACGGCTGTTAGGAATTTAGCAACCTGTAGAGTAATATTAGGATCCACATCTTGAAGAACCCAGGCAAGCTGTAGGTCAACTGGTTTGTCAGCCATAGGGTGGATTATGGAATTTAGTATACTAGCACAAGCCGAACTGTACATAGGGCAGATAAACATAACATGATGTAGAGTTTCAGATGTTTTAATTTCACAAGGACACATTGAAGAGACTTGGCCCTGAGTAAATCTATGTCTCAGCACGTTTGTTGGAAAAACATTAAACCTAGCTTTAATGAAGGCATATCGGTGAGACGCGGCCGTAAGCGATGTTAAATAGGATGGAGCACGGTAGATAGGGGTTATGCCGAAATTTAACGGCGAGCATACTCCACCACCAGCTAAGAAATTTTGGTATAGCTCCGCATCATCCAGCCTTTGATTTATACACCTTTTTGCCGCATTTAGATCCAGTTTGAGCAATTCAGTGGGCGAGATCTCATAGGACAGCAATTTGGCATGGATTTTTCCTGACCACAAATTTGTGAAGTCATCCCGCCACATGCATTGAATGAGATAGTGGTTCGGGAGTTTATGCCATAGGGATATCCAATGAATCAAAACTCGCCTCCATAAAACTAACTCCACTGAGGGGATCTTCATTTCTAAGCGAATAGCCGCATTACTTACGCATGTTGGTAATTTTAGAAGTCGGCTCCGACTCTGGGGTTGTGGCGCTCATCTCACTCTATAGGCCGAGGGAGCCGGCGTTTATCTGCAGACAGCTTCCGGGTCATGTGGCCAGCATGACAAAGCTGCTTCTGGCGAACCAGAGCAGCGCACGGAAACGCCGTTTACCTTCCCGCCGGAGCGGTCGCTATTTATCTACTTGCACTTTGACGTGCTTTCGAACTGCTGGGACCGAGCAACGGGAGCTCACCCCGTTGCAGGGATTCGAACTGCCGACCTTCTGATCAGCAAGCCCTAGACTCTGTGGTTTAACCCACAGCGCCACCTGGGTCCCTACAGGTTGTATAAGTACACATTTAATAATTGCTTTTGTTCCTTAATGATGGATACTACATACAACTTGCAGCCGACCATCATAGAATCACAGAACTGTAGAGTTAAAAGGGACCCTGAGGTTCATCTACAATGTAAAAATCCCCTGCAATGTAGGAATCTTTCATCCAACGTAAGGCTCAAACCCATGACCCTGAGATTAAGAGTCTTATGCTCTACCAACTGAGCTAGGTCGGGAAGGCCCAGTCATATGTTTTAGCACTTGGGAACTGCTCTCTGCCGGCTGAAGGCAGATGTGGCGGCAATTCACCACAATGGGCTCATACAGGGAGTCGTTCTGGGCAATTACTGCAGCTCCCTCCTGATGTGCAGGAATATTCTGAAGTCAGATGGCTGGTGTTCACACATCCCCAGAAACAAACTGTGATTAACCCTGTAAGTACTAAAAATATTCCAATAAAATTTTCATGTTAATAGCGGCATCCAAAATTCACGTGGCGATAAACTGATGGGTCAAGTAAATTTGGACTCACGGGTTGCTGTATCAAAAAGGTCGGAAACCATTAGTTAAGACAACACTCAGAACAGAGGGACCGCCGTGGACTGACTCAGGATAAAGCAGCCTCTAATGCCAGGGAGGGAATTTGCAGAGGAAGCTCGCTCATGCGCCGCTAAACTATGGTTTGGCGCTGCATGCATAGCGGTCGATGTTGTCGATTCGTTCCTACGAAAGACCCCTGCCCAAACATCCAAAATGAATATTTCATATTGGAAGGATTATCCAAGCGCCTAGGTAATTATTGACACATCTACTTCAAACATTGAGTTCATGACCAGACTTAGAAGAGCGGAAGAAACACACGAGTCTAAAAATGGGAGTTTGTTACGCTTGGTAAAAAATAAAAATAAAAAAAGCTAGCGTCAGCCGTTGCTCTTTAGTCCTCTTCACCTCAACACTGACGCGGAGATGCAGGTGCGAAACATGACATGGACACCCTATCAGTTGTATATATGAACTGTGGCACCGTTGCGCTGTCCTTGCAGGGAAAGAACTCGGGTGGCAGTGGCATTACAAGCAGGTGTGGATCTGCAGTTGCCGCTGCTCTGCCCCGTCTCGAGCCTGGCAAGCGCTGGCACTGCCATGGCTGCGACTGTGGTGCGCCTACGTCATGTGCTGTGACTGCATAGCTGCCTTCTTCATTCACCCCATGCCCCCAGGTATTGCCTAGGAGCAGATACTGCGAATGGCAAGGACAACAGAAATATGTGCAGTGCCTTGATGCTCTGGGCATCAGCGTGTTGGCTGGAGGTTGCCTAGCACACCCTTGTGGTGCGTTCCACCTCTCCTCTGGGGGGTACGGGCAGGTCAGATCCAAGAAAGCGTTGGGCGATCAGTGGGTGGCTGCACACCCAGCATAGGAAAATGTTGTCGACTGAGCCAGACCGCTGCTCCATCTTTTTCAGTATTGTCTTCTGTCACGGGTTGGATGGACGCAGAGGAACGGCAGGAGGAACCAGCTGGGGAACCCCAAGGAAAGAAGGCTGAGAGCCTGGGGAGTAGTGATGAGTGGTCAGAAGAAGAAGATTGGGAAGAGGTGGTGTCGGAAGCTGAGGAGGTAACAGGGCTTCGTGAGCTGGGAGAGTCTGTGGCAGAGAGCAGTCCAGACTCGGAGGCAGAAACTGAAGAAGGAGGTTTGGAAGAGAGAAGCCAAGAGGCAGAGATGAGTCAGGGACTCTCTCCCGCCTTCTGCGGCAAGTTCCCCTCCCCCCGGTCCCTCAGAACCAGAAGAGGCATGAAAAGGATGGAGGGTTGGCAATGTTCAGACAAAGTCTCTGATTGCTTGGGGGAGCGGGGAAACCCTGGAGAGGAGGGGACTTAGAGAGCTGTGGGGAAGTGAAGACCTACCGGGGATGAGTTGCTGTGCTCATTAGGCCTGAGACTCCTGTGTCGACCGTGTTTTTGCCAAGAAAGGGTTAACTCCAACTTGCATGGTGTGATTTACAGCTGGCTCGCTCCTGACATCTACACTGGCTGGCAGTGGCTCTCCCGGGTTTCAGGCAAGAGTCCAGCTGGGGATTGAACCAAGGACCTTCTGCATGCAAAGCAGATGCTCTAACCACTGAGGATAGGGGTGGGGGGCACTGAAGGGACCGTGAGGGGACGGTGGGTTGGGTGAGGTATAAAGGGGGAGTGGGTTGGCAGGGGGGAATTTGGTAGGGAGCAGAGTGGTCCAGGTTGGCAAGCAACACGAGCAGAGGTGGCAGCCCCTTCTAAGAAATAAAATTCCAAGAACAATAAACTTAAGAATGCCCCAGGCCTTAAATCTGCCATTCTAATGGTTCTGGAATAGGTTTAGCTTCTGCCAATAACCTGGGCCTGCCCAAACGTCATACCCTTTTCGCTCTATGGTTCCTAAGCAAGGGTGTGTGTGTGATTTAAAGCCCACACGCCGACACTCCTAAACCCCATTTCCATTTCGCAAGCGCCAGCAAGCGTACCTGATTTGTCGTGCACTATGGAGAACAGAATACGTTTGGAGGAGTGTACGTTCTGGATGAGCGGACCGCCGGGGAGAGCAGATTTCTGTCCTGGACACAGGAAGGAACGAAAGCAAAGCAAAGAAAAAAGAAGAAATAAATAAGATGAGTTTTTCTCTTTTTGGGGGGGGGGAATCCAAAAGGGCAAGGACAAATGGAAAGGTGTTGGGTGCAAACAAAGCTGGACTCCATCCCTCCTGACCTGATATGCAAGTTTTGGCTAAGGCTATTACAGCTCAGTCAGGTCTGTGTGCCAGCATGCAGCATCCGCTGGCAGCTGCCGGGAATCTGCGCCCCCCCCCCAACAAGTATTGGGTGCCTTGACCTGGGAGGCAGTATTTCACATCTAATTTGAACTGAGCCGTGGGATTCTTGCCTATTAGCAACCACCGTCATATGGGGAGTTATCAGCATTTCAAAGAATCATAGAATCACAGAGTTGGAAGAGACCACAGGGGCCATCCAGTCCAAGCAGGAAACACCATCAAAGCATTCCTGACAGATGGCTCTCAAGCCTCCGCTTAAAGACCTCCAAAGAAGGAGACTCCACCACACTCCTTGGCAGCAAATTCCACTGTCGAACACCTCTTACTGTCAGGAAGTTCTTCCTAATGTTTAGGTGGAATCTTCTCTCTTGTAGCTTGAATCCATTGCTCCGTGTCTGCTTCTCTGGAGCAGCAGAAAACAACCTTTCTCCCTCTTCTATATGACATCCTTTTGTATATTTGAACATGGCTATCATATCACCCCTTAACCTTCTCTTCTCCAGGCTAAACATACCCAGCTCCCTAAGCCCATTTGCACAAGGGGTCGTGTGACCCCCCCTCCCCAAAGCATGGGAATCTGCCTTCCTGCTGCTAGAAGGAGAAACTGAAGCTCATTCCAGACCACCTCCCCATTTCAGCTCCCCGTTTGGAAAGGGCTGTGGCTCAGCGGCAGAAGGCCCTGGGTTCAGTCCTTGAGGGCAACCCCAGGCAGGGGACTACCTGTTTGAAACCCTGGAGAGCTGCTGCCAGTCAGTGCGTAGACAATGTTGAGCTAGATGGACCCAAGGCCTGGCTCAACATATGGCAGCTTCCTATGTTGCACTACTTGGCTGCAAACCCCGAAGTGAGCTTTCCCGGGTTCTCTGAACGGAGCTCAACCTAGAACCATAGAACTGTAGAGTTGGAAGGGACCCCCAAGGGTCATCTAGGCCAACCCCCTGCAAGGCAGGAATCTTTCGCCCAACGTGAGGCTCAAACCTCATGAGATTAAGAGTCTCTACCAACTCAGCTGTGGCTACTGCGCCTTCTGCAGGCATCGTGGGGGACACAGCTGCAGTTGTGACGCTAGAAAAGCCACCAGGACAGGATTCCTGGTTCCCCACCCAGTTTTAGTCCCGATCCAAGGCATTTGAGGGCCTCTCCGTAGGCTTTTAACCAGCCACGCCTCGGACAGCAAACATGAAGGCCATTACCACAGCAGTCACCGAACTCCTGTGGCGAGGGCACCTTCGCTTCGCCTGACAGCCGGGGCCTCAGCATCTCGCCGGCCATGCTCATCCCGTGCCGTCCGGCAGGACCCTCCTGCTTTATTTCCATGGCGATCTGCGCAGGGAGCGACACCCCATACAGGAAGCTGTTCGTAGTGACCGCAGGAAGAGCTTCTGGGTTGGCCGGCTTAGCGTGCACGTGGTTCAGCCCTGGCTCTCGGTTCCCCTTTGGCATTTGGATGGGGCCGCCCGCCTCGACAGGAGGGTTGGGGTCCCAGCCGGAGTCCTCAGGAGGTCTGAGAAAAGGAGAGGAAACTGTAGCTAAATGACATTGGGGGGGGGGGGACTCCAAAGAGGGTCGTAGAACTGGGGTCGGAGGCAGTGCTGAAGGAGCGTCTCCACCTCCATCGTTCTGCCCGGACACTGAGGTCCAGTGCCGAGGGCCTTCTGGAGGTTCCCTTTACTGCGCGAAGCCAAGTTACAGGGAACCAGGCAGAGGGCCTTCTCGGTAGTGGCACCCGCCCTGTGGAACGCCCTCCCACTAGATGTCAAAGAGAACAACAACTACCAGACTTTTAGGAGACATCTGAAGGCAGCCCTGTTTAGGGAAGCTTTTTAATGTTTAATAGATTATTGTATTTTAATGTTTCATTGGAAGCCGCCCAGAGTGGCTGGGGAAACCCAGCCAGATGGGCGGGGTATAAATATATTATTATTATTATTATTATTATTATTATTATTATTATTATTATTATTATTGCCAGTTGCTGGGGAGAAAGAAATGGAGAGGGCAGTTGCCTCCCTGTCCCGCTGCTTCCCTGAATTCTGAACAGGATTATTCTCCTCGTGTCCTATGCTTTCTGTGAGATGTGGGGAGGAGAGGCTTCTTGGAAAACCCCATCCCTCCTCCAGCAGCCTGCTATTCTTAGTCGCCCACATTCAACTCCACTGACCACCTGCAGCGTTAGAAATCAGCCAGGCACAAGGTGTGTTTTGCGACTGGCGCGGGTCCGATTGTGACCACGCAGAGGCTAGGTTAGTGGTGGACATCTCCATCTAGCTAGCCCCTCCAGCTTTTTCGAGCAGGTAAGCAGAAGAGCTTATTTACTGTGGTTATCTCCCACCTTTTTCTCCAAAGCGTATACATGGTTCATTCCCCTCCTCGGTTAATCCCTACAACAACCCTGTGAGGGACGTTCAGAGGCTGACTGGCCCAAGATCACCCAGTGAGCTTCATGAGTGAGTGGAGATTTGAACCTTGATTTCCCAGGTCCCAGTCCAACACTCTAACCACTACACCACACTGGCTTCCTAGAGTACAGTCATACCTTGGATCTGAAACGCCTTGGCTCCCAAACAAATTTGCTCCCGAACAATCGAAACCCGGAAGTGAGTGTTCCTGTTTTCGAATGCTTTGCGGAAGCCAAATGTCCAGCGTAGCTTCCGATTGGCTGCAGGATGCTCCTGCAGCCAATCGGAAGCCGCGCCTTGGTTTCCGAACAGTTTCAGGAGTCGAACAGACTCCCAGAACGCAATCTGCTTGAGAACCAAGGTACAACTGTGCTTCTGCTCTATAAATTAAGTAGGTCAATAAATAAATATGGGGATATAAGTAGGTAAATAAAAAATGTCACATCGAGAAAGATCTGAAATATTGAAGCTTGCATTTGTTTTATTCTGCATTGTTTTATTGGGTGTTTTAATGTGTTGTAAACCACTTTGAGATTTAATTCTCTTTAAAGTATAAAGCGGTATAGAAATGAAATAAATAATAATAACTGCCATTGCAAAAACAAAAAAGGCACCTAGATAATCCGTGATACCAGCCATAACCTAGGTTTAAGGTGGCCTTTGGGGATTAGCTTATATTTCTAAGTTTCTAACACTGACTACCTGCATGCAATTCCTGCTCACTTATGCCTACCAGGCTAGCGCTTAAATGCAAGGTTGCAACAAACCACAGTTTAGTGTGGCGTCCAAAGGCAGCCATGGGAGGACAGCCTGTTTTATCCTCATGCAGATCGACTCTCGAGGCCTGAAAGTATTAGCTGAGCACACGGGAGGACACCCCTTACCTTTTGAGCCTGAAGCACATGCTGTGGCTGTGCTCCAAGATGGCCATCAGAGATTTTGCATCGTACTCGGCGGGCCTCCTGAAGGTGAGCCCGTCGGGCAGCCCAGCAACCATCAGAGAGCCAGGCTCTTTCAAGAACTTCTCGTAGGGGAGTTGCACCACACTGCTCTTCCCTAAGGCCTCGCCTGGGGCAAAAAGGAAGAATCACAAACACAGATCAAAAACAGAGTTCAGATTTTAGCCGGGCCACGAGGTGATCCTGGGCCCCATCTCTTTGCCACACCGTTACCAAGAAATGCAAACACTGTTTGGTTGGAGAATTGGGAAATATGGGAAAGTTTTGGCGTTACGGCTCCTATTAGAGAAGACAACATGACCTAGACACCCAGCTGCAGAAGGCAGCAGAGACTGAGCCCAAACCGAACTGGATCCCAAGCTCTTCCTTACTGTAAAGCACGTCAAAGACTTCTTCCACCATCTTCCTGAGAAGGTAAACATCCGATCCCTGATCCGGGGAGATCCGGGGAATGGTCCGGCCAAAGTCCTTGGGCTTCTTCTGGCCATCCAGATCCTGCTCTTTCCTCTGTTGGACTCCTGCCAACAGGAAGAGGGAGAGGCGGAAATTCAGAAGGCGGGCGCTAGGACCCAGCACCGCATCTCAGACCAAATGCAGTCCCCATCTAAGGCCCTGCCCCTTCTTCCTAAGCCCCACCCCTCAAGGACTCTGCTCCATAACCCTAACCTGGAGACATCAGGGATTGAACTGTTGGCATCAAAGGCAGATCCTCTGCCACTGAGCCACAGTCTATCAAGGAGCTGTCTATCAAGGAGCTGTCAAGCTTTGCCCAGGTCAACCACAGGGCAGGGAAGCACAGGAGGCGGGGAATGCAATTAGCTTTTTATTAACAGAAAATGACAACACAGTAGAGTCCTTCAGTTCATCTGAGATGTTGCTGAAACTGACCACTAGCCCCACCCTTTCCCCAACCTCTCTCTCTGAATCCTTCAAGTTGTCTTCTTCTGTGTCCTCCCGGGGGGGGCTTTTGGGCTGGGGGCTCCCACCACTCTTCCTCATCCAGTGAGCCCCTGACACAGTCCTTCCCCTAATCCAGATTGCGGCAGCTAGACTGGTGACTGGGAGTGGCCGCCGGGACCACATAACACCGGTCCTGAGAGATCTACAATGGCTCCCAGTACGTTTCCGAGCACAATTCAAAGTGTTGGTGCTGACCCTTAAAGCCCTAAATGGCCTCAGTCCAGTATACCTGAAGGAGCATCTCCACCCCCATCATTCAGCCCGGACATTGAGATCCAGCACCGAGGGCCTTCTGGCGGTTCCCTCATTGCGAGAAGTGAGGTTACAGGGAACCAGGCAGAGGGCCTTCTCGGTAGTGGCACCCGCCCTATGGAACGCCCTCCCAGCAGATGTCAAGGCAATAAGCAACTATTTTACTTTTAGAAGACAACTGAAGGTGGCCCTGTTTAGGGAGGGTTTTAATGTTTGATGCTGTACTGTTTTTAATATTCGTTTGGAAGCCGCCCAGAGTGGCTGGGGAAACCCAGCCAGATGGGCGGGGTATAAATAATAAATTATTATTATAATTATTATAAGGATGGGGCAGAGAAATAAGGACGAAAAGCAAAAGGCAAGATCAGGCAGATTTTTAAAGGAAAGGTTTTTTAAGAATTTTATTTCTTAAACGCATGGATAAGAAGTCTTGCTAGAATCAAACTGCCCCTCAAAATCCAGCCTCTTTGCTCCACTTCTGGCCTGCCTAAAACACATACCAGGAGCGAAGCGAAAGGCCACAATCTTTGCTAATGCTGAAAGCTCAGAAACGGATTAGACTCTGGGCGAAATTCGCAGCTGGTGCAGACTCGGCACATAATCCAAGCCAGCATTGACCTTGACAGCCTAGCAAGGCTAATATTTGCCGGAGAATGAACTGTTCTTGAGCAGTCCCACTGAGGGGATTAAGCATAAACTCTCTGCCAGCATTGAGCACGCAGGCCCCCGCCTGGTTTTCCTAGCACATCAGAAACCTCGGGATTATAACTAAGCAAACATGTGTGTTTTTGTTTACAAGGCTTTAAGGCACTTTGTCCCGCAGAAAAAGCCCAACTCGGAAGCGCTTGCCTACCTGACCGCTCTCTGAGCACCCTGCAAATCAAACCCAAGCAGAGCTCAGTCAGAAAAGCGTGAGGCTCTTAATCTCAGGGTTGTGGGTTTGAGCCCCACTTTGGGCAAAAGATTCCTGCAATGCAGGGGGTTGGACTAGATGACCCTCGGGGTCCCTTCTAACTCTTACAATGCCAGGATTCTGTAATCACAACTGAGTGGAGGCTCGGTCATACACAGCGGAGGCTGGCGCATTCGGGCAAATCATAGCATTGCCCCACGAGGGGGGCTGGAAGCACACACACACACACAATATTATATTAAATTAAAATTCACAAAAATCTCAAAGCCACCATCTTTCTTCTCTTTCATTCTTGTAACTTATAACTAGCCTTTATTGGCATAAGTTAAAACAGTAAAATCATAAACTCAAACAAAGTCATTCAAATACATTGATAATCCAAACACATGCAATATATAAAAGACTAGATAACCACCATTGAATAAACCAGCCAACTTTAGATTTAGCTTTAAAGATCTCGGGTAAGTACCCTGAAACAATCTTGGTAGTTTCGGGAGTATTGTCCCTCAACAAATATTGGATTACAGGCCCTTTGCAAATCGATATTTTTCGCTGTAAGGGAGACAACTAGGAGATCTCTGCGATGGTTGTCAAGAATAGGGCAATCCAAAATTATGTAATGTATTGTATCTTGACAAAGGTCCGTATAGTTAAAGCTTTGGTTTTCCCAGTAGTGATGTATGGAAGTGAGAGCTGGACCATAAAGAAGGCTGATTGCTGAAGAATTGATGTTTTTGAATTCTGGTGCTGGAGGAGACTCTTGAGAGTCCCATGGACTGCAAGAAGATCAAACCTATCCATTCTGAAGGAAATCAGCCCTGAGTGCTCACTGGAAGGACAGATCCTGAAGCTGAGGCTCCAATACTTTGGCCACCTCATGAGAAGAGAAGACTCCCTGGGAAAGACCTTGATGTTGGGAAAGATTGAGGGCACTAGGAGAAGGGGACGTCAGAGGACAAGATGGTTGGACAGTGTTCTCGAAGCTACGAACATGAGTTTGACCAAACTGCGGGAGGCAGTGGAAGACAGGAGTGCCTGGTGTGCTCTGGTCCATGGGGTCACGAAGAGTTGGACACGACTAAACGACTAGACAACAACAATTGTATCTTGTGTTTTCTTATTACAGGAACAGAATCTGTTCTGGAAGGGGATTTTCTGAAACCTTCCAAACAGTACAGACAAGGGGGTGGGATGCATTTAGATGAGCTAGCATGAAAGCTCTTTCATTCTCCAGGATATTCCCAGCCCTATCAGGAGATGCTAAGAATTGAACCTCCATGAAAAGCTGATGCTCTAACACTGAACGACAGCTGAAACACACTCAGTTTCCACTAACAGGCTTCTTGGGGGGAGTCCGGTCAGCCACTGTGAGAATAGGGTGCCAGACTAGATGGACCAGTGGCCTGACCAGTGGCCTTTATATGTTTATATGATGTAGTAGGAACAAACGTGTCCTGAAAGCTTCACATCTGCCTGCCCCTCTTCTACAAGATTGGCGCAGGCCCAAGACCACTGGTGGAGGAAGGGGTGTGTGGGCCGCCCTGGGTGCCATCCCAGGTGGGGACATCGCCGCCGCCCCCACTCGCCTCGCCCCTTGGGCATTCACCATGCGGGGGGCTAGCATCGCCCCCCATGATGCTCACTGCACGGGCAGCAGGAGGGTGTTGGAGCAGGTAGCTCCGCTTCTGCCCAAGACTGAACAATGCGGCTCTGCAACCATCCTATCCAGTTCTACCCAAGGTTTCAAAACCCAGCATAAGGTATATGCAGGCAGCAGGATCTGATCTCGCCCCATTCTTGCCAGACGCAGGACAACCCAATACCTACTGCAGAACTTCTTGAAATCTGCTTGGACCTCCTTCCTCGTGTTCATGAAGATCCTCCCTTTTTCTGTCCCGACGACAAAGGTGTTTTCATCGTGGACCGCGATGCAGGCAACCTCAGCGTTGAGTTTAGAAAGTGCTGAACACTGCGAAAGAAAGAGAGGAGAGAACCAGGGTCGTTTGAATTTAAGCATTATGTAGTCTACATGTTTCTGTCTCGTCGTTCTGACACAAGGGGAGCTCCAAGGCGGCTTAGCATTGTGAGTGTAATAAAACAGCATGTGGAAATATCTTAAGAGATTGCCATACCAGTACCAGGAAATCTCCTTCTGGACTGCTGCAAAAGCATTCTACACAGGAGATTTACTGGTTGCAGGTATGACCTAACACCAATTCTGGCCTGAGTGCAGCTGCCAATTAGTTTCTGGAAGTAGAGGTTGGTGCAGAATGCTACAGCACGATTGCTGATGTGAGTGAGGTACTGTCAGCATATAACTGAGAGACCCACACTGCAGAGAGACCCATACTGGTTGCCAATTTCCTAACAAGTCAAGTTCAAAGTGTTACTATCCATATACATACAAACATGTAAACTGGGCATGTGGGTTACTATCCACTTTTCTCAGAAACCGCTTCACCGATTCCGTTCAAATTTGAACACAACGTCCAAAGCGAATGTCCGAAGGCTCTTATAAGGTTTTCAAAGACAGATGCCACACTTCCGCCAGGTGAAACCCCCCCAAAACCCGTTCCAGAATGCACCACTCAGCCAAAAGTGCATGCTGGGAAAAGAAACAGGTTGCAAAGCAGCGCCTTCTAGTGGCAGCTACACTGGTACTGCACCTATAAAACCTTTCCTCTCAACAGCACCTCAGCTGCCGTTTACATACTAGGCCGAAGTCTTTACAGACTAGGCCGAATGGGGGTACTGACTCGCCTGGGTGGGGGTTGGGGGGGGGAGGGGATAGGTCAGGACACAGTGGGACCAGTCACAGGGATGACCCAGGGGTGGGTGGAAGAGGGGGCATGATACGTCATGGGACGGGCCAGGTTGGGGGAAATCACAGGGGAAACCCGGGGGTGGGGGGAGGAGGGGGCGAGATACGTCAGGGTGGTGGCAGTCACAGGGATTAGCCATGGCAACGCGTGGCAGGGCCAGCTAGTTAGTATAGAAAATGCTGAGCAACTTGGAACCAGTTTGTCTGCAAGATCACTTTACCCAATACAGGCCCACTCGACTGCTTTGATCCGCAGAACCAGCACTGTTACAAATGCCCCATAATACTCATTCTGCATTTGCAAGAACCCAATATTTTAGTGTGGCACCACCTACCCTACGGAACTCCCTGCCTCTTGATGTGCCTTCACTGTACTCTTTTGGGTGCCCACTAAAAACATTTTCGCCTAGGCAAGCCTGTCCAGATATGTAGACTGTTGATGGACCCATTGATGCACTCTTCAATCTGCTTTTAGTCTATTTCTGGCTTTAATTTTTTTGAATGTTTTCAACTGTTGTTAATTGTTTCCACCAATAATTTTATCGTTTTATCTTATTTTTAAACCACTTTGTTTGTTTTTTGTTTTTTTACAATCAAATGGTGAATAAATTGTAAGCGCGCACACTCATCATTTTTCATGTGCATTACAAACCACAACAGAAGAGGTCTCTGCCCCTGTGACTTACAAACCAACGAATCCATCACAGAATTCCCACACAGCTACAGTTTCAGGGGGTGAGAACAGTGTATGGGGAATCCATTTCAGTCGAATCGGTTTCAAGCATGTGTAGTCTGAATGTGTCCCCCTGAATGGGGCTTTTATTTAAAGAGCTTCTCTTTTTATTTACAGCATTTTGAAAACATGTGTGAGCAAATACACACACACACACACACACACACACACAAACTGTTGCCTGTCTGATCTATTTTGTAGTTAGAATAAGATCACTTTTGATGCAGAGATGTAGCCAGGCACATACATCTTGTATAAGGGAAAAAAATAAACTTATGTAAGATTCATCGTGGGATTCATTTATTTTAAGCCATCAAAAAGCAGAGAGGGGGAGAAGACTCTTACTTCTTCCTTTTTTGCAGGAATTCATGCAAATTATTTTCTTTGTCACAGAGATAAAAGCCACCACTGTCTTGTTGTGGAAAACCCCACACAGGAGTTTGCAAAACACAAGGGACGATCAAGCAGCAGATTCCAGCATAAAGGTCAATAGAAACCTCAATATGTGTTCTTAAAGATTCTGACTTCAAAACCCTTCTGGCTGTGGATGCGAGGAAGCGATTTTCACTTCAGAGCCCAAATCATCCCTAAAGCTGTTTGTCCATAATATCAGCATAAGGCAACAGGAGTGCCGTGTCCACTCTCTGACATGTTCCCAAGCACAGCTCATAGTCTTCTTTCCGGTCCCAAGGAAACATTCCAGGACTGATCCTTCCCCCTCAGTCACATCACAGCAGCTCAGCAAATAGTGGGCAAGAGGAAATGGGCATATTTTTTTAAAAAGAATTTTTTTAAAAAAATATTCATGAAAAAGAAGAAAAGAAAAATATACAATTTCACAACTCTTAAACTATCTTATACATAAGTATATGTTAACCAAACTTAAAAATGAAAATATACAGAAAATGTGAAATAATCATAAGGTCACATCTGTGTGACTTCCCTCCACCTCAACTCGACTTACTTGAAACTCGGGAAATTAGAATATCGTCGAAAAGTGCATTTATTTCAGTAACGCAACTTAAAAGGTGAAACCAATATATGAGATAGATGCATGACATGCAAAGCAAGATATGTCAAGCCTTTATTTGTTGTAGTTGTAAATATTTGTCATTCAGCGGGTCAATTATAAATGGAATGTAATTAATGAAATGTAATAGCAATGTTTATTTTTGTTTATTTTTGTATTATTGTAACTATGTGTTTTATTACTATGGAATTTCCAAAAGAAAGCATCTGTAAAAATTAAAATAAAAATAAAAAATAATAAGTTGCATTACTGAAATAAATGCACTTCTCGACGATATTCTAATTTTCCGAGTTTCACCTGTATTAGAATCTTATTATCATTGTGCAACGAAATGGGCATTTTTGTGTGTGTCATAAAAACTTAAGATGAGCCTGTTGGGCCAGGACAATGGCCCATCTAGTCCAGCAACCTCTTCTCACTGCGGCCAACCTGCGGGAAACCCGAAAGCAAGATTTGAACACAAAAGCCCTCTCCCCGCCTGCGGTTTCCAGCAACTGGTATTCAGAAGCATTGCTGCCTCTGTCCATGGAAGCAAAGCAATAAGCCCCTGGCTGCCTTCTCCTCCTCCAAAAATTTGTTTGACACCAACTTGAATGCTTTAAAAAAGAACAATCACCAGTCTAACTATAGGCTAGTTTGAAGAAGTTGGGTTTTTTTATCTGCCCTGCGTGTTACAACATGTCGCTGAGTTCTAGCATCTTGTCACTCTGTGGCAGGCACCCCCAAACTCGGCCCTCCAGATGTTTTGGGACTACAATTCCCATCATCCACTGGTCCTATTAGCTAGGGATGATGGGAGTTGTAGTCCCAAAACGTTTGGGGAGGACTGCTTGTGGGAGTCAGTGACCATTGCAAAAGCAGCAGAGCAGCGATGCCACAGGAAGCAAGATACCAGCGGGGACTTCCGTAAGTCTTGTCTCGAGCACACACACACCTTCCCACCGCATTAAAGTTTGCAAATCATGCGTGGTTTGGCCCTCACCTAGATCTCTGCTAGCCCCTTCACAAAGAATCCACATTTTAATGTTTTATAACGTCGTACAGTTTGGGTGCAGAGAAGAGGCAGAGGAAGAAGCTTACCATAGAATCTAAGGCAGATACTAAGCTGGTGATGACTTCATCTTTTTGAGAGAAGACTAAGTGCCACTGGTCAGACCTGGAGTGGTTTGGAGGGCCCTCGGAGAGCTTTCCCAGCAGTGCCATAGCCACCTGGAAATCAACAAGAACGAGATCTCCGTTATTGTTATTTATTTAAATTTATATGGCCGCCCCTCGATAAAATTTGTAAATTACACCATCCCATATTTTAAAAATCCAGCAATTACAGCATTTGAAGAAGAAAAACAAGATAAAACTCTTCTTCCAATGGAAACGGAATAAAGACGCATGGCAATTCAGCTCAAAACTATGGTACACAAGAGCATCAGTTTTCTTTGAAAGGCACAAGCCTAGAACTTGTTTCAAAACACAAGCTTGTTCAAATAAAATTTGTCTTTGTGTGGTACTGAAAGGATCATAAGGAATGTTCCAGGTATAGCATCTAGATCAAGGGAAGTAATAGTACCACTGTATTCCGCTCTGGTCAGACCTCACCTGGAGTACTGTGTCCAGTTCTGGGCACCACAGTTCAAGAAGGATACTGACAAGCTGGAACGTGTCCAGAGGAGGGCAACCAAAATGGTCAAAGGCCTGGAAACGATGCCTTATGAGGAACAGCTTAGCGAGCTGGGTATGTTTAGGCTGGAGAAGAGAAGGTTAAGGGGTGATATGATAGCCGCGTTCAAAGAGAAGCGGAGACGGAGCAATGGATTCAAACTACAAGAAAGAAGATTCCATCTAAACATTAGGAAGAACTTCCTGACAGTAAGAGCTGTTCGACAGTGGAATTTGCTGCCAAGAAGTGTGGTGGAGTCTCCTCCTCTGGAGGTCTTTAAGCGGAGGCTTGATGGCCATATGTCAAGAATGCTTTGATGGTGTTTCCTGCTTGGCAGGGGGTTGGACTGGATGGCCCTCGTGGTCTCTTCCAACTCTAAGATTCTATGATTCTAAGTGAGCCTCTCTGGGGCAGCTATTCCATAACAATGGAGACACCGGCAATAAGACCCTCTCGGTCACTTGGTGGGAGCACTCAGAGCAGGGCATCTAAATATGGCCTTGAGGTCATCTAAGACACAATTGTTTAGCTCCTAAGCTGTTTAAGGCTCTATAGGTGAAAACCAGAATTTTACACTGAGCCCGGAAACCGACTGGGAGCCGGTTACAAGCGCTGCAGTTATAGGACTGAAAGTCCCCGCTAAGGGTCTTGCGGCTGTGTTTTGAACCAAACTGCAGTTTCCAGGTTGTTTTTTAAACACAGTCCCATGTAAAACATTCCCCGGTTGTAGAAAGCCCTGCCGAGAAGCTTCCTAAAGACGTGGGTGTAGAAGAGATGGCACCTTCTCACGTTTGATGGGGAACCCTCCTGTTCACAGAATGCACCTACGTAAGGGCTGCCAGGTCAGGAGGAGCGTTAGAAATTCCCCCATGTGCCAGGTGCATTTTGCAACTGATACTGGTCCAACTGCAACCCTGTGGAGATCTCTGGATGCCACGTTGGTGACGAGCATCTCCATCGAGCTGGCCCCTCCAGCATTTTTCAGCAGGCAAGCAGGAGAGTTTATTTATTGCCTTCATCTCCCACCTTTTTCTCCAAGGAGTACATGGTTCACCCCACCTCCTCGGTTAATCCCTACAACGACCCTGTGAGGGAGGTTCAGAGGCTGACTGGCCCAAGAACACCCAGTGAGCTTCAGGACTGAGTGGGGATTTGAACCCTGCTCTCCCAGGTCCTGGTCTGACACTCTAACCACTATACCACATGGCTTCCTAGAGTGCTTCTGCTATGGGGCAGCTCTATAAATTAAGCAGGTAACTAAATAAATACAGACATACCTTGGAAGTCAAACGGAATCCGTTCTGGAAGTCCATTCGACTTCCAAAACGTTCGACTTCCAAGGTGCGGCTTCCGATTGGCTGCAGGAGCCAATCGGAAGCCACGCCAGACGTTCGGCGTCCGAAAACCAGAACAATCACTTCTGGTTTTCAATCGTTCAGGAGTCGAAACGTTTGATTCTACAGGCGTTCGGTTTCTGAGGTTCCACTGTATGGGGAAAGCAAAATGTCACTTAGAGAAGGATCTGAAAAATTTTCCTTGAAGCTTGAATTTGTTTTATTCTGGGTTGTTTTATTGGATGTTTTAATGTGCTTTAAACCACATGGAGATTCCCCCCCTTTGAAATATAAACCAGTGTATTATTTGTTTATTATATATATATATATATATATATATATATATATATATATATATAATATTAATTTCATTGTAAAAAAAATGGTGCCTAGGCATTCCGTTGTGGCGACTGTCACCTAGGTTTAAGGTGGCGTTTGGCGATTAGCTTATATAGCTGAGTTTCTAACATTGGTCAGGAGCATCCCTGATCCTGCAATTTCAGGGCTCAAACCTGTAACTTAGTGATGGCCCCGCTGATGTCACGGGGGTTGGCTCTGGTAATTCTTCCTTTGTACTCCCTCCCACCACTTATTCCTGGAGATGGAGGTTAATTGGGAGCAAGGCTGGAGGGAGCGGAGGGAGCCAGGATCGCCACCCTCATCCACCTGGAGAGTCTATGCAATCATTTGCAGTTGCTTGCAAGCTGTGCGCTTAGTTTTTATGATAAAAAATAAACACATTTAACGCCACTCTTGCTCACCTGGTGATTCCTGCCCTCCTCCTCCTCCTGCCACCTGGAGAGGGCCAGGCCAACCTGGAAACTTGGGGGTCTGGCAACCCTTACCCTACACATTTGGATTTTGACAACTGTTTGACAACGCTTGGATCCTATTATTCCTCACCCATCACTGTCTTCCTGCAACTGTTTCACGTCCCAAACACCTGCCTCCTGCTGTAAACGATTTTTGCACAGTAACATTGAGTGGTGGGGGTTTTCTTTTTAAAAAAACCCGAAACCCTGCCTCACTTCTCCAGCTTCTTTCTGCAAACAGGATTCTGTAGTTTCCTTGGCCTGGCTCTCAGGGAGCCAGTGAGAAAAGAAGAAGACTGTGTCTCAGTTACACCGCTGCAGTCTGTGGGTGGAGGGCTGCTATGACAAAAAGCAGAAGGATGGGGCGGGGAAGGGGGGGGGAGGAATGACTAGAATAGAATTGGGGTGGATGGGTCAGTCTATTTCCGGACCGTATCAGTTTTCTGTGTGTTCATTCATAAGTCCATTCCATCTGTTTCCCCATCCACTTGTGATTTCTTTTTCTAAAAAAGACTGTACCTTACCTTAAAAATACGTATTTCTGAACACAATTTTATCATTAAGAAATATTTTGGGCGTGCCAAAAACTGAATCTCAAAATTCAGAGACCTCAGGAGAGCTGCTTCCCAATCTAAATTTTTTTTGTATACCACTACTCGTATAGCTTTGTTTATTTTAAAAAAAACACCCAAAACAAAATCAGAGCGGTTTTCAGCAACCATACATACAACCAAAAACCATGCAAAAATTCAAATTTAAAAATCAGTGCAAATCAGGTTGGTTTTGCTTTACAAAATCTTCTGAGCATCCCTGGGCGAAGATGGAGGACTCCACAAATGATATTGACATGATGTCACAGTCGAAAACCTTTTCATCCCCCTGCCTCCCACCTCCTTGGGCTACTAAGCTCCATCAACAGCTGTGAAATTTATTTGTTTATTTGTTATGCTTATACCCCAGGCGCAGTTCTGCCCCCATCCCCATTTTATCCCCTCAACAACCCTGTGAGGTAGGCTAGGGTCAGAGAATGTGACTTGTCCAAGGTCGCCCAGTGAGCTTCATGGCTGAGCGGGGATTTGAACCCTGGTCCCCCGAGGTCCTAGCCTGACACTCTGACCACTGAACCACACTGGCTCTCGTTTTGCAACAACTCTGTCCCCCCACCATGGATGCGTGTTCCCCGTCACAGCGCTACAATTCCCAGAATGGTCTAACAACCAACCTCTCTTTACTGAGGGACCTCTAGGAATTGTAGCTCTGTGAGGGAAACAGGGGTCTCCTAAGGACTCTAGTCACCCATACAAACTACAGCTCCCAGAATGCTTTGGGGGGAAGCCATGAGGGCTTAAAGTGGTATCGTATCCGAATGTGGTCCTGGTGGGAGCAAACTCCACTGCCAAAAGGGAGTGGCAATGAAGATGGCCATCATTCACAGTTGCGGGGGTGGGCAGGCGATCAGAGACAGAAAACCTCTAATGGAGGAGAGGAGGAGGAATTGCTGAGTCTGGGAGCGCCTGTCTGGAGAATAAGAATGAAGCCAGCTCGGTTTAACTCAATTTGCTAAGCAGACAAAAAGATTCCTCCAGGCTCTGTGGGGGTCTGGGATCAAACTCCTCCTCCCCACCGTGCAAGGATGGATGCAAAACATGACTGGCAGAGGAAAGAAATGAGGAAGGAGATGGGGGGGGGGCGTTTTAAATGGGTTGGCCAATGCCTTTAAAAAAAATATCATAATTAAATATTTTCTTCTAATGAGCAATTGCTAAGAGCAAGCTTGGATGCAGATATTGACTCTGAGCAAAACTGCCGCACTCACAAGGAACATACGAAGTCCCATCTAGACATAGAATCCAGACCCTCAAAGTGTCCCTATTTTCCAAGGACAGTCCCAGATTTACAGAAGCCATCCTGGTGTCTGATTTAAACCTTGAATTTCCCACTTTTGCTTAGGACATCCCTATTATCATCAGATAAATGTTGAAGGGTATGGAGTAATGCGACCCCCCAAGCCAAGGAGATAAGTAACTATGCAACCTTTAAAAGACACCTGAAGGCAGCCCTGCATAGGAACTTTTAAAATGTTTAATGTTTCATTATGTTTTTATGTATGTTGGAAGCTGTCCAGAGTGGCTGGGACAACCCAGGCAGGGGAATAAATAAGAAAATTATTATTATTAATATGGAATAGTCTAACAGGGTTGCCATATTTTTAAAGAGCAAAAAAGAGGGCACATATGCCAACTTCTGCTTTTAACTATGGATCACTATCACGACTCTACCCATGAAAGAATGTACCTGTCCTGGAAAAAGAGGACCTATGGCAACCTTAGAATTGGACATCCCTATTTTCATCAGATAAATGTTGGAGGGTATGAGAATCGTAGAGGTGGAACAAGAAAGAGCTAAGTTTATCATAGGAAAAAGGCGAAAGATTTATACGATCTGAAGAGAAACCAACGGAGAGGTAAAAGATTTGGATTATTATAAAAGACGCAGGAGGAAATGATTAGCAATAGGACCCACAACGGGGAGGAGGGAAGTCCGAGAGATTTCTTGGAATCTTGTTTTTTATGTTGTATGTTGAATATGTGACTGTAAAATTGTAGTTACAGGTAGGTAGCCGTGTTGGTCTGACGCAGTCAAAACAAAATTAAAAAAAATCTTTCCAGTAGCACCTTAGAGACCAACTAAGTTTGTCATAGGTACGAGCTTTCGTGTGCCTATGACAAACTTAGTTGGTCTCTAAGGTGCTACCGTGTTTCTCATATTATAAGACACGTCTTATATTTATTTTTTTCCTCAAAAAACACACTATGGCTTATTTTCAAGGGATGTCTTATTTTTTTCCTCCTCCTCCTGCCGCGGCCGGCATTGCTGCTGCGCCTATCACTATGTCTTATTTTCGGGGTATGGCTTATATTCCTTGAATGCTTAAAAATCCTGCTATGGCTTATTTTATGGGTATGTCTTAAAATATGAGAAACAGGGTACTGGAAGGATTTTTTTTATTTTGTAAAATTTTAATCTGAAAAAACCAAATGAATAAATTTATATATACATGCTTGCTTTCCCATCTTTGCAAGAGAGAGAGAGAGAGAGAGACTCAGCAGCCTGGCTCAGCATAAGGAAGATTCCTTAGTGAAGGCTGCAGCTCAGCAGTAGAGAACATAAGTCAACCCTGCTGGATCAGGCCAGGGGCTCATCGAGTCCAGCATCCTGTTCTCACAGAGGCCAACCAGACGCACCTATGGGAAAGCAGGATTTGACAGCAACAACGTTCTCCCCTCCTGCGGTTTCCAGCAACTGACATTCGCCTCGAGCTCCTTAGAGGAAAAGGTGGGGTACAGATGCAATAAATCTATAATAAGATAAGGCAGAGCGGGGGAGAGAAAATGCACTGTTCACCCTATTTAGGCTGAGTTTCAGCAAAAGATGAGGACTAGCAATTTATGCTGAAGGAGGAAGGCTTGCTTCTGAGGCCATCAGAGTTAGTAGCCACTGAGCAGGAAAAGGAATGCAGGTTCAGCCTTTGGCAGGACTCCTGCCTGAAAACCTGGAAATTTGCTCTCTAGATGGAGCTGGGAACCACTTTTCTCTGCCTGAGACCCTGCAGATTTGCTGCAAGTCAATGCAAACAGCACTGGGCAGGCCAGGACAATGGTCTTGACTCTGGAGAAGACTGTGCAAGGTGCCATCATGAAGCAAATGGATTTTTGCCGATTCGGTGAGCAAAATCCTTCACCACTGTCCTGTTCTGGTGGCCCCTTCTTTCACAGCCAAAGGCTACAGGAGTGATTCTGGAATGCAGAGAAAGCAACGTGACCTGGTTTTTGACAGTTGCAGACAGATATCCGGGGAAGCCAGCGGAAGAGCGAGAGAAGAGGAAGCATATGGAAGTGGAAGGAGGAGGGGGCGGGTTGAGGGTGCGTTCGGGACATGGGGAGCACAACAAGAGGAGTATTTGCCTTCCTTGGGAGAAAGTTCGGCTTTATTCTGCAATGTCTCCAAGTGCTTTACCAGGTCTTTATTAACTTTTGAGAACGGCAAGTCTCTAGTCCTTATGATGGAGAACCTGGGCTCCAAAAGGATGCGGGGCAATGCCTGATGAATTCAGAAGCAGTGGAGAGAAAGGGGTTGATCAGCTCCAAAAGACTGGGAAAAAATTTTAAAAACTGGGCTTTGCCTGTTGCCTGACCTCAGCGGCGGAGAAAGCCGATCAGGCTACTGGGGCGGTGCATGTGCCCTGTGCCCAGGGGCAGGGACAGCCGGGGCAGGATGCTCTGTGGGGCCACCGAGGAGTCCACCTGCCTCCTCCCACTCAGCTGAGGAGGAGGCAGCAGGCGGACCCTTTGAGCAGCGCGGAGCCTGCGGGCGCCTAAGCGACCACATCACTCCCAGGAGAGACATGTGGCTCGGGCGCGCTGCAGGCCCTGTGGTGAGTGCCGCCCGGCATTTTGTCACCCCCCACAGTGGTGACACCCGGGGCGGCCCGCCCCCACCGCACCCCCTTCCTCTGCCCCTGCCTGACCCTTTTCTGAGCATCCTGCTTGCTTAGACTCTGACCGGCCCTGGATGCTGCTTTGGTTGCTGCCCACATTGGCATTGGTGCATACCTGCCAAGTCTCCCGCTGAAAAATGCAGGATCAGCAGCGGCGCGGCACTGGACGTTGCGTAGAAGCAACTTCTGGGGCCGCTCTGACCATGTGTGGGCACCGGAAATAGGGCAGAGTGGCACCAGAAGTCACTTCTACACATGCCCAGTGACCATCTTGGTGGTGGCCGCATGGCGGTGGCCATCTTGGTGATGGCCACCAGGCACACATAGAAGAGACTTCCGGTGCCGCTCTGCCCTATTTCCGGTGCCCACACATGGTCAGAGCAGCACCCAAAATGGAAGCTCCGTGGCAGGTAGGAAATCCGGGGGATTTCCGGGATTTTTCTCCATTCGGGAGAACAGCGGGAAACGGATTAAAATCCGGGGGTTTCCCGCGAAAAACGGGATACTTGGCAGCTAAGCATTGGTGCTGGCGAGCCCTCTGGTTGTTCAGGTGCCCAGTGAGGACAGAACAGTCGGGGAGGATGGGAATTATGCATCCGGGATGGCGTGCCTGATCAGGAAAGGTTGGATCACATTACTTCTAAAGCTCTGCCCAACTCATTGTCAACATCAGTGACAGAGAGCTTTGCTCTGGCCCAACATTTCTGCTCCATTTGGTGCTCATCTTGACTGCCAATAGCTTTTAGCTCACTGAAGAAATCAACTCTTCAGGTGAACAAGGCAGCAAGGCAAGAACTGAAATGGAAAGAGGAGAGCTGACCACAGCAGGGACCACTATTTTTTGGGGGGGGAATCCATTTCGCTTTCCCTCAGCCCTCTCAGAGCACAGGAAACTGCCTGGTGCCGAGTCAGGACACTGCACCCACCCAGCTCAGTAATAATGCCTACACTGGCTGGCAGAAGCTCTCCAGGAGATTTCGGACTACACAAATATTGTGTTTCCAATCGCTTTTAACCACCTCTCTCTCCTGTTGCACAACAAAACCATAACAGGCTCTTGGGCCCATTAACCCAATACAGTTGCATCACTCCCGTTTTATGAGCTGACGGAAGCTTCCATGGGAGTTCCCCTGGTTTGCACGTCCTTTGAACCAAACTTCTGCAGATGCCGTGTTTCCCGTTCAGTGCAGCTTTGCACAGCTTCTCAGCTTGCTGAAGGAAGCTATAGAAGGTCTAGAAATGCAAACAGACGGTGTACCTATTTTGCAGGACCCCAGGAATTATCTACGGGCCTGCGATCACCTCCTGGTATGGTTATGCCGCCTACCTACAACACCCAAAGGGCAATCTCCAGAGAATCACCCTGAGCATTTCAAATTAAAGCCAAGGTTTTAGCTCCCAGGTTTCTGAAGGAAAACTTGAAAAACGGGCAGTAGGTTTAGGTGGCAGTACGGAAAACAGGAATGGGTAGAATAAGCTTCTTTAGCTTCAGGCCATTGGCTCACTCAGTATTTCCTACACTGGCAGGCAGCAGCTCACCAGGAGTTTGGACAGGGCTCTCTCTCAGCCCAACTCAAGCTGCAGGGAATTAAATGTGGGACGCTCTGCCAGATGCTCTATCAACTGGTCCCTTCTCAAAGTTGGGTTCTTTCCTTTAGAACAGCAATTTTATCTCCCAGATAACCCTCAGCTCATTTCTTAGCATAAGAAGAACCTCCTGGATCAGGCAATGTCAACACAGGACTTGGGAGCAGGTCAGTAAAAACCCACAAGGCATCAGTGAAGTTAACGCTTTATCCGAAGAAACCAAACAGCTCAGGCCTAGCGAGCAAAGCAACTCTTCCCAGTAGGTCTTGCCTCCTCCCTCTGGTCCTTTCCTTGCAACCTGAGACTTCTTCGGCTTGTCTATCTTCGCTCCTCCCTCTTCATACCTCTTCTGGTTCTGTCACACCAGAGGGAGGGAAGCTGGTCGCAGCAGGAAGGGGAGACTCCCTGGCTTCTTCAGCAGCCTGCTTCATCTTTGCCTCTTCGGCCCCTTCCTCTCCAGCCTTCGCTTCTACCTCTGATTATGGACTGCTCTTTGCCCCAGCCTCTTCCCGCTCACTGAACCCTGTTCCCCCTTCAGCTTCAGATGCCACCTCCTCCTAGTCTTCTCCCTTTTCTCCCTCTGACTCCTCATTGTCGTCCCACCACCACTCCCCGTGCGCTGAGCCTTCTTCCTTTGGGGGTTCCCCAGCTGGTTTCTCCCACCAGTCCTCTGCATCCAGCCAGTCCATGACAGGCCAGTGGGCCATGATTAATCCAGCATCCTGTTCTCACAGTGGCTAACCGGTTGCCTCTGAGAAGCTTACAGCGAAGACCTGAGTGCAAAATTACTCTCTCCCTCCTCTGGGTTCCAGCAACTGGAATTCAGAAGGATACTGCCTCTGATTGTGGAAGCACATGCCCCAGCCATCAAGATAAGTTGTACCCTCCTTGAATTTTCCCAGTGCCTGCAAAAGTGGGGGTCCATAGTTTAACAAAAGTCCTCAGTCTTCCAACAGTCAGACCTGGTCCCCCCCTGCGAAACTTCACTTCTTCCTTTCCCAGTCCCTGGGATCAGCATGAAATTCAGAACATGCAATGCGCTTGTCAGAGTAGGTGGAGCAAAGGCCTGGAAACGATGCCTTATGAGGAACGGCTTAGGGAGCTGGGCATGTTTAGCCTGGAGAAGAGAAGGTTAAGGGGTGATATGATAGCCATGTTCAAATATATAAAATGATGTCATATAGAAGAGGGTTAAAAGTTGTTTTCTGCTGCTCCAGAGAAGCGGACACGGAGCAATGGATTCAAGCTACAAGAAAGAAGATTCCACCTAAACATTAGGAAGAACTGCCTGACAGTAAGAGCTGTTCGACAGTGGAATTTGCTGCCAAGGAGTGTGGCGGAGTCTCCTTCTTTGGAGGTCTATAAGCGGAGGCTTGACAGGCATATGCCAAGAATGCTTTGATGGTGTTTCCTGCTTGGCAGGGGGTTGGACTGGATGGCCCTTGTGGTCTCTTCCAACTCTAAGATTCTATGAGCCTGTTGCAAGCCTCTCCTGCTCTGCCATAACAATGCAGGACTCAGGAGCGCCCGAGCCAGCGGCCTCGTCTCTTCCTGGCCCTGCCAAGGAGGCCTGCCACCCCGCCGCCCAGCACGGTGGGACGCTCCTCCTGGTGCTGCTGAGCGCTCCATCCGCGCTGCTGGGCGCTCCACCCGGGCGCTGCTGGGCGCTCCACCCGGCGCTGTTGAGTGCTCCGCGCTGCAGCAGCCGGTTCCGGGCGGCGGGGAGGCAGGCTGAAATCACTTCAAACGGCGTTTTTAAATGCCATTTTCCCTTCTCAGGGCTGACTTCGCTAGGCGCGCGCTACAGCAGAACCAGGAACAGCTGATTTCTGCACTACAGCTGATCTGTATCTCCAACTGCATGTGCCAGAAAGTGTCATGTGTGATTGCACTGACCACTAGAGCACCAAGCCTTAAGACATCCCCTGAAAATAAGACACCGTGTTTTTTTTTTGAGGAAAAAAAGTTATAAGACGGTGTCTTAAAAAGGGGGAAACACGGTACCTCTGAAGATCGCAGGGCGATTAACAAGACGAAGAGAAAAGGAAGAGACATATTGGGATTCTTAGGCAACAATTCCCCCCTTGGTTTATATTATCATCCCTGCACCAGACATGAGAATATTGACTAATAAATATTTACGATTAGCAAACAGAGGGCACATATTTATAAAAGCTGTTCTGTTACCAAGATTCCATCTCAAACTCGGAATCCAGTTTCTTCTCCCTTCCTTTAAAAAAAGAGTCGGGATCTTCAAACGCTCCCATTCAAACTGAATCAATGTTTATTGACTACACATTAAAAAGAAAGAAAAGCGCTCTTTTATGCACTAGAATTTCCGAATCCTTGGAAACCGAGGCTCTTTTTACACTAACTCAAAGCAGCTCCTGGCCATCTTAACATGCGTTTCTGCAGGAAATAAATAATTGGTCCCACATGGCCTTTAAAGCAAAATAAGCCAGGGGGAAAGATCCGTCAGGTGAGGGAAACACGGAGATTCCAGCACATGTTTTAAGTCACTGTGGTCTTTATAAACCAAAAAAGGCTCAATCCGAAGTTTCAGCAGGGTGTGTGGGGTGTGTGTGTGTGGGTGTGTGTCGCTCTTTGTTTTTAACACAGAGGGAAGGGGGAAAACGGCAACTTTGACAAAAAGCTGGGAAAAAGTGACCTATATCCGCCAGCAACTCTGGGCACAATGGAAAATCTTATTACAAAAAAAAAAATCCACCCTGTTTGAAGTTCAGCCAAGAAGCAATTAAAGATTAATCTCCACACACACACTCACACACACTGCTCCAACCCCAGAGTCAGTAACAAAGCTCCTATTGATTACAAGCAGGCCAGGATTTGACCTTCACTTCAGGCTTGCTGAGTGACTGCGGTGGGAGGGGGGGAGAAACCCACAGAGCAGCCACCATTTTGAAATGAGCACACACGGAAAGAGGGAAAAACCTCTCAGCCACCCATTGAAGGTGGTTATATAAACCGACGACTAGTCAGCTGCAGAGGTTGCGTGCTTATTAAGGCCTCCTCTGTCTTCATTATATACACTTAAAGCATCATCATACCGCTTTAAACCATCATGGCTTTACCCCAAAGAATCCTGGGAGGTGTAGTTTGTTGCAGGTGTTAGGAAACACACACGTGCGCCCCATTCCTTCAAAGGGCTACAATTCCCAGCGTGGTTTAACTATCAATCCCTCCTCACAGGGAACTCTGGAGGTTGTCGCTCTGTGAGGGGAACGTGTGTGTGTGTGTGTGTGTGTGTGTGTCTCCTGACACCTTTTTGCACTCTTCACAAACTACATTTCCCAGGATTCTTTGGGGGAAGCCATGACTCTTTCAAGTGGCATCAGAGCACTTTAAATGTAGGGTTGCCAGACTCAATAGAGGACAGGACTTCTGTGCCTTTAATTGCCCTGCTCTCTCTTGAGTCTGGAAACCTTAAAGAGAAACCAGCAGACCCTTTGTTTAATTTCCAAGCTGGTTTCTCTTTAAGGTTTCCAGACTCAAAAGAGAGCAGGGCAATTAAAAGGCACAGAAGTCCTGTCCTCTATTGAGTCTGGCAACCCTATTTAAATGTGTGGTGCAGCAGTGGCTTTTGCCGTATTCACTAATTTCAGTCTGTCTACTCAGAGTAGGACTAACAGTAGACACAGGAGTAAACTTTCCCCCATAGTTGTACAGCTTTGGGGAGAAGCAAGTCCCCACCACCAACACCACCTATTTTAGAAAAAGTTGTCATACTTCGGACACATCTGAAAGCTGGTGGGGAGAGGCACATATATGCTTCCCAGGATGGTAGAGGTGTAGGTCTGTACAATAAAAAAGAAATAACCTTCCAACAGCTGCATGCCAGCAGTGGGCGGGGCCAGAGGCAAAAGAGGGTGGGGGAACTACAGTGGTGCCTCGCTAGACGAATTTGATTCGTTCCATGGGTCTTTTCTTATAACGAAAAATTCATCTAGCGAATCCCATAGGAATGCACTGGAATTTTTTTTTGGAATTTTTTTTTGCCCATAGGAATGTATTAATTGAATTTCAATGCATTCCTATGGGAAATCGCGATTCGCTAGATGAATTTTTCATAAAACGAATTCGTCTAGCGAGGCAACCTCCGCTCGAAAAATCCTTTCGTTAAGCAGAAATTTTGTTAAGCAGGGCATTCGTTAAGCGAGGCACCACTGTACTTAATTGGTTCCGGAATTCCGTACTTAACCTGAAGCAAACTTTCCCATTGAAAGTAATGGAAAGTGGATTAATCCGTTCCATACAATGAAAAACACCCCCTAAAACAGCAATTTAACACGAATTCTACTGTCTAATGAGACCGTTGATCCACAAAATGAAGGCAATCATCAATGTACTGTACTATAAAATAAATAAGACAGTACAGTGGTACAGTGGTACCTCTATTTACGAATTTAATGTGTTCCGAACGCACATTTGTAAGTCGAATCCCATAGGAATGCATTGGGAGAAAAAATTCGTAAGTAGAAGCAACCCTATCTAAAAATTCGTAAGTAGAAAAAATCTAAACCACATCCAAGATGGCGGATGGAGCTCTGTTCGTAAGTAGAAACATTCGTAAGTAGAGTTATTCGTAAGTAGAGGTACCACTGTATCTCGGGTTAAGTACTTAATTAGTTCCAGGGTGCCATTTGCACCCCGAAAAGTACTTAACCTGAGCGGCGATAGTGCACAAAGTGCCGATAGAGTGCTTCTGCGCATGCGCGAAGCACGCAGATCGCTTCTGCACATGCACGCGTGGCGGAACCTGGAAGTAAACACTTCCGGGTCCACGGAATACTTAACCTGAAAGTACTCAACCTGAAGCATACTTAACCCGAGGTATGACTGTAATGTAAATTTTACGTTGGTGGGGCCTTTTCAGTGGTGGTCCCCTTGGTTGTGGAATGCCCTTCCTAGTTAGTCTCTGTCATTATTATCTTCATCTTTGTCATTATTAACTTTCAGGAGGAATGTAAAAGTTTGCCCTGACATTTGGTGCCCGAAGAATACTATTCCTGGCAACCTTTGTGGTTGTCATTGTATCTGTTTGCCGCCCTGCGCTGCTTGAGGAGGAAGGGTGGGAAACAAATTTAACAAATAATAGATAAAAGAAGCAGATTGTCACAGGTGAAAACAAGAAAAGGGCTTATACACCGCTGTGTAGAAGAAGCCTGCTGAAATTCCTTCTTCTACTTGACTATTAAAGGGGCACAAGCTCACAGCATCCTTGTTTGTCACCAGGCCACCCCAAGGCCTAGCAGAAAAACATCGTCTGTGGTGAGAGGCTTATGTAATAACCACACACAACTGCCAAACGAAACAGGAGTTTTGAGGTTGGGGAAGCGTGTGGGAACCACAGCTTTTCAATAAATAAAAGCAGAAGTGAAGCAAGCCAAGTTTCATAGGCCAGACTTGGATTTAAAGTTGTGGGTCAAAACCAGAACTATGCAAGCAGGCTTGGATCAGTGTCATTCTGCACCAGCTGAAATTCCCAAACTGTCTTCGGAGGCAGCCCTACATATAACACGTTGCAGTAATCTAACGTAGAGGCTACCAGAGCATAGACAACAGAAGTTAGTCTATCTCTATCCAGATAAGTGTGCAGCTGGGCCACCAGCCGAAGCTGATGGAAGGCACTCTGTGACACCGAGGCCACCTGAGCTTCAAGTGACAGCAAAGGATCCAGGGGGACCCCAAGCTATGTACCCACTCCTTCAGAGGCAGTGTAACCCCATCAGGAGCATGTGACCATCCATCCAGTCTGGAGAACCACCTCCTAACAGTGCCATAGACTTTCCTGGATCGAGCTTCAATTCATTGGCTCTCATCCAGTCCATTACTGAGACAAGACATTCGTTCAGCGGCTTTTGACACCATCGACCATAACATCCTTCTGGGCCGTCTAGAAGGCTTGGGAGCTGGGGGGCACTGTCATACAGTGGTTCCGCTCCTTCCTCCTGGGCCATGTTCAGAAAGTGGTGGTGGAGGATGAGTGTTCAGACCCCTGGGCTATCACTTGTGGGGTGCCGCAGGGTTCTGTCCTCTCCCCCATGCTTTTTAACATCTACATGCAGCCGCTGGGAGAGATCATCAAGGGGTTTGGGCTGGGTGTTCATCAGTATGTGGATGATACCCAGCTCTACCTCTCTTTCAAATCAGAACCAGTAAAGGCGGTGAAGGTCCTGTGTGAGTGCCTGGAGGCGGTTGGAGGATGGATGGTGGCTAACAGATTGGGGTTCAATCCTGACAAGACAGAAGTATTGTTTGTGGGGGACAGGGAACAGGCAGGTGTGGAGGACTCCCTGGTCCTGAATGGGGTAACTGTGCCCCTGAAGGACCAGGTGCGCAGCCTGGGAGTCATTTTGGACTCATAGCTGTCCATGGGGGCGCAGGTCAATTCTGTGTCCAGGGCAGCTGTCTATCAGCTCCATCTGGTACGCAGGCTGAGACCCTACCTGCCAGCAGACTGTCTCGCCAGAGTGGTGCGTGCTCTAGTTAACTCCCACTTGGACTACTGCAATGCACTCTGCGTGGGGCTACCTTTGAAGGTGACCCAGAAGCTACAACTAATTCAGAATGCGGCAGCTAGACTGGTGACTGGGAGCGGCCACCAAGACCACACAACACTGGTCTCACCGATCTATATTAGCTCCCAGTATGTTTCTGAGCACAATTCAAAGTGTTGCTGCTGACCTTTAAAGCCCTAAATGGCCTCGGTCCAGTATACCTGAAGGAGTGTCTCCACCCCCATCGTTCTGCCCGGACACTGAGGTCCAGTACCGAGGGCCTTCTGGTGGTCCCCTCACTGCAAGAAGCCAAGTTGCAGGGAACCAGGCAGAGGGCCTTCTCGGTAGTGGCACCCGCCCTGTGGAACGCCCTCCCATCAGATATCAAAGAGAAAAAGAGCTACCGGATTTTTAGAAGATATCTGAAGCCAGCCCTGTTTAGAGAGGCTTTTAATGTTTAATAAATTATTTTATTTTATGTTTCTGTTGGAAGCCGCCCAGAGTGGCTGGGGAAACCCAGCCAGATGGGCGGGGTATAAATAATAAATTATTATTATTATTATTATTATTATTATTATCATTATTATTATTATTATTACTACCCCACTGAAGCTCCCTGAAGGAGCTTTTAGACGGGTGCCTCAGATATGAACTTCTCTTTGGACTAACTAAACAAACAGGTCCTTGCTGAGGTACCTGCCCATGGAGAAACCGATGGGTTTGTACAGATAGAGGCGCCGGGGCCCAGGCCTCTCCGGAAGCCACAAGACTCCGAGAGAAGAGTCATGGGGCCAAGACATGGAGGGCAAAGCTGTGGTTACTCAAATCCAAGGCATGTCCTCATGTCCTCATTGCAGGGAGAAGGGAGGGTGTGTGATGACTCTGGCTTTGAAAGAAGGTTCAGGGGCCTCAAATTGATTAAGCCTTTTGCTCACAAGACATGCGCAGGAACACACCCTGTATTCATTGGGCCCTGGACAACGACCAACCCTGCATCGCTAGAAATGCTTCCCGTTTCAAAAAGCACCCGAAATGCAATGGGAAACATTGTCTAGTAACGCCACAGACCCTTGGACCACCCTTTTCTCTCCCCACTTTTTCTAGGGCAGGCTGGCAACACAACTTGCGAACACAGCCTGCCTGCCAGCCACAAGATAGGAGGAGAAGGAGGAGGGGGGAATCCAGGATTAATCGCTCCTCTTTGAGGACTAGTAGCATGCAGACAATGCAAATGTGTGCTAGTAGGCCTGTACGTAAGATTAGGCTTAGCTTTGTTATATTGCAGAGGGGAATTACAATACCTTGAAGGTGTTTCCATATTTGCTGATTTAAAAGGAACACTAGAAACCACCGTATCTGCACTATATGTCTAAGGGTCTTGGTAGAATACAAGCGTAACATGGGCCGACAGCAGCAAAAACAGCTAATGCTATTCTACGCTGCATCAAAAGAAGCCTAGTGCAGGGGTAGGCAATCTAAGGCCCGTGGACCGGATGCGGCCCAATCGCCTTCTCAATCCAGCCCACAGACAGTCCGGGAATCAGCGTGTTTTTATATGAGTAGAATGTGTCCTTTCATTTAAAATGCATCTCTAGGTTATTTGTGGGGCCTGTCTAGTGTTTTTACATGAGTAGAATGTGTCTTTTTATTTAAAATGCATCTCTGGGTTATTTGTGGGGCCTGCCTAGTGTTTTTACATGAGTTGAATGTGTCCTTTTATTTAAAATGCATCTCTGGGTTATTTGTGGGGCCTGCCTGGTGTTTTTACATGAATAGAATGTGTCCTTTTATTTAAAATGCATCTCTGGGTTATTTGTGGGGCCTGCCTAGTGTTTTTACACGAGTAGAATGTGTACTTTTACTTAAAATGCATCTCTGGGTTATTTGTGGGGCATAGGAATCCGCTCATTTCCCCCCCCCCCAAATATAGACCGGCCCACCACATGGTCTGAGGGACGGTGGGCCGGCCCACAGCTGAAAAAGGTTGCTGACCCCTGGCCTAGTGCCACAATCAAGGTAAGCAATTGTTGGCATCTCTTGAGAGACAATGGAGTGCACCTATGGGGAGTGAAGTCAAACCGCTGTGTTAGCAGCACTGAAGTGACCTCTCAGGGGCACAAGCCTAGGCAGTGTGTCTGGAGATCCTGGGCCGTCCAGACAACAAGACAACTCCCCCTCCGTTGGCCTCACTTATGTGGTTCAAAGGAAAGCAGAGCAATACTTTTGGCGCCAGTTTGGCTGCAGGAGTTGCCGGAAGGAGGCGTACAAGACACCATCCAACCGTCTTAGGAACTCCACTCCAGAATTGTGCTACTCCTTAGCCTTTTCTTCTCCTGAAGATGTCCTGCAAGGCAACGGAGTTTTCCTTCTCCTAGATGGGCTCCCTTCCCAGGCTGATGAGCCCCATGTGCCCCTCTATAGCACATGCAGAAACCACCTTCTTGACCATTGGGCCCACTATTGGTCTCATCCATTCAATCTGCTGCATGCAGGGGAAGTCCCTACCGCACTGAGGGTTGGAGACCCATTGGCTACCCTCACCTGGTTTAGCCAACCAGTCAAAGCCATTCCTGTAGTGTGGCCACTGGCACATGCCGACAGCTTCTAAGAACCACAGGTGAGAGATGAGTGCAGGGTGGGGATCAAAGGTGGATAAACTATCCCACTATTCCGCCTTGGTCAGACAACACCTGGAGCACTGTTTCCAGTTCTGGGCACCAAAATTTAAGGAGGATATTGACAAACTGGAATGTGTGCAGAGGAGGGTAACCAAGATGATCAAGGGGTTGGAAGCCAAGCCTTATGAGGAACAGTTGAGGGAAGTGGGTATGTTTTGCCTGGTAAACTGAGAGACACCATGATACTCCTATCTAAAGGGCTGGCTTGTTTTCTCCTGCTTCAGAGGGTAGAACGCGAACCAATGGATTCAAGTTACAAGAAAGGAGATAAACATCAGGAAAAGCTTTCTGACAGTCAGAGCTTTCTGACTGTGAAACCTACTCCCAGGAGAGGCGGTTGATTCCCCTTCCTTGGAAATTTTTCAGCAGAGGTTGGATGGGCCACCTGTCATGTATGATCTAGTTGAGATTCCTGCATTGCAGGGGGTTGGACTAGATGTCCCTCGGGGTCCCTTCACAACTCTACAATTCTATGATTCTATGCAGCCTCCCGGTTCTTAAACAGCCATGGCTTCCCCCAAGGAATCCTGGGAACCATAGTTTCTTAAGTTGCTGAGAGTTGTTAGGAGACCCCTATTCCCCTCACAGAGCTACAATTCCCAGGGTAGTTTAAGGGGAATAGAGGAAGGGAGAGAGCAAAGCATTAAAAAAAAAAATCAAGACAGCTTTTGCCGACATGAAAAAAGAGAGGCCGTTCTATTTTGATTTCTGGAAGATCTGGAGGGAATTCGTTCAAGCTTCTGTTTCAAAAGGATGCCTCTCCCTGGGGTTCAGCATCCCTTTGGTGATGGGGCTGTTTGAGATCAAAGAAATAAACTCTCGTGTGCTGCAGCAAAGCACTACACACTCACACACCCCACAGCCACTGTTTTCCTTGCTTCTAAATTCTCTCAAAGCGTAGAGGAAGGCGAATGAGCACATGAGATTATTTAGATGTCATTCTCCTTGAGAAAAAAAAACACAAGGATGAACACACCTGTAATTAAATTCACATAGGCCTGGTTCGGTTGTGCGAAATTTCGGCCTGCCGTTGAACATTCGACTCGGCTCCTCTGCCAAACAAACAAAAAAGCCCGCTTCAGTTTCTGGGGGCATCAGACAATAGTCAATGCTGAATGCTACAGTAAATTAGCAGTGGCATGTAGGGGTGGTAGACAGAAGGGAGCCAAGAGGCGGCAAGACATATGGTCAAAGCAGGGAGAAAGTACGAGAAAGCAGTGGCTTGGCTTCTCAAGCTCACAGGCCAGGGCAAGGCAAGGCACATTGAAGCACATTTAAAGCATACGACTTCCCCCAAAGAATCCTGGGGACTGCAGTTTAACTCCTTGCAGAGCTGCAACTTCCAGCACCCTTAACAAATCGCAGTTCCCAGGATTTAAATGTGCTTCTGAGAAATGTCGCTGGTGAATCCTGCTTCACCTGCACACATGCGCTTGTGTTATACGGGCACAAATTTCCTGGATCTCCCGAGGAAATCTTTCAGAAAAGGGCCGCTGAAATGACCAAGGAGATGGAGCAACTCCCCGACGGAAAAAGGTTGCAGCGCCTGGGAATTTTTAGTTTGGAGAAAAGGCAAGTAGGAAGTGACACGATAGAAGTTTATAAAAGTACTAGCTGGCTCTGCCATGCGTTGCTGTGGCTCGTCTGTGTGATTCCCCCCATCCTGTCCCGATCCATGACATACCCCGTCCCCGGCTTATCCCTGTGATTCCCCCCCCCGTCCCGACCCATGACGTATCACGCTCCCTCCTCCCCCCCCCCGCTCATCCCTGTGACTGGTCCCACCGCGTCCTGACCTATCACTTCCCCTCTTCCCCCACCCTGGCGAGTCAGTACCTCCATTCAGCCTAGTCTGTAAAGGCTTCGGGGCTAGTATGTAAACGGGAGCCGAGGTGCTGTGGAGAGGGAAGGTTTTATAGGTGCAGTACCAGTGTAGCTGCCGCTAGAGGGCACTGGTTTGCAACCTGGTTCTTTTCCCAGCATGCATTTTCATCTGAGTGGTGTGTTTTGAAACACAACGTTTTGGGGGTTTTACCTGGCACAGGTGTTGGTGAAAAGTGGATACTAACAGACATGGCCAGTTTACATTTATATATATATATAGATTCATCATGGTGTAGAGGTAGTGGATAGAGAAAGGTTTTCTTCTCCCTCTCTCATTACAATAGAATTCCTAGACATCTGAACATGGGAAGATTCAGGACGCGGTGCATAGTTAAACTGTGGAACTCACTGCCACAAGAGGCAGCGATGACCTCCAAACTAGATGGCTTCAAAAAAGGATTGGACAATTTCAGGGAGGATAAGGCTATCAAGGGCTACTAGCCATGATGGCTATGCTCTGCTTCCATGGCTGGAGGCAGCAATGCTTCTGAATACCAGTTGCTGGAAACCACAGGAGAGAAGAGAGCTCTTATGCTTAAATCCTGCTTGTTGGTTTTTCCGCAGGCATCAGGTTGGCCATTGTGCTGAACTAGATGGGTCACTGGCTGGACCCGGAAGCCACTTCTGGGGGCACCACCCCATAAAAAGAAAGAAAACAAACTTCCGATGCTAGCTGGGAAATTGCACATCACAGAAGCAAACATTTCAGAAGGAAGGCTAAAATTAGCAAGGTGTATTAATGAACGAAGACCATCTCAATTCATCACTAGCAGCCTATTCCCTCTCCCCTTCGCTCCCCTCTTCCTAATCACAAAGATTGCTTTCTGCATTCCCTCGAGAAAGGCCGTTAAATGCCTTGCCAATCAACATGTACCTTCCAAAGTCACTGATAATGAAAGTCTGCACTTGGAACTTTTTTTAAAAAAGAAATGCAAGATGTAAGTCTTAGAAACACACAGATCTCTTAAGTAAGGCTGGGTGATATATCGATATTGATGTCCGTTTCATAATTTTGGACCTGGCATCATGGTGTGTGTGTGTGTGTGTGCTATGCAAAAATCACAATGCAGGGAAAACTGTGAAACCAGCCAATGCCTCTACATAGCTCCATCCTTATTTCAGACATCGTGATATATCAGTATATTGCGATGTTTAGCTGGTGATATATCACAGTGTTGAAAACCAGTTATCCGCCAACCCTACTCTTTAAGCTGGGATTTAAGAAAAGGGAGTGACCTTTCAAATAATTTTTGCAGGAGAATAGTTTTTTTTCCCAAATTTTGTTATGTTATTAAGGACACCTCAGTACTTGTTACTATTTAACTTTATTTTATTGGGGGGGGGGAGAGATTCACCTTGCCTTTTGGACAAAAGGCATCTATCAAATTTAGAAATACGCACTGAGAAAATGATCCGATATAATGAAATGAAAACAAGAGAAGCAGGAACCGAGCAAGGAATTCCTCAACCAATCAGGGCTCCTTAAACAAGAATGACCTGAGTCACAAATCTAGAGGAAGTGAAACGAAATCGGCTCCCTTGGAGCAGTGTTTGTGCTCCACATAGTTAATTTAATAATTAAATTTATATCCTTCCCTTCCACCCCAAAAAGCCAGGGCGGCAAACAGCGAGTGATGAAACAATAAAGACATATCCTCCAACATGTCTCCGATGAAAACAGGGACGTCCTATTCAATAATAATAATAATAATAATAATAATAATAATAATAATAAATGCTGTTGCTGTTGCTGTTGTTTTATACCAGGCATAGGCAACCTTGGTTTTCCAGATGTTTTGGAACTACAACTCCCATGATCCCTAGCTAACAGGGCCAGTGGTCAGGGATCATGGGAGTTGTAGTTCCAAAACATCTGGAGAGCCAAGGTTGTCTATGCCTGTTTTATACCCTGGGTTGCCCCAGCCACTCTGGGCAGCTTCAAACATATATAAAAACACACAAAAAAATCAAAATTTCAGAGTCACAACAATCTTTTCCCCCCACCCTCTCCTTGCTTTCTGCTAAACACATGCACGCATGCACACACGACTGCGGTTCAGCTACTGTTTGCGTGACCAGGGTAAAAAATAAATAAATACATCCTCAATCTCAATTCCAGGCCCCTACGGTGCCTATGGCAACTGGCACCCGTCGCCTTGGAAACTAATCTCGTGGTATTTGAACAACGTAACAAGGGCCTTTAATCTCCCAAACACTGTAAATCTTTATTCTCGCCCGCTTGGCGAGATCCAGAAGAGGCAATATAAAAAGCCTGTTGTTCCCACCTGGAAAGGGAGCTCCCTTGACTAGGGTTTTGTATACACGGGGTGGTTGTGTGTGTTTTGCTCCCCCAACTCAAAAGGGAGGGCCTACGGAGAGAGGCCTACCGTCAAGTAAATAATTAGTCACATTTCATGAGGCAAAAAATGCGTCCCCCGAGGCGATGGGGACTCTGGAGGAAGCGCTGCACACGCAGCGTTTCCACGCTAACCTGTTCCCCACATTTAAAAACAAAAGCATGGGTTATTAATTTGCACTTAGATTCCACCTTTCCTCCAAGGGGCTCCAGGTGGAGTAGTCATCATCATCATCATCTTATTATTATTATTATTATTAGTAGTAGTAGTAATAGTACGCTGCCCATCTAACTGGGTTGTCCCAGCCACTCTGGGCAGCTTCCAACAAAATATAAAAACAAAGTAAAACATCAAACATTAAAAACTCCCCTATACAGAGCTGGTTTCAGATACAGTGGTACCACGACTTACGAAGGCGATCCGTTCCGCGGCGCTCTTCGGAAGTCGGATCCTTCGTAAGTCGAAGCATCCATTTTGCACATGTGCAAAGCACGATTTTGCGCTTGGCGCAGAACGCACGCGCGGCAAAAATACTTCTGGGTTAGCGGACTTCGGAAGTCGAAACCTTCAGAAGTCGAGGCATCCTTAAGTCGAGGTACCACTGTATCTTCTGAATGTCATATTGCTACTTATCTCCTTGACATCTGACAAGAGGGCGTTCCACAAGGTGGGGGCCACTACTGAGAAGGCCCTCTGCCTGGTTCCCTATAACTTCCGCCCTCGTTTTATCCTTGCAGCAGTCCTGCGAAACAGCATTTTAAATTCGCCAGGTGCATTTTGCACCTGGCTATCGGCCACTTGCGACCAAGTGAAGATGCCCGGGCGCCGGGATGGCGCCTGACGCCTGCACCATCTGGAGGTGCATGCCTGGGGATCATTGGATCTTGACTGTTTTCACACACTAGCAACACATCCTGTAGAATTCTACCTGTGCTATTTTATCTGCACAATCAGAACAAATTTCAGGAACCAAAACGCCATATTGAATAACACGACTTTCGAGCCGTTTGTCCCCCAAACGGCAACTAGACATTACATATTGGTGGCTGTAACCCTTGCTTAAGGGTTTATACATGAGAGTTTCTAACACTTCCTGCGAGGTAGAAAAGGTTGAAAAAATGAGGGAGGGAAGGAGGGAGGGGGTATGGGGGAGGGAGGGAGAGGGAGAGGGACCCCCAAAGTCATTCAGTATGTTTGATGGCTTGAGTGAAGATTTGAAATGGAGGCCCCATTTGCACTATACAGTGGTACCTCAGTTTAAATACTCAATTGGTTCTGGGGAGCCATTCGCTCCCCGAAAAGTACTTCAACTGAGCGCCGCTTCTGCGCATGCGCGCACCGTGGAACCTGGAAGTAAACACTTCCGGGTCCGCGGAGTACTTAAACTGAAAGTACTCAAACCGCAGCATTCTCAAACCGAGGTATGACTGTACTTTGAAAGCACTATTATACAACTTTAACTGTTTGTGGCTTCCTCCAAGGCATCCTGGGAACTGTAGTTCGCTAAGGGTGCTGAGGATTGTTAGGAGACCCCCTTTCCACTTCACAGAGCTACAATTCCCTGGGTGCTTTAACAATCCTTCAGAGGGAGCTGTGCGAATTGTAGCTCTTGGGAGGGGGGGGGGTAGGCAACCTGCTAACAACTCTCAACAGCCTTGGAAAAGAAACTACAGCTCCCAGGATTCTTGGACGGAAGCCATGGCTGAATGAAGCGGTTTCGTGGTGCTTTAAATGTACACTGTAGTTGGAGCCTAAGGCTTGCCTTTGGCTATGAGTCAGACCACAGAACAATCCCTAATGACTAGACGAAGCCGCCTTACACCAGCTCAGACATTTTGGCTGCCTAACTCAGTATTGTCCACTCCCAACCGTCAGAGGCTCTCCAGAGTCCCGTTTCCATCACCCGCTCCCTAATCCTTTTTAATCTGGAGATGCAAGGGATTAAACCTGGGACCTTCTGCATGAAAAACATGTGCTCTACCACTGATCTGTGGATTACTTATTACTAGCAGCCTCATTACCTGCTGCCGTTGCTCAGGAATTCAAAGGAACAAAACAAAAAAATCAGTGCAGTTTTGAACCCAGCGGCTAAAGACCAATGGTTACAGTCCACCATATGGATTCACATTGCCACCCGACCGTATCCAACCATGAAAATCAGCCCCTTGGACTCAGGAACCGTCATGGAAAAGTTGGTTAAAATCAGTGCAAGTTTGAAAGGTTTGGTCTCCGAGGCTCGGTGTCGGGAGACCTTATGGTGGTTTGTGAAGGAAAGCAAGGCTCTGTGAAAGAGCTTGGCTGAAGTGCAATAATACTACTGCCAGTTGTTGGCGGCAGGGGGACTTTTCCTTGACCTTGCTATGTCACTAAGTCCAAAGAAGAGCACATCCAAGCAACTCCTCCGCTTCCTGAGAACTGTCCATGGTTCTGAAGGACCCAGATCTGACCACCTTTGGTGCTCTGATTCAATGTTCTCAGCCCCTCTAACTTGCTGGTTCTTCACTCTCTCTGCTCCAGACCCCTCTATGGGTTTAGCCTCAGTCTCATCAGGATTTATCAATCAGAAGGTGAAGGAGCATGTACCAAGATTCTTTGGGGGAAACTTAAAAGTGGTATGATTTGAATGTATGGGGCCTCAGTGGCAGAGCACATCCTTTCCATGCAAACCTTCCTATGCTCAATCCCCGGCTGGGAAAGACTTCTGCCCGAATCCCTGATAAGCAGCTGCCCGTCAGTGTTGACAGTACTGGGCTAGATGGACCAATGTTCTGACTCCGGTGGAAGGCAGCTCCCTATGCTGCTACGTGCTAGAGACTGAGGCCAGGAAATAGAGGCTGTGCCTAGCAAACAGGGACAACTGGAGCATATGCTGTTTGCAGATGAATATTTGGCGTATGGAATACTAATTACCTGAGCATCTCAAGATCCACAGCTAAACAGTGGATTTTGCAACAACAGACCCTCCAAATGTCCCGATTTTCCAGGGACAGTCCTAGATTTACAGAAGCCATCCCAGTTTCTGATTTGATCCTGGAATGTCCCGCTTTTCCTTAGGACATCCCTATTTTCATGGGAGAAATGTTGGAGGATATGGAGCTATGCGACCCCCAAGCCAAGGAGATAAGTAACTATACAACCTTGAGAAGACATCTGAATGCAGTCCTGTATAGGGATGTTTTTAATGTTTAATGTTTTAGTATGTTTTTATATATGTTGGAAGCTGCCCAGAGTTGCTGCGGCAACCCAGCCAGATGGGTGGGGTATAATAATTATTATTATTATTATTTATACCCCGCCCATCTGGCTGGGTCCCCCCCCCCCGGGCTGCTTCTAACACACATTAAATACATTAAAATATCACAGATTAAAAACTTCCCTAAACAGGGCTGCCTTTAGGTATTTTCTAAATGTCAGGTAGTTGTTTATCTCTCTCACCTCTGATGGGAGGGCGTTCCACAGGACGGGTGCCACTACCGAGAAGGCCCTCTGCCTGGTTCCCTGTAGCTTTGCTTCTCGCAGTGAGGGAACCGCCAGAAGGCCCTCGGCGCTCGACCCCAGTGTATATACAGGACCAAAGCCGTTTAGGGCTTTAAAGGTCAGCACCAACACTTTGAATTGTGCTTGGAAACGTACTTGGAGCCAATGAAGATCTTGTATAACGATGTATAATAATAATAATAATAATAATAATAATAATGGAATAGGGTGTCCCCATTTTCATCGGAGAAATGTTGGAAGGTATGTCAGCAACTTACAGGTTTCTAAAAAGGGGATTTGATGAATTCATTAGGATAAAGGCTCTCAGCTGCACCAGCCATAATGCTTGTTTACAACCTGCAGGACCACCAGCAGCAATGGCTCTAATATGCCTGGGGAAGGTAAATCAGGAGAGGACTTTTGCTCTTGATTCCTGCTTGTGAGCTTCCCAGAGGCATCTGGCCAGCCAGTTGCTCTGGAATATAGGCTGCCAGACTAGATGGGCCTTGGCCTGATCCTGCAGCCATGCTCTTCTTGCTCCTCCTTCCCTTCCTGCATTCCTACTAGGGAAAGTGAGGGAGACGAAACCTCCTCTTCAGACAACAAGGAATTTGGTACGCCAGCAAACGCTGCCTAATCTCCTCCCCGCAACTCTTAAAAGGCTTCCCGTTTTCCACGGCGCTCAAATCTTATCACGTCTTATTTGCATATTGCATAAATATTTATTTGCTTCTAATCCTGCAAACAAAACTTGCCTTCGGGGTGGTGGGGGAAGGAATGAAAATTATATTTTTTAAAAAAGAAGAAGTAGTAGCAGCAGCGACTCTTAATCAGAAACGGCAGCCTTCGGGAAGCTGGAAACAAAAATGGCATGACGGGCTTTACCAGAGGAAGGAGATGAGTGTTGCCACCAGAACATGACTTTCAGGCAGCTGTCTAGGCTGTTCCTAACCTAAGCAAAACAAGCAGGAGACTATTCCGTAGCTAGGGTGCCACTAAGAAGGCCCTCTCTCCCCGGTGGCCTACTCCCACTGTTGAAGGCTACTAAATTTAATGAACTGATTGACACGACTGTTCTAAAATTATTCAGGGTGTGGTCGGAGATAAAAAAAAATATTCTTCCTAGCTCCTTTTACTAGAAACTGACGGGTAGGAGCTTCAGGGTACACACAAGAAAGAAGAAGAAGAGTTTGGATTTGATATCCCGCTTTATCACTACCCGAAGGATTCTCAAAGCGGCTAACAATCTCCTTTCCCCTCCTCCACCACAACAGACACCCTGTGAGGTGGGTGGGGCTGAGAGACTTCAGAGAAGTGTGACTAGCCCAAGGTCACCCAGCAGCTGCATGTGGAGGAGCGGAGACGTGAACCCGGTTCCCCAGATTACAAGTCTACTGCTCTTAACCACTACACCACACTGGCTCTCATTCAAGAAGTGAAAGCACTTCTTCATTCAAGGAGTAATGAGTATCTGCTGCAAGATGTGATCGTTGGAAGTGAAATATCAGGGATCATTCAGTTTGCAGCTTAAGGGCTAATTCTGTCAGTGCTAACGTCAACTAGCCAGGGGAGGGGGACAGGTGGTGTTGCTTAGCAACCAGGCAGAGTGGCATGATCTTTGCTGAGGTGGAACATGCTCCGATTGGCTGTGTCGTTCTGAGGGAGATTTCCTCTGTATGTTTGGTTGAATGTCTCCCCACTATGTACAAAGGCCAAAGTAAGAAAGAGAAAAGCTCCCTGTCCCCTTCCTCCTCAAATTATACGCTGTTTCTTTTCAAGTTTTTTCAGTGATGTAGTTGTTGGCATTTTTCCTTCTGGATTCTGCTAAGCAGCTTTGCTACCGGGAGTGATGGTCGCCCTTTAGAAGCGATCAGATAAATCTATGGCGAAGGAAAGGTTTGTGTATGGCTACTAATTATACCTATATTAGTAGAGAGTCAGAGGGATCATGCCTCTGAATTTCAGCTGCCGGGGAACAAAAGGGCTATTACACTCATGTCCTGCTTCCCATAGGTAGGGAAGCGAGATGCAGGATTAAATGGACCACTGAGCTCATCCGCCACCTCATCGTATGATCTTAGGTCAGCCACTACAGGCGGTAACAAAAAATGACGCTCCACAATTTCCCCCCAAGAGGTATCAGGGCAAATGGGATCACCCGGATCTAAAGGCCTCTCCACGTAAATCAAGACTCTGGAGCCTCGCTTGTGACAGTAACCATCAGACGCCACCCTTAATTATATCTTGCCATGGCCCGAAGGATGAAGGGCAAAACACATTTGCCAGTACCTAGACTTCTCCTCCTGTGATCAAAGTGCTTGCGATCGGAAGCAGCGTAAATCCGAAAAAGCGACTCTCGTTTTCTCTCGAAAACAGCTTCTCCTTTTTCTATCAGCGACACACAGAGACAGAAGGTGAGTTGCAAGAGGTTAGGGGATCTGAGAAAGTCACACAGGAAATCAGAAGCGGTATTTGCTGCCAAGCCATTTCCCGGCTGAAGATGACTGCAAGGAAGAAATCTCCAGGAACGGTACCAAAAGGAAGATGGAGATGAGAAAGCTTTGCATGCTGCTATTTTTTGAATCGAAGAGCAAATACTGGAAGAACAGCCTTATTTATTCCTTTTCCCGTCTGCACTACCTGCACCTTTCAGGAGAGGAACCACACAAACGAATGCAAACACCTCCACCTGACATTTTCGTGTCGGAAGCTCTCTTCTGTTGAGCCAGCCTAACTCAGTATTATCTGCATAGAGTCACTGGGAGTGATTTCCCAAGGTTTCAAGCAAGGGGTGCAATTCAGATATGGAGGTTACTGTGTTAGTTTCCCCCGGTTATAATAATAATAATAATAATAATAATAATAATAATAATAATAATAATAATAATAATATATTATTTATACCCCGCCCATCTGGCCGGGTCTCCCCAGCCACTCTGGGAGGCTTCCAACAGAAGAATAAAACACAACAATCTATTAAACATTAAAAGCCTCCCTGAACAGGGCTGCCTTCAGATGTCTTCTAAAAGTCTGGTAGTTGTTTTCCTCTTTGATATCTGGTGGGAGGGTGTTCCACAGGGTGGGTGCCACTACCGAGAAGGCCCTCTGCCTGGTTCCCTGCAACTTGGCTTCTCGCAACAAGGGAACCGCCAGAAGGCCCTCGGTGCTGGACCTCAGTGTCCGGGCAGAACAATGGAGGTGGAGACGCTCCTTCAGGTATACAGTACTGGACCGAGGCCATTTAGGGCTTTAAAGGTCAGCACCAACACTTTGAATTGTGCTCGGAAACGTACTGGGAGCCAATGTAGATCTTTCAAGACCGGTGTTATGTGGTCTCGGCGGCCGCTCCCAGTCACCAGTCTAGCTGCCACATTCTGGATTAGTTGTAGTTTAGTAGAAAATCAGATATATAAGCTAATTGCCAAATGGAGCCATAAACCTAGGTTACGGTTGCCACAATGGAATGTTATAACCAGCGTAAAAACAAAACTATGCCGTGATAACTCCCTGAAACGAGATATAGGTAAGGTGAAAAAACTCAACTAATAATTCCTCAAAGACAAATAATAGATTTTAATATTCCAAAAGAAACTTGGTATAGAAAAGAAATAAATATCCCAAAATAACCTCTAAATAAAATAAACCTTGACGAGGTGCCGGCTAAGTGACTGGTTTCGCTGGAAAATATCTCTTTCCTCAGAAGGAAAATGTTAAAGGGCTGAGAAATATCATTGCTCTTTGAAAAGTTTAAATACAGGGCTGCAAAAGCTCTCCTGGTTGTGATGGTATGTCTCCATTGTTCAGACTGCACCTTCTTTTTGCAATTGATTTCATTTATTATTATTATTATTATTATTATTATTATTATTATTCATTTCTATACAGCTTTATAGTCTAAAGAAAAACATCTTAAAGCACCTTACAACACATTGAAACATCAAATAAAACAGTCCAGGATAAAACAAATGAAAGCTTCAAGAGAAACCTTCTCTAAGTGACTTTCCCCATATTTATTCCTGCCTGAAAACCTGAGGTGCTGCTGCCAGTCAGTGTAGGCAATGCTGAAAGAGATGGACCATTGATCTGATTGGCTGTAAAGCTGTTGCCTCTATTCCTCTTCCACAGACAGTGGGAGGGAGACTTGGAAGTTCCCACCAACCCTTAGCATCTGAACAGCAGACCAAGTAAATAAACAGATCACTTGATCACGATCTTTCCAACGATGGTGAGAAGGATAGCGTTTCTCTTTAAAGGATACCAACTATTTTTCAGGGAGCATTCATACATATTTGATGCAATTCAGTGTCCTCGGCTGCCCTGGGCAACATACATAGACATCGAAATTCCTTCCTCTGCAATTTCACTTCTTTCGGCTGCCTGCCTGGGCACGTAACACTAAGCCATGGTTTGCTTTAACAATGCTTGGCTGAACAAACCAGGATCATTCTAGCAGACGGGCCAAGTAACCATGGCTTGTTCCACCGAAAGCTGGCCCATTTTCAGTCCACTCTTGCCTTGCCCCTCTGTAGCAGGGTGAGCCTCTGGGGCAGGGCTCTGAAACAAACCAGGGTTGTGGGTTGGATGCAATGGGAGAGCAAGATAATGAAAGCCAAGATTCATAGTCCAAACAAACCATAGTTAGCTGGCCTGGGTGGTTTTGGGTGTACAAACCATAGTTAAGCCAAACCACGGTGTAGTGTTATGCGTGAACCTGACCACAAACTCTAGGGAGGTAGTTGAGAAGGCATATTTGACACGCCACAACAGAGGGGCTATCACTGGTAAACAGGGACAACAAAAAGGGACATAATTATAGATGATTACAGTGACATATCGTCAACTGATAGCCATCCCCGCAATGGCAGTCGCTGTTTTAAGATTCTGCCATTCTTTTTCTGTCTTAGGCTGAACTTCTAAAGCAGAAGGACAGGACCGGGGGGGGGGGGGGAGAGACCATATTTGGCTTTGGGCAAATTGCTTGTTTTGATTCCCCCTAGCAGCATCTTTCTTTATTCATTTTCAAAATGGCTCCTTTTGTCTCTAATTTAGCGGTTTGAGAATTGTGCTCCTGGAAGGGAGGGAAAGGAAAACTCCTTCGCTTTGATGTTTGTAATTCATTAACGATATTGGTGCTTCTCGAAACATCACTGTCTTGTTTTCCCCGTGGGAATGGCACCTGCATAAATGCAACCCTCTCAGCAGAGATGCTTACGGACCACTTCACGATGAAAGCTGACTCGGGCAATACACAAACTGACTCTGAATGCAAGCAAAGTAAACATATATGGAGCTTGTCAAAAGCAGAGTGGGATGGGAGGGGGGCAGCGGGGTAGATAAATAATAGGCCCTTTTCTTTTCTTTTGCATCAAAGCACAGGGAAAGGGTTGTACAGTGGTACCTTGGTTGTCGAACTTAATCTGTTCCGGGAGTCCGTCCGACTTCCGGAACCCTTCAAAAACCAGGGCGTGGCTTCCGATTGGCTGCAGGAGCTTCCTGCGCTCAATCAGAAGCCATGGAAGCTGCGTTGGACATTCGGCTTCCAAAAAACATTCACAAACCGGAACACTTACTTCCGGGCTTGCAGCGTTTGGGAGCTGTTTTGTTCAGGAGCCAAGCTATTCAACAACCAAGGTACCACTGTACTTAAAAAAATTTTTTGCAGAGCTTTAGTAGCTGCAGTGGCCATACTGAATGAAAAATTGATAGGCTCTTACATTTTATCTACCCATTACACAGAATGAGGTGTTAGTCTTAGCCCTATTTAGACATTAAGATTGCAGGCGGGGGGAAGAGAGACAGAGGGAGAGGGAGGGAGAGATGCATGCTGTCCACATACTAAGGGCATTATGGCACAAGGCTCCAGCTCAGGAAAACGGCAATGTATTTCCCAGAGATGCAAATATGCCCCACAGATATTGCAGGAAATGCGAGCCAGGGTGGAGGGCAGCAGAGTTTGCCCTGTTCTCTCTTTACATTATGCTAATTGCATGGATCAAGACCATCTGAATAGGGCTGCTGAGTTGGTAGAATTCAGAACTCTTGTCACTTTAGAGTTGGAAGTGGGTGAACGAGTTTGATTTCCCCAGTCATTCCTTGCATAAAAGTCCAGTTCGGATTCATGTAGGGTTTTACTCCTTAGCCCTTTCGTCTCCTGAAGATGCCCCACAAGGCAGTGGCAGCAGAGGTTCAGGATCAGAGCAGTGTTCGAAATTAGCCAGGCACTTTTGCACCTGGCTATCTGTGGGATGTAATCCATTGGGAGCAGTCAAATACAACATTCCTTGTTTTCCTAGAGTGGAAGTGCAAAGGGATGTTGGTTCTAGCCAGTTGAACTTCCTGTTACACCTGGCTGGAGCATCCTTCCTTGCATGTGACTAGTGGGTGGGCGCGACCTTTCCAGACCTGGTAAAAGGCCAAGACATGCTGCCACTCTCTCTCTCTCTCTTCCATCTTTCCTTTCGTCCTGTGAACTTCTTGAACTGCTGCTTGCCAGCCAAGCAGTCCCCCAGGTCATCTCCCTTATGGGGTAAACCTGTTTGTATATGTTTGTAACTTTAAGCCTAAAAGCCTGCCTTCAGGGATCACACCGGGCTCTGCCTGGTCGTGAGTAAACTTTCTTTTTATTGCTTATTAAGAAGACTGTGGGGTCTTTGTTCTTTTAGGAGGGATTCAAGGGGTCTTACCAGGAAAATATTAGAACACATTTCAATCTGGACAAGTTTGCAACCAGTTTTCTGCTGCGTAAAGGGGAATGCACTCTGCGAAGTAAAGGAACTCGCTAGTGCAAGTTAGGAAGGATATTAATAAGCAACATATCCTCTCCTGTCACCCTCAACATTCCCACACTATCGGCCACTTGCGACCCAGTGAAAATGCCTGGGTGCCAGGATGGTGCCTCAAATCTCCACTATCTGGAGCTGCATGCCTGGGGATCATTGGATCTGGACAGTTTTCACACACTGTAGAATTCTATCCATTCTATTTTATCTGCACCATCAGCATGAATTTCTGATTCATTCAAAATGCTTTTTCTTTGCAGCCAGCAGTCAGCAACGTTAGAGCTAATTGTTCTAACTCGTCTTCACGTACCCCACTCCACTACCCTTCTCACAGTTGTGAAGAACATATTTACGTTATGAATGTTCCGTCTCACCATTAAGAAAAAGAGGTCGGAATAGGCCAATACATATGCAGACTGGCCCTGGATCAAGTGACTTTCCTTCTTTAAGTTCTCAAAGTTCTTGACTTAGCTGAAGGTTGTCATCTGAACTAACCAGATGCTTAGCTGGTAATCAATCACAGTCAGTGTATCATTTGAAGAAGAAAAAAGACTTTGGAGCCGTCTTGCCCCCAAATGGCAACTAGACATTCCGTTTGGGTGACTTGGTTCAAAAAGCCGTTTGGTGCGTACCGTATTTTTCGCTCCATAAGACATACTTTTTTCCTCCTTAAAAGTAAGGGGAAATGTCTGTGCATCTTATGGAGCGAATGTGTGGTCCCTGGAGCCGAATTGCCCAGGGGCGAAAAGCAGATCGTGCTTTTTTTTTAAAAAAAAAAAAAGAAAGAGCTAAAGGCTAACAAAAGGGAAAGAGGAAGCCGCTCAGCAGTTGATTGCAAGAGATCAGGGAGGGAGATAAGGGACCAAGCTCCCTTCCGGCCTGCCCCCTTGCCCTGGCCTCCATTGTTGAATGTTCTGCAGAGGGAGGCTGTTTGTTTCCCCAGCAACATGTGACTGGTTGATTGGATTATCTGGCTGCTTAGATCAGTGTTTCCCAACCAGTGTGCCTCCAGATGTTTTGGGACTACAACTCCCATCATCCCTAGCTAGCAAGACCAGTGGTCAGGAATGATGGGAGTTGTAGTCCCAAAACATTTGGAGGCACACTGGTTGGGAAACACTGGCTTAGATTATCAGAAGCTGCAGAACTGTGAGTTGAACAGGATTTTTTCCCTTTGCAAAATAAACTCAACAACTTTGAGCTGATCCTTTAAAAAACGGCGCTTTCCCCCTTTCCTCCTCTGAAAACTAAGTGTGTCTTATGGTCAGGTGTGTCTTATGGTTAGGTGCGTCTTTTGGAGCGACAAATACGGGGGCTTATACTATCTGAGTTTCTGACACTGGATCAGAGTTCTCTTCCCCAATATGCAGCAGCTAAAAGCAATATCACAAATGTTTAGCTGAGATTCCTGCATTGCAGGGGGTTGGACTAGAGGGTTCTTGGGGCCCCTTTCCAGCTCTGTGGTTCTACGATTCTATGAAAGAAGCAAGAAAACAACCAATGGTGATTATCAACAATGTTAACAACACAAAGAGCAAGAAAGGCGAGTCTGCTCTAAGAAGAATGTTGTTGGATCATGAGATCCTAGCAACTGATTGACAGGTGCATTCTCTATGAAGAGTGACCCTTGCGTGCCAGAAGGAAATGCAGAGAGAATAAGAGCTTTGGTCAGCCGCTCCACACCTAACATGGTTAAAAGCTACAATAAAGCCTGAACAAAAATAACATCTAGTCACATATGTACGTGTATGATAATGTGTTCACACACAAGCAGATCTGTCAGCAAACACGCCTATATATTTATTTTATCTTAATACAAGGGGTCAATAGGTCCTAGCTAACAGGACCAGTGGTCAGGGATGATGGGAGTTGTAGTCCCAAAACATCTGGAGGGCCAAGGTTGGGAGTGCCTGCTTTAAAGCTTCAGTAAATGAGCAGTAGGGAAATAAGCAGGTTATGCAAGTGAATTATATAGTGAAAATTCTGAATTTCCTGTTTGTTTTTTTAGCCATTTACTGTTTGTGGCAAAAATCAATAAATGGGGGATGAGTTATAACAACACACTACAATTAAACAAAAACCAGTCATGTTGCTCATGGTTAACTCACTTCAAAAGCTCCTGAAATTAACCAAGTTTCTGCCCTCCTGATGATTAAACATATCTCTTCTCTAAACTAAAAAAAAAAAAATTTCCAAAATATTTGAATGGTCAGTTGATCTTTTCTACTTTTGACCAGTCAAATACCCAGTCCTGAATGAAATGAAACACTCTGGTCCAGATATTAATGGAGAGACCTCGGTGGCAAGGGCACAGAGGTATCTCACCTAAAAACCTGGAGCCAGCACTGGAGCCCAGAACTAGTATGGTGTGATGGTTGATGTGTTGGACTGGGGGTGGATCTAAACACAGCGTGGAAAACGCTATAAAAAAGCCAGCAATTAGATTGTTTTAACAAAAAGAAAAAAAATCCCTATGGGAAATTGCGTTGTAAAATTTCCTGCTCTCTGGCGCCATCTGGTGTTGCAGGTTCATAGCGCATTCAAATCTCTGTTTCTCTATTAATGTAGCTGAGTCCTGGGAGCTGGCAAACCAGGGTTCAAATCCCCATTCAGCCACAAAGCTCGCTGGGTTACCTTGGCCCAGTCATGCGCTCGCTCTGTCTCTCTCAGCCTGGCCTACCTCACAGGGTTGTTGTGAGGACCAAATGAGAACCACGTGTGGCACCTTGAGCTCCTTGAAGAAAAGGCAAGATACAAACGTGGTAATAATAAAGGAAAGGGGGGGGGAGGAAACACATTTCCTCTGCCCACCTCGCCGTCGATTGCAGCTTCCCCTGCGCTTCTCTTTTTAAATCAATACGACCTGACACTAATTCTAAAGGTTTTAATAAATGCTTAATGCCTCGCTCAAAGGCCTCCCGCCTCTCGCTCCCCACCGCAAGATTTGTATTAATAGCGTTGGGGCCTGATTTCACCAGGCTTTTTAAAAACTGCTTGGCATAGGTGCTTGTCCTTAAAAACAAGAAACACTTTCCATGGCGGCCTCTCATAATAAAACTGGTCAGAGAAGCTGTGGCAAGAGGCCAGCAAGGATGGAGAGAGGAGAGGAGGCGAGGGGGGGGGGGACGACTCACACGAGGTAAAATGAGGCAGAGGGAAAAGATAGATCACTTGAGACTGCTATGAATGACGTCTAAGATCTGGAAGCGGGGGGGGGGGGTTGACCGAAAATCTGCCCCCAACCATCTTCAAAACAAGCCTTCATCTCCCTTCCACAGCGAGGACGAGACACAGGAAATCTGGGGCTGGATCTCCTGGATTTATTTTAATTCAGAGAATCGTGGCGTTGCAAGGACCACAAGGGTCATCCAATCCAACCCCCATTTTGCCCAATGTGGAGCTCGAACCCACGACGCTGAGATGAAGAATCTCCCACCCTCCAACATTCCTCAGGTGCAAATAGGGACATTTCTTACTCCCCACCCAACTGACCCTCCTTGACCCCCATTTTTTTGCACAAAGCATTCAAAAATAAAGACTCCTTGCGCTCCGCTTCCCGTTCCCCCCCCCCCCGCCCAGCTGCCCAAGAGAGAAGGCCGGCAGCATAGCTGCCAAGTTATCCCTTTTTTAAAGGGATTTTCCCTTATGCTGAATAGGCTTCCTCGCGAGAAAAGGGAAAACTTGGCAGCTATGGCCGGCAGCCGCTGCCATAGAGGTGCCATGGGATGCTCCTTCTAAGCCGCCTCTGCTGCCGCCATCGCTCAGGACAAACGCCGGCTCGTCCACCTCTCAGAACTGGGGGTCCCTTCCATCGCTACAATTCTACGATTTAACAATCAATTCCTTTCCCCAGGCGGCTCTGGGAATTGAAGTTATGTGAGCGAAACAGGGACCCTTAACAACTCTCAGCACCCTTTAACAAACTGAGATGCTTTGGGAGCAAACTCCCAGGAAGTTTTGGGAGCAGTGTCAGAAACACAGATACTGTATATATAATCTAATCACCACAGAAGATCTAGTTGCCTTTTATTTTCTTGCAATGGAGTTGTTTACAGTCATATCTCGGTTTAAGTACGCCTTGGTTTGAGTATTTTCAGTTTAAGTACTCTGCGGACCTGTCTGGAACAGATTAATCCACTTTCCATTACTTTCAATGGGAAAGTTCGCTTCAGGTTAAGTACAGACTTCCAGAACCAATTGTGTACTTAAACCGAGGTACCACTGTATTAGAATTACCATTGAGAATTTCATTTCTATACGGCTTTATATTTTAAAGAACAAATCTCACATCAAATAAAACAATAACAGAACAAATCTCACATCAAATAAAACAATAACAGGACAAACACTAGCCTCGTGGAAAATATTTCAGGTCCTTCTTGGAGATCGATTTTGCTTCCCCTAGTAACCAAGCTGGCATCCAGAGATCTCCATGGGGTCGCAGTTGGACCCACACCAGCTGCAAAACGCGCTTGGCGCCTGGATAATTTCTAGCACTTTTGGCGAAGGTTTTGGCCAACCATCGTTTTACCTAGCACAGGCATGTCCAAAGTCCGTTTCAGGGGCCTAATCTGGCCCGCTAGTCAATTTAATCTGGCCCCCGTGGCAGTATACATATACACCCTGGGGTAAAATCCGTTTAAAAACTCAGCAACTTCAATCCTAAAAAATTTGGTCGGCCCTCACGCATGTTCACTTCATCAAATCTGGCCCTCTGGGCACGCCTGACCTAGCTCAATACGGTGTACCTCTCCACACCTAACGGATCTCAGCACCCGTTAACATATTACAGTTCCCAGGATGCTTTGGGAAAAGCCGTGGCCGTTAAAGTGGTGTAATAGTACTTGAAATCCTCTCTCAGCCTAACCAACCTTGCGAATCTGATTGGGAGGATCAAATGAGCTCGGTACGTGCCCAGCCTTGAGGTCCTTGCAGAAGAGACAGGCCAACAAAGGCAAGGAATAAAATAAATAATCATAATATTCTACATCTGCCGTCAGAAGGCACAAGGAAAGAGAGGGAAAAGGCTAGCCCTTAACAATAGAAACTCAGCTGCAGTATCTAGATTAAAATCGCACAGAAAACGTTCCATGTGACCCAGATATGGTGGCAGGCGTCTACTTTTTCGGCCCCGGAAAATAAGTGGAATTCAAAACGCTGTGCCTTATCAGGAAAGCCTTGTGCCAGCCAAAGAGGTTTCAGAATACACCTCGGACTTGGATCGGTATCACCCGCTGTCACTCTAGGCGCTAGATAACAAAAAACGGAGGTCATCGTCAGCCGCCTTCCCGCGCTAAAGCGCCAGGTAACTGGGTGCAGGCCAAACAAGGAGAGAGCGAAATGAGATCAGACGTGGAAAAGCAGTTTCAGGGAGAATATGTGTTCTCTCCCCCCCCCCCCAGTTTCACCCTCACTGCGAGAGCTGGCACACCGCACAGACTGGATATAGGGAATGTTTGCAGTGATTCTCCACTGGATTAAAAAGGGGGCGGTATGGAGAGAGGGAGAGAAACAGCTTGAAGTGGAAGTGGTGAGAGGAATCTCACAAAGGAGGTTATATTTGCAAATGCAACATAATGCTCCTCCCACACTAGCAAGGAACCGAGTCTTTGGAACTCCCTGCCCATTGATATTAGAAAGGTGCCGTCAACACCTGGAAAAAACCTTTCTTTGTTCAATTAAACAAGCCTCCCCAGACATGCCATTTTGACACGCGTTCCAATATGCTGTTTTGGTTTATAACATATATATTTAAAATGGCCAATTTTATTTCCAAGGAAGGGGGAATTCTTCTTCTTCTTTGGCGATCACTCGTAGCCGAGTAAGATTGTCTTCCATAAACACGGTTTTAACAATGGGTCCATAAGTGACTGTGGAGGCCAATTCTGGATCCACACGTCCTTCCACAGTGGGGACATTGGTTTCCAGGCGGGAGTTGATCACGGTGTGTATTTGCCAAGCGTGCCTTCCTCTTAGCACATTTCTCCATTGCGCCCTGAGATCGAGTTTCTTCAAAGCCCATGGCACCTTTGATAAAGGCTGTTCTCCAACTGGAGTGTTTTATTTAGGTTTTTTTTTATGATTAAGCAGTATATAAACCCCATTAGTCGGTAGAACATGAGACTCTTAATCTTAGGGTGATGACTCTTAATCTTAGGGTGACTCTTAATCTTAGGGTGATGGCCCTCTGGGCATGCCTGACCTAGCTCAATACGGTGTACCTATCCACACACAGTTCCCAGGATGCTTTGGGAGAAGCCGTGGCCGTTAAAGTGGTGTAATAGTACTTGAAATCCTCTCTCAGCCTAACCAACCTTGCGAATCTGATTGGGAGGATCAAATGAGCTCGGTACGTGCCCAGCCTTGAGGTCCTTGCAGAAGAGACAGGCCAGCAAAGGCAAGGAATAAAATAAATAATCATAATATTCTTAATCTTAGGGTGATGGGTTCAAGCTCCACATTGGGCAAAAGATTTCTGCATTGCAGGGGGTTGGACTAGATGACCCCTGGGACCCCCTCCAACTCTATGATTCTGTGAAATAGGGTGCTGAGGTTCACACCATCTAGAAGCTCTCTCTTGTGACAGAGAAGCAGCTCAGGAGCTACTTAAGAACATCAGAGCAGCCCTGATGGATCAGAACGAAAAGGTTTGCCTGTTGTTGTTGAATTTATATACCGCCCTATACCAGGTCTCAGGGCGGTTCACAAAATAAAATCAAAACATAAAACCACAAAATAGATAATCAGAATAAAAACAACACCCCCCCTTTAAAAAAACACTTTTAAAAAGGGCATAGGATGTCAATAAGATCAACCAAAGGCCTGGTTAAAAATGAATGTTTTTGCCTGGTGCCTAAAGATGTATAATGAAGGCGCCAGGCAAACTTCCCTGGGGAGAGCATTCCACAGATGGGGAGCCACTGCAGAAAAGGCCCTGTTCTTGTGTTGTCACCCTCTGGACCTCTTGAGGAAGAGGCACATGAAAAAGGGCCTCAGAAGATGATCTCAGGGTCTGGGTAGGTTCATATGGAAAGAAGCGGTCCTTGAGGTATTGCGGTCCTGAGCCATTTAAACTTTAAGGCTTTATAGGTCAAAACCAGCACTTTGAATTGGGCCCGGAAACTAACTGGTAGCCAGTGCAGCTGGACTAGGATCAGTGTAATATGCTCAAACCGTCTTGCTCCGGTGAGCGACCTGGCCGCTGAATTCTGCTGGCGAAGATAGCTCAGTAGAACCTCCAGTTTCAGTGCAGTATGCCTTTGAACCCCGTAGAGAGCCTGTGTGGTGTAGTGTTTAGAGTGTCAGGCTACGGGCCTAGGAGACCAGGGTTCAAATTCCCCACTCTGCCAGGAAGCTCAATGAGTAACCTTGGGCTACTCACTGCCTCTCTCAGCCTAATCTACCTCACAGGGATGTTGTGGGAATTAAATGCTGATGAGGAGGAGAACCACATAGATCACCTTTACCTCCTTGGAGGAAAGAATAGTGGGATGTAACTACAGTATGTATGTATGTATGTATGTATGTATGTATGTATGTATGTATGTATAAATAGGGACACAAACATTTAGTGGTTTTAACATCTACAAAAAGGGGGGGGGAGGAACACATCCCCTGCAAACACTCCCTTGAAACAACCTTCTTTAATATATTATAACAGGGCAGTGGGTTTGTTTTAACCCACAGCTTCAGAGAGAGAACAAAACTATCCAGGCTAGGAATTGGAAGAATGAAGACCTACCTACAGTGGACGAATGGCAGTCGAAGATGACCGAATTTATGGAACTGGCGGAACTGACCGGGAGACTCCGTGACCAGAGGGAAGAGTCGGTGGAAGAAGATTGGAAGAAATTCAAAGTTCATTTGAAAAATAATCGCAATCTTGGAAATGTTTAGGATTTGGAAGTACGTAGGGGTTGTAGAAAAGGATTTCTTGAAATATTTTTTTCTATTCTTTTTTTAATATATTAAGATTTCGATATAAGTGTTAATTACGGTAAAAAGTGAACGGGTTATGAATTGTGAAATAAAAGAAATAATAGGTTGTGTAATATAAAAACAAGATTTGAACCATGATTTAGAAATTACTAAAGAGGATATATAATGAAACGCAGTTGGGAGGGACATGAGGAAGTCAACAGTGTTAGGGAGTTAGATATATAAACAGGATTGTTTTTCTTTATTATTGTATTTTACTGTTTCTACTTTTGTATGTTATTCTTTTTGTATGCTTGTATTTTGTGTAAGCCATATGGTTTGTTTGCCATATGGTCTGGCTTTATTTCTTTTTGTTTTTCTGTTATAAAATTTAATATATATATTTATTTAAAAAAAAAGAGAACAAAACTATCCAAGTTAAATTGTCAATACTGTAGAACTCAAAATCTGGCATTGTGACCCAATCCCACCAATCTATTTCCTTTCTTTCTTTTTTAAGTGTGAAGACAACCAAATCTGGCTATAGACTCATACGGCTGGAAGGGGCTCCAAGGGCTATCTAGCCCAACCCACTGCTATGAAGAAATCCCAGCCAGAAAAATGCTTGACAGGTAGCCCATACCACATCAGTTTGAAAACCTCCAAGTCCACCACCTTCCGAGGGCGCCCATTCCACAGTCAAGCAGCTCTTAGTGTCAGAAAGCTCTTCCTAATGTTTAGCTGGAATCTCCTTTCTCGTCATCTGAATCCATTGGTTTGGGCTGTGCCCTCCAGGGCAGGAGGAAACAAGCTTGCCCCATCTCCCATGCGATAGCCCTTGAGATATTTGAAGGTGGCTAGCCTATCTCCCCTCCGTCTCCTCTTTTCCAGGTTAAACATCCTCAACTCCTTCAACCATTCCTCATCAGGCTTGGCTTCCAGACCCTTGGTCATCTTGGTCGCCCTCCTCTGCACACATTCCAGCTTGTCAACATCCTTCTTAAATTGTGGTGCCCAGAACTGGACACAGTATTCCAGGTGTGGTCTGTCCAACACAGAATAGAGCGGTACTGTGACTTCCCTTGATCTGGACACTAGACTTCCGTTGATGCAGCCTGGAATAGCAGGAGCTTTTTTTGCTGCTGCATCACAGTTGATGACTGTGTTCTCCACCTTACCTTTAAATAGCAAGAGATATAGATAACCCAGCACAGCCCTCTCTCCCCTTGTTTGAGGGCTGAAGAAGCTTTTATTCCAAACTGAGTCTTGCTTCTGTGGGGTTGGTTTTTGGTTGTTTGTTTTTCGTAAAACCTTCTTTTTTTCTTGAGAGCTGGTTTTTAATACAGCTGAATGCTTTTAATTTTTATGAGACCGTTTAGATTACATTTTGCAGCAGCAGTTACACCGTTTTCGTTGAAAGCAGCATGGGGAAATTTGGAATTAAAAAAAAAACCCAGCGACTTAACAAAACGAAGCAAGGAAACGAAATATTGGCTTGCGGTCGGAGGGAAGGCTTCAGACAGCGGACTGAGGAGGCTGTCCATAAATCAAGTCAGGTTCATCTTAAACAGAAACCTCCATCCACCTCCCAAGCAGACAGAATACAACCCTATTGAACAAAACATAACCCTTAAAACAGACACTTTCCGATTCTGTCTGAGTAATTCTTGCTCTGAAAGCAGCAGAGTGCAATGCGTAGAACTGTTGCCGACTTTGCCCACTGGGTGCTCTCTGGAGTTCTCAAACTACAACTCCCATCAGTGCCAGTCAGAACAACTCCTGCATGGCAGTGTGTCCTACATTACAGAAGACAGTCCTCTATTTGACTGTCTGGGTCCAGTTTAAAACGTAAGAAACCGTCAGAGGCGAGGTGACAGGGACACCCCAAACTTTCCCACCAGGATTGCCTGTTCCAGTCTGGGGTTGCATTCAGACATGGCGGATATTACGCTAGTTTTCCTGGTTATAATGCTTTCTGTCCCATTTCCAGTGTTAGCAGCTCATATATATATATATAAGCCAGGGGTGGCCAACTTCCAAGAGACTGCGATCTACTCACAGAATTAAAAACTGAAAGTGATCTACCCCCATTTTTTAGGGGTTCAGGTCAAAGTTGTTGAGCTTTTCTAGGGAGGGGGGGAAAGCCATGTTTTTAGGGGGTTCAGGAGGCATAAGTTGCTTGGCTTTGGGAGGGGGACACAACATCTGAACATTATTTTGGGGTCAAAGAGAAACAGCAACACACCAAAAGATCATTGGGGGGGAGGAAACAGCCTCAGTTTGTAAACTCCATTTTCCGTTCTCCAACCATGGAGGGTGGGGTGGGGTGAGGGGCAGGGCTGGAAGGGGGCTAGCGATCGACCACGATCGACCAAAACCTCAGAGGGATCGACCAGTAGATCACGATCGACCTGTTGGACATCCCTGATATAAGCCAATCACCAAATGGCACTTCAAACCTGGGTTACAGTCACTGCAACGTATGTCTAGGTACTGTTTATGCAATGGTATTATTATTATTATTATTTCATTTCTATACCGTTTTATATTTTAGGGGGGGGATCTCAACATAGTTTACAGATAAAGGTAAAGGGACCCCTGACCATTAGGTCCAGTCGCGGACGACTCTGGGGTTGCAGCGCTCATCTCGCTTTACTGGCTGAGGGAGCCGGCGTACAGCTTCCAGGTCATGTGGCCAGCATGACAAAGCCACTTCTGGCGAACCAGAGCAGCACACGGAAACACTGTTTCCCTTCCCACTGGAGTGGTACCTATTTATCTACTTGCACTTTGACGTGCTTTCAAACTGCTAGGTTGGCAGGAGCTGGGACCGAGCAACAGGAGCTCACCCCGTCGCGGGGATTCGAACTGCCGACCTTCTGATCAGCAAGCCCAGGAGTCTCAGTGGTTTAGATCACAGCGCCACCCGCGTCCCTCAACATAGTTTACAACACGTTAAAACACCCAATGAAACAATCCAGAACAGAACAAATTCAAGTTTCCGGGAAAATATTTCAGATCCTTCCCTCCAAGTGACATTTTGCTTTCCCCATATATATTTATTGACCTACTTATATATTGACCTACATATATATTTATTGACCTATAGAGCTGCCCCATAGCAGGAGGTCTCTAGGGTGGTATAGCGGTTAGAGTGTCAAGCTAGGAATCTGGGAGATCAGGGTTCAAATCCCCACTCAGACATAAACTCAATGGGTAGCCATGGGCCAATGGCTGTCTCTCGGTCTAACCTACCTCACAGGGCTGTTGCGAGAATAAAATGAGGAGGGAAGAGCCATGTATGCAACCTTGAGCTCCTCAGATATAAATGCAATAATAAAACATTCACACAATTGGCTGTTATTAACTGTGGTTTATGTAGAACATTTAAATTCATGAAGTGCTTCCCAACCAAGACTTTTTTTTGTCCCTGATGCTCAAATTATGGGCAAAGGGCTTTTACACACAAAATCTGCAAATCTCCCTTCCAACAGCACTCAGTCCTAAATGCTATTTGTCCCCCAACCTAGCATTGTCTGCTGGGCCATCTGAAAGTCAAGAGTATTAATGAATATTTTGCCATCACCTCCAACCAAGTTCTGTCCCTTTTTTTAACTGGGATCGAACCTAAGACCTTCTGCGTGTTCGACTGCACAAAAAACCTCGAAGCAGTTTACAATAAGAATAAATAAAACAATTAAAAGGCGATGGGTTGAAAACAGTTAAAAAGCAATCTGGAACATTCAAAAAAATTAAAACCAGCACTAAAAAGCAGATTAAAACACACACCAACTTTATACATATCTGGACAAGCTTGTCTAAACAAAAAATTTTTTTAGCAGGCACCAAAAAGGTGTTTTGCTGATATCAATAGGCAGAGAGTTCCAAAGTATAGCTTTCTTACAAATGCGGCTTGGGTATGACATGGCACCTTAGAGAAGGGATTGACCACATTTTACAAGTGCGAGCTGAACTCACCCAAAGCCACACAGTGAACTATGACGGGGGGGGGGGAGTAGCCTTCTGGGTCAAGCATGACTCCTTATGCACAGAAAAAAACACTCCATCTCTCATGAAAGACACGCATGAATATATACCCATCTGCACAGAATTGTCACGCACCCATCACCCTGCTGAGCATCCCCACCACCGAGCACAGAACCTGCGCAGCTGAAAAGCCCCGTTCAATTTTCCCATTAACAGGTAAACCAGAACTGGAAAATGTGCCGGCATGTGCAACATACCGAGGGGAATTTAATCCGACAGGAACTCTTGCGGCACGTTGCCCTTCCTGACCAAATTCCTCACTGTGTCAATTTTTTTTAAAGGAATAAATCTTTGCCAGGGTGCAACTTGCCAGGCAGACCTGGAGTTTAACCTCTCCCCTGCACCCCCCCTCCCTGCACCTCTCTTCCGCAACAGCCTTGCTTGCAATTTCCCTTCAGAAAGGGCAAAGCGCACGGTCGCATTTTTCTGTGTCTGGTTAGCGGTTTTCTATTTTAAAAAAAGGGAAAAAAAAGACCTAGGGAGTGCCTCGCCGGTTAAACCACCCGTTTCTATTTTTAAGCCTGTGCTGGGTTATCCACACAAACGCACACACACTTTCCTCCTGCTTGTGGATAAAATCTGTTTTGGGGTTGTTGTTTTTAAAGAAGACTTGCCTCCTTGCAAAGTGCCGCAAAGCTGATCGATGCGACCCTTGAGGCAGGCCTGGCTGCTCCTGCTGATACTCTGGTGATGCCAGTACAAGCTCCCCCCTCCTTTTTCTCCTTTATATTAAAAAAAGCATCTATCACATGCACAGGGGTGGGGGAATAAATAGGCACCCACCCCACCAAAGATATGGCTTTTGGGGGGAGTAGAGGGGGCTGAAGTCAGACCAGCTCTCCAGGTATACCAAGGTATATTCCCAACCTGACCTGGAGATGCCAGAGATACAGACAGATGCTCTTCCACCGAGCTGCAGATCACCCTCCTTCTAAAGCGTTGGTCCTCCTTTTTTTTTTAAAAAAATGTACAAATACTGTACAACACCAAGTACAAACAGAGCACACTTTTCCTTTTGCTGGGGGTGGCAACAGGGTATCCAGGGTTCACCCAAAGCTCAGCTCAACTTCCCTTTTTTAATTTTACACCAGAGCTAAACTGCCAAGCATCCGAAGGACGAAGCCTCTGAGCATATGCAGAGCGCCTTTTGCTCACCCACGAATCAAATAACAAGCAGGCCGCACACACAGGGAAGGAAGGGATTTCCACTTTTTGAAGGCTGGGAGGGATCCAGGTGGGTGCTTTTATTATGAAATTTAAGCAATAATCAGATCTCTCCGATTAGGAGGGAAATGTTACAAGGGATTGGTTAGAGTTGGGGGGGGGGAGAGAATTGCCCTTTAAAAAACCAACAACTTGGGGTAGAACTTGGAGCAGAAATTGAAAATGAGATGAGGATTGCCATAAATAGCTGTTCAAAATATAAGAATGCCGGCAGTGTCAAAATGGTTAAACCGCATTCAGGTCTCCCCTTCCTCACTGACAGCTCTGAGCCTAACAGAAAATAGGAAGGCCAAGGCGAAAAGGGAAAGGACTGTATGTGTTTGCAGTCTGAAAAAGAGAGCTCCCAATTTTCAAGTTTGGGGAAGAGGGGAGAGGGATGAATGGCTGTTGCAAGTCCAGGTAGTTGGGGGGGGGAGTTAGTGGAAGAGAACCAGAAACTGTATGAAAAGCTGCAAAGTGTTGTGGATGGGAGAAAGAAAGAAAGAGAGAGAGAGAGAGAGAAAGAAAGGGTGAAAGGTCTTAGTCAATCATCAACTCACTTTTCCATAGCTTGGCATCCCCACACTGACCTCATTCCCAAACCGCAGAGGAGGAGGAGGATGCCAGAGGAAGGCTCAAGCCCCCCCCTCCCCACACACAAACCGTCTCACCATCACCCCCACAGCAACATTCCCTGCAACTCAGCTTGAAATTAACCTTTCCCCCCAACCCAACCCCACCGGGACAAGAGGAAAAAAGCACGGGCACAACCTGCTCTCCACCCCAAGACGCAAAGCACCCCGTAAGCTCCCCAAAAAACACACACAACAAATACGACTGCGGCGTCTTACACCTGAGACACATCAGGGCTGACTGGCCATATAGCCCTCCCCAACCCCCCACCCAGCCACCCCTCTTTCTCCAACTCCTCCCTGGCAGACCAGCCCCCCTCCCCTCCCCACCGCACCACGTCTTTTAATTCTGAATAATCCCACCTCCCCACCCCCACCCCAGGAACATCCGCAAGGCAGGCGCGCAAGATGCAAAACTGCGCGCCCGCGAAACACGCGCGCGCGCAAAAATCAAGGCGCAAGAGAGAGATGGGATTGGGGGTGGGGGGGATGCTCGCGATGTAAACGGGGGGGAGGGGAGAGGTGGGATGTGGGTCTGGATCTGGACCAGGGTCTGGGGCAAAGAGGAAGTAGAAGGGGTGAGTGGGGGGCTGTAGGTTGGGGGGGGGGTTTGGAAAAGTTACTCTTACCGCAGGGATCAGCCTCTCCCAGCTGCCGGCTCCTCCCGCCTGGATTGCAGGGTGGAATTAATCTGTATGGTGGAGGAGGAGGAGGAGGAGGAAGGAGAGAGAGGAGGAAAGAGGAGGGTGGGGGGACTGGAAGGGGGGGTAATTGGCACCCTGGGCGCCCCGGGGGTGGGGGTGGATGCTACGGGGAGGGGGGTGCCGGGCCGAGCAGGGGGGGCCCATGCAGCCAGCCCCTTCCTCCCGGGGGCTGCAGCGCAGGCGAGCGAGGGGGAGGGCGCCTCTTTGTTCAGTAATCCCAGTAAGATTGCCACCCATTCGCCCCGGCTCTAATCCCAGCCCCGCTCAAGAGCCGCATCCATTGGCTGCCATTTACATACAGGATTAAGAGGCAGGGAAAGGGAAAGCAGGCAGAGAGAGAGAGGGAGAGAGAGAGAGAGAGAGTTTTGCAGCAGCAGCAGCAGCAGCAAATCGTAAACTGCAGGCGTGCAAGAGCTTTCTCTCTCTCTCTCTCTCTCTCTCCGTGTGTGTGTGTGTGTGTGTCTTTCTCCCCGAGATAAATAAAGGCTTCCTTTTTTTCCCTCAAATGCATTTTCTAGGATGCAAAGAAAACCCCGCAGCAGAATTTAGAGGAAGAGGCAAGAGCCCAAGTTGAATGGCTTTCAAAAGGCGGATTGGGACCAGTTCGTGGTGGAGGAGGAGGAGGAGGAGGAGGAGGAGGAGGAGGAGGAGGAGGCTAAGGGCTGCAGAGGGGGCGATGCATGCTGTGCCCCCACGAGTCGGAGGCAGCAAGGCTTCTGAATGGCAGTTGTTGTTGGAACCCCCAGGAGGGGAGAGTTGCTTTTGTGCACGGATCCTGCTGGAGGGTTTCCCTCACCTAGGTGCTGAGCCAGGGCGCTGGGCAGACTGGGGCGTTGGCCTGATCCGGCAATGCTCTTCTGTCTTTTTTTTTTATAAAAAAAATGGATTTTCAGGTCAGCTCAGCAGAGGAATCCCCCAAATCAGCCCAAAGAGAGAATAGGAAGGAAAATGCTCCGGCTGTTTCTCAAGGAGGAAAGTCTCATCCACCCAAGTGCAGAGGTTGGGTGGCCACCTCCCATGTATGATCCAGTTGAGATTCCTGCATTGCAGGGGGTTGGACTAGATGACCCCTGGGGGTGCCTTCCAATTCTACCAGTCTGTGTTCCTTGCAAGAGACACATGCAACAAAGCAGCCTTCAGGTGCCCTCCAGACGTTTTGGACTACAATTCCCAATCAGTCCAGGCTGGGGCTCATGGGAGTTGTAGTCCAGAACTCCATGGGGGGAGGTTGTAAAATAATCAATACCCCCTGCCTCCCAATCTATTTGGGAGTGTGTCCTTATCAGGAGAGTTTCAAAGTTCCCGTAAATGTTTTGATGGATTTCAGCATGCGACCTTCAGGTCAAATCCATGCCGTACATTGAAAATGCATGGTTTCCCTCTAAAACAATCCTGGGAGCTGTAGTTTGCTAAGAGTGCTAGGAATTGCAGTTCTCTGTGGAGCAAACTACATTTCCCAGGATTCTTTTGTGCTTCCAGTGTGACCTGGAGAGCTGCTGCCCGTCAGTGCGGACTAGCCTGCCCCAGCAGCCTTGAATCACAGCTGCCTTTGGCTCCCAGCATCAAAGAGCTGAACAAGTTGAGAAGCACAGGTCCCATGGGGCTGATCCCTGAGGAACTCCTACATCCATTGGGGAAACTCTCCATTCATTTATAATCTTTGCATCCTGTTCATTAACCAGCAACTGACCTCTCCTCATGCCCCATGATGTCTAAGCTTACTCTGGAGTCTTTGGTGAGGGGTTTTGTCAAAAGTGCATCCTATCTGAGTTGCATTAAATCATTGGCAATTTGCTGTTTTGTTTTTATAATGCCTGCCAAGTTGAGATGTTTCAGCCTATCCCACCCCTTTCCTTGGTGGGCAAATCCCCCTAACAGAGGGGGCACCATGCCGTGCCCCACTGGGGTTGCCCTTTGCCTGCAACCGTCTGTACCCACTCACTGTGGGCCTGGGCTGCTTCCGCCACCCCCTGGGGAGCACAGCACACCAAGTGAGAAGCGGGTGAGATCTGGCTGGGTAGCCATTCAGCCAGGAGGCCGGCCTCAGTGCCGTCTGGAGACCAAGGGGCTTCAGAAATGCGCTCTCGTGGAAGGCAGACAGAGCCCTCTGGAGGCTTTGCAATTGCCAGCCTCTGCCAGGGACCTGCTAGGCCAGGCTCCGGGGCTCAGAGGCCCCTGGCAACAGGAAAGCAGGGGGGAAGGGAAGGGCGGAGAGCTGGGGAAGGGGCCCACCACCCCACCGTGATGTGTCTGGCCAGGGTTAGCAGCTTCCCCCTGGTGGGCTGCTCTGCCACTTTTTCTGGGGCGGTGCGGAGATCCCCATGGAAGCCAGTGCCTCCTGGTTGTGAACCTTCAGAATTTTTTCCCGGGGCCACGGCTCCCCTGCCTCCCACGCTATGCCACTGTGCTGGGTTAGAAGTAGTCAGAGAGTAACGGGGGGGGGCATTATTGCTTGGGGCAAACCCCACAGAACCGGTCACAACTGGGGGAAATGTAAAACATGACAGCCGCCTGGCAGCAATTTCGTGCTTGCTGAAGCAAAGGATTGCAGTAACTGAGCTGGGGGAGGCGATTCCTCCTTCCAAACGGTGACACACACCCCGTGAAGCAGCTCCATACAGCGGTGCCCAAGGTCAGCCTGATATTGATCCATTTTTAAATAGGGCTCGCAACTGGAGTTGGAACGGAAAGCCTCCTTCGATCCAGTTCTTAAATAAATAAATCTCCATTTAGATTTAAGGGGCGACTGGGCTGGAAAAAAGCAGAAGGCTGCCTTTCTAGAAAGGATAAATTACTCTCTCACACATCTCCAGTTTCTTGGGAGTAATTTGGGCTTCCACAAGTGGTTAGAGGGTGAGTGGACAAAGGGGAGATTGATATCATTCAGAAAAGCTCAGGGAGGGGGAAAATCCTGGCTGTTTTCTCCACCTCCGATGTGTGAGTGTGGTGCTTTGTGGCCTTCCGGTTCCACCCCTGCCGCATAGAACAGAGTGACACCTCGGGCCATTTCACTTCAACAGCAAAACATTCCAGGCTTACCCTCCCTTTTGGCATCTGGTAGGCCACTGTGAGAACAGAATGTTGGATTATCGTAGTTGGACCATTGGCCAGATCCAGCAGAACTTGATAAATGGTTGGATTTTTTATTATTTGGGATGTGAAGGGAGAAATACAATCTGCAGAGGAATTCCTGAGCCAGCCTATGCAAAAGTTAGGGCCGTTAAGAAACATGAGAGGGCCACTGGCAGTGCAAGAGCAGAGAACTGTCCTCCCCGCTTTCCCTGAGGTGTGAGCAGAGCCTGGGGATTTGGAAGCTTACGGTGGTAAACTGGGTGTGAGGCGACAGGAAAAGAGAGTTTTTAGCAGGGTGTTCTGGGAAGAAGACTGGGGTCCATCTTGGGCAGGCTGGCCGAAGGATGGCTGGGAGAGATGCATTGGTTTCCAGAGCTACACTGCTGTGGGGGACAAACCCCTCTTGGGATGACCATGCTGTAAGCTCTGGACTCCCTCCATGCAGACTGAACGTGTAAACAGGTGAATAAACCAATTTGTTAAAGCTTCAACAGTCTCCCCTGTGTCTCAGTTCTCCAAAGGAACACAGATCCTTTTGTAACATTATGTTGTAGCTGAGCCTTTGCCTGAGCCGCGAATTCTGGCATCTTCTTGTTATCTTTTTCTCTGTCCTTTGGTCTCCCCTTGTCTCCCCAGAGAATAGCACCTGTCCACCAGCTCTGTGTTGCGACCAAAGCGATGCTAGGGAGGCAGGATTTTAAAGGAGCCCTTTGCTCAATGCTGATTGGCTGAAGTGCATAAGGGGAGGAGCCTGCCAAAGCATCTTTTTGTACTGTGGTGGAAAGCAAGTGAAGGAAACCTTCACTTCAAGGTGTGCAGGAGTGAAACGGTTGCTCTGCAAGCAGTGCACTGGAGAAACCTTGCTGGGGCCCTGAGGTCATATTCTTATATTCTCTTGTAAGACACATTGGGGAAGGGTTTGTTTGTTTTTAATGTGGGCATAATGCCGATCAGTGCAGCAGAGATTAGGGCAGGAGTGGCTAAGCTGTGGCTCTCTAGATCGTGTTGGACTCCAACTCCCATCAGCCCCAGCCAGCAGGAACGATGGGAGTTGGAGTCCAATGGCGTTTGGAAGGACACAAGTTCCGAATCATAGAAGTATAGAATTATAGAGTTGGAAGGGTATACTCGAGGGTCATCTAGTCCAACCCCCTGCAAAGCAGGAATCTTTTTGCCCGAAGTCAGGCTCAAACCCACAACTTTAAGAGTAGAGTATCCTGCTCTACTGACTGAGCCATTCAGAGTGTTGGGCTAGGATTGGGGCGACCAAAACCAGCCACAGAGCTCACAAGGTGTCCTTGGGTCAGTCACCATCAGACTAACCTACCTCGCAGGGTTGTCTTGAGGATAAAATGGAGGGGGCACAAAACCTAAGCTTGCTGTCTTGAGTTCCCTGGAGGAAAGGCAGGATATAATCTCAAATGAAAGCAAAGAAACATGGTTGGTCCTTCAACCTTTTTTGAACTCCGGGTTCGCACCCTTAGCAGATGGTACCAAAAGTTGTCCAAAATTGTTTCCCCCCCTGGGATCCTTGTGCATCTCCAACAGGAGATTTTCCCAAGACAGGCAGCTAGCTTTATTTTCCCTCCTCCCGACTCCCCACCCTGCTTCTCCCTCTCCTTCTTTCACAGCTCCCCTGGCTATTTGTAATCCCGATGCCTTATTGAGATTCAAAGGCACACTTCAGATCCTTCATCCTGTGCATAATTCTTTTTAATTAATACTTCAAACGGTTTAAATGCAAGAGCCATATTCTTTCCTCTAGCAAAGTTTGACAGCATCTCGAGTGCCCCAAAGCCTTCCTCTCACTTTTTGCTCAGAATTAAAGCTCCGTATATGTGCTTTTAAAAAAAGAAAAACAACAGCAAAAGAGAGAGGATGCACTATAATAAGAATGGGATGCGAGGGAAGGGAGGATCCACCGTCCATATTTCCCCTTCATTATTACAAAAACACTGAAAGGTTGTAGCGAACATGAAGGGAAGGGAGTTGATCCACACTGAGATGTTTTGGTGCCAAAGACAGGCAAGCAATTCAACACACATACACACATTTATCGACACACAGGGCGATTTCCATAGCCGACCTGCACAATGCCAATTGAACAAAGCTGTTCCTTTCAGAGGGGCTTGCTGCTCTGGTTCCTGTGCACTGACCCTCATCCCCTCACCATCTTCTGCCACTCTGTGAAGACTTCCTGGTTGGCTCTGGCGCCACCTGCTGCTGGCCTCCCTGCTTTCTGCTCAGCCAGTCTCAATAATTGACACCAACCAGCACTGGGGTGATAAGGAGTCCATAACATCTTGGGAGCCACAGGTGGGCAAAGGCTGGTTTAGGCCAGGGGTCAGCAACCTTTTTCAGCTGTGGGCCGGTCCACCGTCCCTCAGACCATGTGGTGGGCTGGACTATATATTTTTTTGGGGGGGGGGAATGAACGAATTCCTATGCCCCACAAATAACTCAAGAGATTCATTTTAAATAAAAGGACTTATTCTACTCATGTAAAAACATGCTGATTCCTGGACCATCCATGGGCCGGATTTAGAAGGCGATGGGCAGCATCCAGCCCATGGCCTTAGGTTGCCTACCCCTGGATTAGACCCTACTAAACTGCAGAGGATCAATATATGTCTACAATTGCAGTGGCACTCCCGCATTCTCTCTCGATCAAACTGACTATGGGAAATCCTCCCAAGAGAGAAAAGCCCTTTTGGTTTAAAGTATTTAAACTTAATAGTTTTAGTGCTTTTTAAAAATATGCTCTTTTATATACTCCCATGCTGCTCATTGTCTCCCTTCTAATTTTCATTCTTTTTTTCTTTTTTGGATGTGTGTGTGTGTGTGTGTAGCTTTGGTTTTAATTTTTATGGCTCTTTACAATTGAATCATTCAGCATCCAGAGAACATGGGTTATGGGGCTGCATTGAAATGTAAATAAAGAAGTCTCACTGTAGCCAATCACACTTCTTAATGCAGACTCTTTTTCCGCTCTCTCACACACAGACACAAACACCAGCCACCCAAACATGGGCGATGCTTCTCCAGCTGGTGCAGAACTGAGTCACAGCACCCAATCTCATCTACATTTGGCTGATTGATTCAATGAAGCAACATATGCATTGATTCGCTTTTTTTAAAAAATAAGCAACAGCAGCAACAAGAACCCTGCAGACTGCCCGCCTGGCCTTCCCTGAAACTTGGGAGTGAATCTTCTTCTTCTTCTTCTTCTTCTTCTTCTTCTTCTTCTTCTTCTTCTTCTTCTTCTTCTTCTTCTTCTTCTTCTTCTTCTTCTTCTTCTCCTCACTCATAGCCGAGTAAGATTGTCTTCCATAAACACAGTTTTAACAATGAGTCCATAACTGACTGTGGAGGCCAATTCTGGCTCCACACGTGTGTCCACAGTGCGTCCATTGGTTTCCGGGCGGGAGTTGATCACGGTGTGGATTTGCCAAGCATTGCTTCCTCTTAGCGCAATTCTCCCTTGCGTCCTGAGTTCGAGTGTCTCCAAAGCCCATGACACCTTTGGTAAAGGCTGTTCTCCAACTGGAGCACTCGCAGGCCAGTGTTTCCCATTTGTTGGTGTTTATACTACATTTTTAAATATTTGCCTTGAGACAGTTTTCAAGCCTCTTTTGTTGACCACTAGCATTACGCTTTCCATTTTTAAGTTCAGAATAGAGTAGTTGCTTTGTAAGATGATCATCAGGCATCCGCACAACATGACCAGTTCAACAAAGTTGATGTTGAAGTCTTCTAGTAATCCGATAAAGAAACCTGCACCCCCAAGCCAAACACTTTCGCTCCCCACCCCCACCAGAATGTTCACAAACATTCTTACTGCTGAGGGAAGAGGGCAAGTGGTGGGAATCGTGGTATAGGAACAGGGCATTCTGTCTGGCTGGGGAAAAACTCACACAGGGTTTGAAGTGTGGACAGGAGCAAAATAGCATAGAATCATAGAATCATAAAGTTGGAAGAGACCACAAGGGCCATCCAGTCCAACCCCCTGCCAAGCAAGAAACACCATCAAAGCATTCCTGACATATGGCTGTCAAGCCTCTGCTTAAAGACCTCCAAAGAAGGAGACTCCACCCCACTCCTTGGTAGCAAATTCCACTGTCGAACAGCTCTTACTGTCAGGAAGTTCTTCCTAATGTTTAGGTGGAATCTTTCTTGTAGTTTGAATCCATTGCTCCGTGTCCGCTTCTCTGGAGTAGCAGAATACAATCATTCTCCCTCCTCCATATGACATCATTTTATATATTTGAACATGGCTATCATATCACCCCTTAACCTTCTCTTCTCCAGGCTAAACATGCCCAGCTCCCTAAGCCGTTCCTCATAAGGCATCGTTTCCAGGCCTTTGACCATTTTGGTTGCCCTCTTCTGGACATGTTCCAGCTTGTCAGTATCCTTCTTGAACTGTGGTGCCCAGAACTGGATACAGTACAGTACTCCAGGTGAGGTCTGACCAGAGCCGAATACAGTGGTACTATTAATTCCCTTGATCTAGATGCTATACTCCTATTGATGCAGCCCAGAATTGCATTGGCTTTTTTAGCTGCTGCATCACACTGTTGACTCATGTCAAGTTTGTGGTCTACCAAGACTCCTAGATCCTTTTCACATGTACTGCTCTCAAGCCAGGTGTCACCCACCCTGTATTTGTGCCTTTCATGTATTTTTGCCCAAGTGTAGTACTTTACATTCTCCCTGTTAAAATTCATCTTGTTTGCTTGTGTAATCTGTTAAGGTCATTTTGAAGTGTGATCCTGTCCTCTGGGGTATTAGCCACCCCTCCCAATTTGGTGTCATCTACAAACTTGCCCGGGATGCCCTCAAGCCCATCATCCAAGTCATTGATAAAGATGTTGAATAAGACTGGGCCCAAGACAGAACCCTGTGGCACCCCACTAGTCACTTCTCTCCAGGATGAGGAGGAGCCATTGATGAGCACCCTTTGGGTTCGGTCAGTAAGCCAGCTACAAATCCACTGAATGGTAGCATTGTCTAGCCCGCATTTTACCAGCTTCTTTACAAGAATATCATGGGGCACCTTGTCAAAGGCCTTGCTGAAATCAAGATAGGCTACATCCACAACATTCCCTTCATCTACCAGGCTTGTAATTCTGTCAAAAAATGAGATCAGATTAGTCTGAAATGACTTATTTTTCAGAAACCCATGCTGACTTTTAGTGATCACAGCGTGATCACAAGAGGATTCTTGGTTGGCATGGGGCAATGGACAGGGAGCTTTGGCACGCTGATAGTCTATCTCTTCAGTTAATTGCTAGGCATCAATAGGCTAGGAAGGGAGGCATAATAGGCCGATTCTGGGAATTGGCGCATTGATCCAGAAAGTGTGGATTTCAACACATTGCCATAAGGACCACATCACCATCTAGTGGTAGATTGAAGCGAGATCAGCTTCAAAATAAGGAGGAGGCTGGAATCAAGATTTGGGGATTGTTCTACCCTTTGAGAGGTATTCAAAGAGAGCGGGGGCTCGGAAACAGGTCCATGCCAGAGTTTGCACAGCTCCTCTGCTTTTAGGAAATGTGCTTTTTGCTGCAACTGGTTCCGCACAGAAATCGAATATATTATAAGATTCGCAAATTGCTGAGCATGTGGAGGTCTGAATTTAAGACAGGTAAAATGAGAAACCGAGAGAGCTGCAGTTGATAGAGCCAACCCGTGAAAACAACTTGCTGGGCTGAGCTTTGTTGCTAGGCTGTTGGTTTCCTCAATTATTTCTGATCAGAGATTAAAGAAGCAGCGCTCCTGCAGGTGGGCTGTTTACGCAGCATTTGTCCTGACTTGCATGCACAATGCAGCAATTACAACTATGCCTGGTCTTTATCAAACCTTCGTTTTGATTGTTTGCAGGGCAGTTATGTGACAAGGAGCATTTGTCCTGCATTATCCTGATGAGATTGCACAGTGGCTAAATGTCTTTCCATTAATCATTCGTTCACCCCACACTTTTCAATACATTTCCCCCTATCGCTTTCCAAACCGCCAAAAAAAACAACCTTAAAAAGAACAACTGCTTTGATCCACTTTAGTTGCACAGACTTAAAAGTTCCAATATGTGTTTGGATCTCTCCTGCAAAATACTGAAAGTATGGAGGTCCTGGGACTTTAGCAGAATTGCCATTTCTTCTACCTTGCCCTATGAGGGAGTAAAAAAGGAGTTTGGAAAGGAGCATAGAGCTGGAAGTGACCATCATGGTCATCTAATCCAACCCCCTGTAATGCAGGAATCTTTTAACCCAATGCAGCGGTAATATAGGTCAAAGCAGTGGGAAAAATTTCTCCTGGGTAAGAGAAAAAAATAGCCACCTAGTGGAAGTTTGGAAAGGTATAGAATTGGGTCCGGAAGAGGGAAGTGCTTTGAATTTTAACCTACTTTCTCTTTATATTTATTTTTAAAAGTCTAATACATTTCAAGAGGGGACGCGGGTGGTGCTGTGGGTTAAACCACAGAGCCTCTTGGGCTTGCCGATCAGAAGGTTGGTGGTTCGAATCCCAGCGACGGGATGAGCTCCCGTTGCTCGGTCCCAGCTCCTGCCAACCTAGCAGTTCGAAAGCACATCAAAGTGCAAGTAGATAAATAGGTACCGCTCCAGCGGGAAGGTAAACGGCGTTTCCATGTGCTGCTCTGATTCACCAGAAGCGGCTTTGTCATGCTGGCCACATGACCTGGAAGCTGTATGCCGGCTCCCTCGGCCAGTAACGCGAGATGAGCGCCGCAACCCCAGTCGGTCACGACTGGACCTAATGGTCAGGGGTCCCTTTACCTTTCAATAATTTAGCTCATCTTCTAATGTCCATCTGTGCAACTCCTTCCTGTTTTGTGTCATCTTAGAGAAGGGACCACAGGAAAAAAAAAACAGGGGGGGGGGCTTCTCTTCCGCAACAAGTTTTATTGGTTTAGTATGAGCTCATCACACTTTAGCAAGCCTGTCGCAGGGCCTGCGATACATGAATACATAATCTGTAGAAGTAGTTACACTTAATAGACTCCCATCTGTAAAGCTTTTGTACAGAGAGAAAAAAGAAAAGGAAAAAATTAAGCCGATAACAAAATAGGACATCAAACTGTCAAACTGATTTTTCTTTCAATAGCTGTCAAACTGATTTTTCTTTCTCTAACAAAATTCGATAGCCAAAAAAGTGACTAAAACTACAAAATCGGAATACATACCACAAGGGTAAAAGGTTATCCGTATTTTAATTTATTTGTACATCTAGTATCGGCTTAATTCTGGCCCTGCTCAGAAGGCCGACAAGTTGGCTTTGTTCGTTTAGTGTATTTATTAAGGGATCCGTAACAGATTTAAGTGCTGACTTGCTGGAAAGCTTTTCGTTACGACTTGTGTTGGTACCTCGGGTTTTGTCTTAGTGTGAAGTTGACAACATGCATATATTTGGTTGGCATCCTCAACTAAAGGGAGAGGACCAGGAAGGGTGGGCGTGTCACGGGCACCTCTCTGCAACCTGTGGCTTCCTGTATTTGGCTTTTGGGGTGTACCATTGTGCCTTAACGAAAGGAGACAACACACAGCGCTTTGCGTTGCCTCTGAAAGTTTTCTAAGTGTTTTCGCCAACCCGGTGCCTTCTAAGTGGTTGGGAGTTGTAGTTCAAAGTAATCTGGTAAGCGCCAAGCTTGGCAAAGCCTGGTTCACGGAGTCCTCCCGATAAGTCATGGAATCAGAGTTGGAAGGGACCCTGAGGATCATCTAGTCCAACCCCCTGCAATGCAGCTGTCCTGTATGAAGATCGAACCTGCAACCTTGGTGTTACTAGCACCACGTGCTAACCAACTGAGCTATCCAGTCCTCTTGATCGTTACAGGGAAAAGAATTTGGCCTTCTAGAGCAGGGTTTCCCAAACTTGGGTCTCCAGCTGTTTTTGGACTACAATTCCCATCATCCCTGACCACTGGTCCTGCTAGCTAGGGATGATGGGAGTTGTAGTCTAAAAAAACCACACACACAGCTGGAGACCCAAGTTTGGGAAACCCTGCTCTAGATTCTCTGCAGGGTGGGTGTCTCTTCCTTCACCCTCTGTGACTGGACTAACGTTTCGATTCTTGCACTCGCAAATCCCTAAGGCTTTTCCTGCTCACGCAGCAAAATGCCCGGGGGAAAATAAATTAAGCATTACATCCCTTTATGAATTTATTCAGGTCCCTTTTTCAGCTCCTGATGAAGAGGGTGTGTCCACCACAGGTGAGAAGATACTGGCCCTATGTACGAAAATATCTTCTGGGGGGGGGAGAATGATCCAGGCAAACAGACCCTCTGACCCTCCAGATGTTGTTGGACATGCAGCACCCATCAGCCCCAACCAGCATGGCCAATGGGAGTTGTAGTCCAGAAACATCTGAGGAGGGGCACAGAGGTTCCCCACCCTTGGTCTAGAGTAGATTTGCACAGCACTTTGCTCCTAGGGCAGGCATAGGCAACCTTGGCTATCCAGATGCTTTGGAACTACAACTCCCATGATCCCTAGCCAATAGGGCCAGTGGTCAGGGATCATGGGAGTTGTAGTTCCAAAACATCTGGAGAGCCAAGGTTGCCTATGGCTGTTCTAGGGGAAGGTGCCGGTGCTCTGGGAATGAGGCCCTCAGAACTTGGGCGGGAAGCGTGAGCTGTCTTTGGAATGGGACTTCCTCCAAAAGGCCCTATGGATAAATCCATCGGAAAGCACAGGGAAATGGCACCGATGGAGAAGAATTTACATGTGTTTCTGCCCGTCCATAAATAGAAGTACAGTACGTACATTAATAGAAGCAATTCATCAAAACAAAACTGAGAAGCGGCATGGGGTGCTTTGCCAGAGGTCCACTCGAAGACCAATGAAGACCACACTCAAACCATTCATTTCAGCACTAAGACACCACTTTGATTGGTCATGGCTTCCCCCCAAAGAATTCTGGGAACTCTGGCTTGTTATGGGTGCTGAGAGTTGTCAGGAGGTCCCTTAGTCTCCTCACGGAGCTACAAATCCCCTCAAAGTGGTTTAAGCAATTGATCCCTCTCTTCCCAAGGAACTCTGGGAACGATGTACAATATCTCTCTGAGGGGAATTGTAGCTCCATGAAGAGAATAGCCCCACCCCACCCCAGCAACTCTCGGAACCTATAACAAAAGTTCCCATGTTATTCTGAAGCAAGATCTCACAGAAGTTATATTGGAGTCATTTTCCCCACTTCTTGGTGCCCTCCAGAAGTTTTGAACCACAACTCTACAAAACTAGCTGGGGCTGATGGGAGATGGCAGAGTTCAATAACATTTTGAGGGCACCAGGTTGGCGAAGGCAGTTCTGGTCATTTTGGTCAACTGTTTTGGTCGGCTATTCTTACCAAACCATGCCTTGACGCGCAAAAAACGTTTGGCAAGAATACCTCAAAACAGCAGACGGAAAATACAGAAGATGTTTCTTCTCACCCTTTCTTCCTAATACTGCAGGTATTGGCACAGTGTACGTTTAGGGGTGTAGACAACACAGTGCCCTCCAGACGTTCGACTGCAACTCCCATCATTCCTGAGCATTGGCTACGCTGGCTGGGGCTGACGAGAGATGGAGTTCAACAATAGCTGGAGGGCACCAGCTTGGCTATCCGTGCTCTTATTGTGGAAAACAGCAGTGTTGCCTGGGCAAGAAATTCTGCTGTGCTCCTTCAGGCATTCCTTACCGGGATCCTCAAAAGAGGTCCACGTCACGTGATGCTGGTACGCTCACTTTGGGTAGCAGCTCTCACTGTGACCTCGATGAGTTCCATCAGAACCATGGAGTTGTTAGGTCCACAGTTGGGAGAACCTGTGGCCTTCTGTCCCTCCACAGCGATTCCCAGAAACTGCTTCTTCACCTGGAGTCTCGTGCTCCCCATTGCTGGATGTCCAAGGCAGACAATGAGTCTAGGGGTGAACTAAGGTAGAGGGCCTTCAGTCCATGACTCCTGGCAGGGCCTGAGAAGATAAGTCTGTAGAAAAGGCCTTGTTTGCATTCCAGTCTTAGGGCTTATCCACATTTCCTACTGCCCCGAGCCCTGAGTCGGAGAGGTCTACTGATTTAGAGCTCTGCACAGTTCTGAAACTCTGGCCTTGCACTGCTCCACGCTGCTTCTCCTGGAGGTCAGGAGAGGAGCCCCGGAGAAGACATTAGGGAAGGGCTTTCCCTGCGCAGGTCGAAGGACCTGTTAGGGACACGGAACTGAACCGTCAGGCATTGTGAACTGACTGCATTAGGAACAAATCTGCAACAAGGAGTCCACCCTCCCTAAAAAACCATCCAGAAATATTTTAGTGGTTAGTGGCGTACCTGAAAGAAACAAAGTCAAGTTGCTTTAAAAAAGGGGGGGGGGAGAGAAGTAAAGAGCTGGGCCAAAAAGCAGCAATGATGGGGAGAAGAGGGGTCAAACCAGGCATAGGCAAACTTGGCCCTCCAGATGTTTTGGGACTACAACTCCCATCATCCCTCGCTAACAGGACCAGTGGTCAGGGATGATGGGAATTGTAGTCCCAAAACATCTGGAGGGCAGAGTTTGCCTATGCCTGGGTCAAGCTGTTGTGGCAGGGACTGCGTTGACACCAACAAACTAGATTAGGAGCTGGGGTGGCATGCTTTTGGCATATTAGCTCAACCTGTAATCCATTGGGGAGGAGGGACACTGTTGGCTTGCCATGTTTCTGAGTCGAAATAAAAATAAAAATAAAATTGTCCAGTAGCACCTTAGAGACCAACTAAGTTTGTTCTGGGTATAAGCCTTTCGTGTGTGTGCATGCACACTTCTTCAGATACCACACGAAAAGCTTATACAGTGGTACCTCGGGTTAAGAACTTAATTCGTTCTGGAGGTCCGTTCTTAACCTGAAACTGTTCTTAACCTGAGGTACCACTTTAGCTAATGGGGCCTCCCGCTGCCGCCACACGATTTCTGTTCTCACCCTGAAGCAAAGTTCTTAAAACCCGAGGTACTATTTCTGGGTTCGTGGAGTCTGTAACCTGAAGCGTCTGCACCCAGAAAAAAGTTAGTTGGTCTCTAAGGTGCTACTAGACCATTTTTTATTTTATTTTGACTGTGTCAGGCCAACACGGCTACCTACCTGAATCTAGAATCATGTTTCTGAGGTTCAGCACCCTCATTTATAGGAGCCTTTCATTCCGGGTTTTAAGAAACACCCACACTTGTTCAACAGGCAGGCTAAATCTTCCCTTGAACTGGTCCAGGGATGGGCAACTCCACAACCCCCACCCCCCAAATTCATCTGATTGTGACTCCTTTTGGTTGCAGCCAGCATGGATGCAGTGCCGTCTTAAGCGCCCCTGTCGCCATGGTGCGCCGGATCTCTCTGGCGCCCTTCCGCCCCGTTTCCCGGCGCGGTGGGCGGGTGGGCGCGGCGCTGCTGCGCTGCGGGCAGGCACACCGCGATCTCTCCGGCGCCCTTCCGCCCCGTTTCCCAGCGCGGTGGGCAGGTGGGCGCCACGCGCAGCTGCGCAGCGGACCGGCGGGCCAGCGGGCGGGCGCAGCTCGCGGCGCCCTCCTGGCGGGACGGCGCCATGGTGCCCTGCGCCACCGGGGGTCTACGACGAGCCGGCCCTGCATGGATCTTAAGCATGGAGGGTTCAATGGCATGTACCCCCCCCCATTCCCACAGCACCCTGGCTTGCTACTCTTCTCGATTCCTTGGGTTGGGACAGAGGTTCTGAATGGTGGCAGCGACCATGGGCACATCTGCCTCGCAGCTACCCTCTGATTTGCCAGATTCCGGTGGTCAGGCTGTGAAAAAGCCACATGAACCTACAGGTGAAACTCGGAAAAATCAGAATATCGTCGAAAAGTGCATTTATTTCAGTAACGCAACTTAAAAGGTGGAACCAATATATGAGATAGATGCGTGACATGCAAAGCAAGACATGTCAAGCCTTTATTTGTAGTAATTGTAATTATTTGTCGTTAGGCGGGTCAATTATAAATGGAATGTAATTAATGGAGTGTAATAGTGATGCTTATTTTTGTATTATTGTAACTGTTCGTTTTATTACTGTGGAATTTCCAAAAGAAGGCATTTGTAAAAAATAAATAAATAAATAAAAAATAATAAGTTGCATTACTGAAATAAATGCACTTTTCAATGATATTCTAATTTTCTGAGTTTCACCTGTACTACCAGTTGGGAAGGCGTGGTAGTAGTGGAAGGGCTCACCCAAACCACTTTTAGAGCTCACAGGGTCTTGAGTTCCAGTTACATTCAGGGGACAGAGGCAACTGCGTCTTGGAGGCCTCTTCCTATCTTTTGGTTTAAGCCCAGACGTTGTCTACGTCCGGCACCATTCCCTAAGTTGCTTTTTTCTAATACTGAGGTCAATCTCTCTGCGCGGGTGGAGAGATAGAAGCAATTTGTAACACAAAATGCACATGCTTTGTGTCCAGTCAATCCAATCTCTGCTTATAAGCCGAGACACGCATGGGCTTCATGTATTCCCTTTGCACGAGGCCACTGCGTCGACCACAGCTTTCCATTGCATCTTAGCCGGGAAACAGTGTTTCATGGCTTCCAAACAGCTCACGATCTGGAAGCCAAACAAGATTTTCATGTTCTGGCATGTCTGGAACCCATTAACCATGGTTTCCTGGTTTGGACATAACGGGAAACTATGGCCAACTGCAACTTCCTGGTTTGCTTTCCCTGCTCAAAGGGAGGAGGGCGAAACTGGTGCAAATCTCAGTTTATCCTGGCAAGATTAGAACCCGCAAACGTTGCGACAAAATCTCAAGCCTGTGGAGAGGAAAAACAAGACACCGCCACAATCGCCCCAGCATTCATGTGTTAGAAAAACCACACACACACACACACTTTCCAACTTGCAGATTAATCTCTGTGGCCCAGTTTATACACGCGGAGAATCCAGCGGTAATACTTGACCTGGACTGTGCTTCTACAGCAGGCCTGGGGGGCGCTTGGGCGCTTCCTGTACTGCTGGACTCCAACTCCCATCAGCCCTAGCTAGCATGGTCAGTGGTCCAGGATGATGGGAGTTGTAGTCCAACAGTATCCGGGGAGCCACGGGCTTCCCAAGCCTGTTTTAAAATCTACAGGGTGGGTGTTTGAAATGCTGCTCTATGGAGAAGGCGCAAAAACAAAAACAAAACTATGCCGTGATAAATCCCTGAAACGAGATATTGATAAAGTGAATAATACTAAAACTCAACTAATGATTACTCAAAGAAACATAATAGGTTTAAATTTCCCAAAAGAAACTTTGATATAGAAAAAGACATGAATTTCTCAAAGTAACCTTGTTGCGTCTGAACAATGCCGTGACAACATCACAACTACCGTAGGAGAGCTTTTACAGCCCTTTTCCTAAGAGCAATGAAATCCATTAGTTGAATTGTCCCATAGGTTAGCTAACCTTTAGTTTAAACAACTATAGTCTTATCTTGGGGAAGTTTATCCCTGACTGCTATGTAATTTTCAATCCTTTTCAGAGTTTACAGCTCCTGTTTAGGTTTTGATTATGAAGAAACCTCAGCCCCCAAACATTTTCCTTCTGAGGAAACAGATAGAGATTTTCCAGTGAAACGAGTCACTTAGCCGGCACCTCGTCAAGGCTTACTTTATTTAGAGGTTACTTTGAGAAATTCATGTCTTTTCTATATCAAAGTTTCTTTGGGGAAATTTAAACCTATGATGTTTCTTTGAGCAATCATTAGTTGAGTTTTAGTATTATTCACTTTATCAGTATCTCGTTTCAGGGGTTTATCACGGCATAGTTTTGTTTTTGCGCTGATTATACATTCCCGTTATTGTCTTTTTTTGCCATTTTGCTCTATGGAGAAGGGCTGGGTGGTAGAGAGTATGGCAGGGAGAAGATTAGGTCGAACCCTTCTCACTGCTGGCTTTCTACATGCGAGGAGATTTTTTGTTTGTTTGTTTGTTTTAGGCAGACACACCAAGCTGCCAAAAAGCAGTACAGCTCAGGACAAAAAGAGAGCGTTTTATTTCTTGATTCCACCAAGTGTATAAACTGGGCCTGTGGTTTTTTTTGGGGGGGGGGAGGGAGGAAATCAGCAATGCAAACCCTCCTTCTGACTACTGGGGAAAACCACCTTGGAACTTCAAAAGCAAACTGGGTGAAGCGACAGAGAAATAAACAGGGAGACCGAACCACCTTCAGGGCTTTTGCAGAGTTCACCACCACAGCAATCCCACCCACCCGCAACTCATGTAAGAGAGATCTCCAAGCAGGCAAGATCTACACGGGGGGGGAGGGGGGGAGCAGCAAAGATCTGCACACCCCTCACCAATTCCATATATTCCAAATTACCAAATGACTCCACAGTTACCAAAGTTAAAATAAGTTACGAGAAAGGTCCACCTGCACACCTATATCCCACATTATTAAGAGCAGGGTCTCCACATTCTGGAGCTTGAGAGAGAGAGAGTCTCTATTCTGCAGGCCACGGAGGTATCTCGCCCTTCCGCCTTCGACAGCCGACATCCTGGGATGGAGAGTCGCCGCCGTTTCGCTGACCTGCCAAGTGTTTGGATAGAAAAAAGGAAGGAGCCTCTGTCTTGGGGGTGGAGGGGGAAGGGGAGCAGAACGCCAAGGGCGTTTCAGTGTATCGGGAAGCTGCTAAGGAGGTTGCGGGCATCTCCTACCACGCCACTGGAACGAGACGTTTCTGCCAGCCAATGCAGCAGGGTGTTAACACCCCCCCCCCAAAAAAAATAATACTGGCACAAGGTGACCAAGGCCAATAAAGTCACTGGACGCTGCAACCGGCGGCAGAGGAATCCAGCCGTGGACACACAGCTGCTGCAACGCTCTCTTCGGGAAACCAGGCCCAGCTTGGAAATTATGAACCCATGTGCCTACGAGTACGCGCTATGAACGCAGGCCTGTTCACAGAGCGGAAATACTGAAAATAATCTTAGGTGGCGTTTTCAGCTGGGGGAGGGGCTTGGAGGGGGCGGAGGGCGACGTCTCTTTGCCCTGCCTCTTCTCAGGAGCAAATCCTGGCATCATAGAGTCCTCTTCACCTCCGTTCCTTCATCAGTGCTTCTCCTGAAAGAAAGGAAGGCAGTGGGTTGATTTATTTCGTTTTATGGGAAGCCGTTTTTACAGGCTGTGTCAGGGGGGCTCCTTACAGGGACCCTCCCCCAGTCATCCTGACCAGCACTTCGCCAAGTGACAGCACTAGCAGCGGGTCAGGAGGAGGGAATGAGGAATGGAGTGGGGTGGAGAGGGGGCTCTCAGACGTGTCAGAGCATAGGCGCTGACCCAGTCAGAGGAGGAAGGACAGCGCAGCGAGGTGCCGGAGCTTCGGAAAAGCTCCAGCCAAAGGGCGGGAGAAGGAACGCAGCCCCTTCCGGCGCCCGAATTGAGGTGTGCGCCCACACGCAGGGCTAGGGGGAGGCGCTTTGGGGTGCCCAGGTTTTTTTGCTGGTCCAAGACGCAGAAGAAGCCATTGCCGGGTTCTGAATCGGACTAGGCCGAGACCACATAACACCAGTCTTGAAAGATCTACGTTGGCTCCCAGTACGTTTCCGAGCACAGTTCAAAGTGTTGGTGCTGACCTTTAAATCCCTAAACGGCCTCGGTCCAGTATACCTGAAGGAGCGTCTCCACCCCCATCGTTCTGCCCGGACACTGAGATCCAGTACCAAGGGCCTTCTGGCGGTTCCCTCATTGCAAGACGCCAAGTTGCGGGGAACCAGGCAGAGGGCCTTCTCGGTAGTGGCACCCGCCCTGTGGAACGCCCTCGCACCAGATGTCAAAGAGAAAAACAACTACCAGATTTTTAGAAGACATCTGAATGCAGCCCTGTTTTAATGTTTAATAGATTATTTTATTTCATTTTTCTGTTGTAAGCCGCCCAGAGTAGCTGGGGAAACCCAGCCAGATGGGCGGGGTATAAATAATAAATTATTATTATTATTATTATTATTATTATTATTATTATTATTAGGCAGTCCTGTTTCCTGATATCTCTGCACTGTAAATAATATGCACAATAAAACTCTGAAAGACAGAGGGGACTGGAGCTTCTTTACTCGAGAGTAATAATAATAATAATAATAGGAAGAAGAACAACAATAATTTTATTTATACCCCGCCCTTCCCAGTCAACACCGGGTTCAGGGCGGCTAACAACAAAAATATCAAAACAAGCATAAAAGAAACAATTCAATTAAAATACAGATTAAATATAATGTTAAAATTCAATTTTAAAATGGGAATCTACAAGTGGAACCTCATTTAAATATCTGTAGGATAAAACCTTAGGGGAGGGTAACACCGGGGTCACACTGAGTCAGTCCAAAGGCCACGTGGAACAGCTCTGTCTTGCAGGCCCTACGAAAAGATGACAACTCCCACTGGGCCCTAGTCTCCTGAGAGAGAGCGTTCCACCAGGTCGGGGCTAGTACTGAGAAGGCCCTGGTCCTGGTCGAGGCCAGCCTAACCACCTTGTGACTCGGGATCTCCAGTATGTTATTATTTGTGGACCGCAACAATCCCCTGACAGGCTGCTTAACTACAATCGTCTCTAAGCTCGCTGCAACATACCAGAGAACAGATTCGGCCACGTTAACAATTAATGCCAATATCTCAACCAAGGGGTTCTGCCCTCCGCAAACGAAAATTGGGTTTATGTAAAACAGAATCGGCATCAGTTAGAACAGCAATTCCCAAACTGCCCCCCCCCATGGACCTCTTGTAAATTGCGGAGGGTCTTGGCAGACCACTTAATTTATTTCCTGCCCGTTGTAGCCATTGTAATGTGCTGTGCTAGATGCTGTGTGGCATCTACTTGCATTTCAGTTTGAATTCCGAAAGGTCAAACTGTAATACGATAAATGGAATAACAGTATCTCTGAGCATGTGCAGGTTGTCTTTTCTTAATCACTGAATCCCACCTCCTCACACACATAGAAAGATGCCTCCAAGCACTTGGCTTAGCCTAGGTGTTTTAGCCAAAGAGCTGGACCGGTTTCCTACCATTCAGAAAAACAAAAAATCCCCTTGATGTCTTGAGGTTTTGGACTGGGCAAGGAAGCGGGCAGCCCTCCATGGAGGTTGAGCACGCTAGCTCTTATTTTGCACCGTTGCCTCCACATCCTTGGAGATGGAGGCAGGGTCAACAGAGCCCACCCCATTGCCTGGTTTATTCCCAAGTGCCTCCCCAGAAGAGCTCAGCTCTGTGCTGACAAGGGAAGATGCCTGAGTCCACAGCAGGTGAGATGGCAGACGGGCAATTCCTTCCCATGGATCCAGCTCCCCACCTCCCACGCTGCTGGGAGTTTCCCCAGGATCAGACTCTTCCCGGGGTCCAGAATCCCATGCCCCAATTCCCCGATCGCCATAGCTGCCAAGTTTTCCCTTTTCTCGCGAGGAAGCCTATTCAGCATAAGAGAATTTCCCTTAAAAAAAGGGAGAACTTGGCAGCTATGCCGATCTCCTCCTCCTCTGACACCCTCTCCACAACACCTCCACGAGGCTCATGAAGGTATCGTTTGAAATGATCTGCCGAATGCTGGAAAGGTCAATGCAATCCTTTTTAAAAAAAAATTTACGACATAACATCTAGCCCACTTTCCCTCCAGGCATCTCAAAAGTGGTGAAAACGGTTCTTTCTGCTCCCCATTTCATCCTCGCAGGAACCCTGTGAGGTTGCTTAGGGTAACAGACAGTCACCCAGTGAGCACCATGGCCAAGTGGGGAATTTGAAGGCCCTAGGCCTGACCCACGAGCCAACAGGCCGCACAGACCCCCTTAACTCTTCTTCTAACTTCCCCTGCCCCGTAACTAGTGCCGTTATGCTCATTGTGTGAGTAAATTTCAGCAAGTAATTTTTTAAAAAGCAGAGCAAACTGAGGAAGCCATGCAGGGGAGACGATTCAAATCACCCACCTCTTGTTTGTTAGATTTTTCCTGTTGGTGGATTCCATTAGCAGATCCGGAATTCCCAATAGTCTAAAATGAAAAGGGTGGTTGGAAAAATTGATGGAAAGAGGTGTTGTATTAGGTAAGTTGGACGCGCAGCAATCAGAAGGTGCATCAAAAATAGCCAAAGCACAATGAAAGCCAGCAATTTTATGTGCTGCAAAAATCCAGATGTGAGATGATTAAAGAGAAAAGCACTGAAGCTTATTTTTTGGAGAGAGAAAATCGCATAAGCCAAAGACATGGCAATCTTACCCTGTACAGAAAGAGGCGCAACTGAAACAACCTGTGGCTATAGTGACCAAAGAATCTGCCTGGGAAATGATATATAATGAACTAGCTGGCCCTGCCACGCATTGCTGTGGCTCGGCCTGTTAAATGGAGACTCAGAGTCCCCCTTCATACTCCCCTCACCTTCAGAGTCCCCCCGTTTTACGCGTGTTCTGTTTACGCAGGCACATCCCTGTGACTCCCCCCACCCTGTGCCAATCCATGACGTATCCCTCCCCCTCCCCCCACCTGTGATTCTTATGCCTGTGATTCCCCCCACCCTTTCCCATGATGTATCATGCCCCCTCTTCCCCCCACCCTCCCAGTTCATCCCTGTGACTGGTCCCACTGTGTCTTGACCTATCCCGTCCTCTCCCCCACCCAGGCAGGTCAGTACCTCCATTCGGCCTAGTTTGCAAAGGCTTCCGCCTAGTATGTAAACGGGAGTTGAGGTGCTGTTGAGAGGGAAGGTTTCGCAGTACCAGTGTAGCCGCCGCTAGAGGGCGCTGGTTTGCAACCTGGTTCTTTTCCCATAATGCATTTTCGTCCGAGTGGTGTGTTTTGAAACAAGGGGTTTGGGATTTTTTACCAGGCACAGGTGTGACATCTGTCTTTGAAAATGGTACGGGGTTACTCTCATATTCGCATGCGGCATTGTGTCAAAATTTGAACGCAATTGGCCAAACGGTTTTGGTGAAAGTGGATACTAACGGACATGGCCAGCTTACATTTATATATAGAGAGATTTATATATATTTGTAGATTGAAAAGAATGTTTAAAAGAATGTTTGTAAAAGACAACAACCCAGAAGCCTTTCTTTTGGGAATTATAGGGACAGAACCACCAAAACTATATAGAAACTTACTCATGCCACTACAGCGGCAAGAATGCTACTCGCCCCCAAAATGGAAAGAAGCAGAAGTCCCGGCAAAGGAAGAATTGATACAAAAACTTACGGAAATGGCAAAACTTACCAGAAGAATAAGAAATCAAGATAAACTTTTTATATATATAAAAGAATGGAAATGGTTTTTTGAGTATTTGCAGATAAATTGTAAACAGAAGAGAACATTGGCAGGATTATATTGTAATAACCTGCAGTTTTATCAGAGTATATATTTAAAGTCGATGAATACATGAGCAAATTAAGTTTGGATATGCAGAAGGTATTAAAAATAAATTTAAGGAACCGCAGGAAGAGGGGGAAGGAAGTCAAGTTTTGAAATGTTAAAATGACTGTGAAATTAGTGAAATGTATAAACCTGAAAACCATAAATGAAATTTGAAAAAAGAAAAAGGAGGGAATCTGCCCGGTGGGGAGAACAGAGACGCCATGTGGAAGGCAACACCCACCTGTGCTTTCTCAGAGCAGCTTCTCATGGCTTCCACGAGCTTCTCCATCTGCTGGCCCTGCTCCAGCGCATTCCTCAGGACATCCTCCGTGCTGACCAGCCGGTGCTGCAACCGGAGGACTTCGGACTCGGATGAAGGGTCTATGAGGGAGTATCGTCGCTGGTCTGTTACTGCTTTCTCTTTATCCTGGAGGAGGTAAGATTTTTTTTTATAAAAAAACAACAACAGTATTATTACGAAAGGTTATATTTAAACAAATATTAAACCAGCTCTTTAAAAAAGAAGCGAACAGGAACATTGGGGGCCTATTCATCGGGAGGAGGAACCTTCTGAAGAGCGGACAAGGGGCTGAGGTTGAAACCAGAAGTCACCAGTTCTGGTCTCCTGCCGTGCACTGAGGAACGGGTCCTTAGGCAAGGCACTTCTTCTCACTCAACTTCTGCAACATGGGATTCATAGTAACACTGCACTGCTCAGTTACCATGGATAGCTCAGTTGGCTGGAGCGTGGTGCTGATCATGCCAAGGTTGCCGGTTCAATCCCCATATGGGACAAATGCATATTCCTGCATTGCAGGGAATTGGACTAGATCAGGGACGTCCAACTTCCCAGAGACTCAGTCTGTTAAAGAAACAGGCAGTGATCTCCCCATTGTCATTGGATGATGGACCAGAGTTGTTGAGCTTTTTTTAGGAAGCCTAAGTTTTTTGGGAAACAAAAGTTTTTGAGGTTTTGGTTTGGGTTGGTTTTCTTTTTTGGGGGGTGACACACCAGTGAGCATTGTGATCGACCACGGACACCCTCACAATCGACCAGTAGATTGCAATCAACCTGTTGGGCATGCCTGGACTAGATGATCGTCAAGGTCCCTTCCAACTCTATGATTCGATGAAAGACGGGTCTGCTGTGCAGATTATTGATAATACATGTTAATACTTCAATCCAACCAACCAACCCTAAGTGCTTTGAGTCCTACAAACACTGTTTAAATGGGGTGTGTTGGTACTTGTGCTCCATAGGCATTTCATACAACTCTTTAGCACTAGAGAGTTTTGCAGTCAAGCATAAAATGAAAAGCACAGAGTAGAGACAGTTTATGATGTTTTTCATAACAAGGTGGGTGGGTGGCATTCACAAATTGCCATTTTACTGACACAGGAGGAGCTACTACCTCCCTGATCTAAAAAGTCTCATGAAAAGAACTATTGATCGTACGAGCATCCATCAATTCTAATAATTGGTAGTGTCCAATCAATCATTTGATTGGACCTAATTTAGGCCCCATCTGCACAATCCATTTAAAGTAGCATCACACCACTTCAAACAGGCATGGTTTTCCCAAGAGAATCCCGAAAATGGTAGTTTGTGGGAACTGTAGCTTTTGCGAGGGGTAAACTGCGGTCCCCAGGAATCTGGGAGGGGTGTGTGCTTTAAAATGTATGGTGTGTACGTCGCCATGGGGGGGGGGTTGGTGGCCTCATGAAACGAGTTCAGGCTGCAGGTTGCAGGATTGAGGTGCCAATGGCGGCACTTGGAATTGTGCGGGGAACCTGTGATGTTGCTGATGGACTACAACTCCCATCATTCCTGACCATCAACCATAATGTCTGGCAACATGTAGAATCAATGAACTGGACCAGGCACCCCCAAACTTCGGCCCTCAAGATGCTTTGGACTACAATTCCCATCTTCCCCAACCACTGGTCCTGTTAGCAAGGGATCATGGGAGTTGTAGGCCAAAACATCTGGAGGGCCGCAGTTTGGGGATGCCTGAACTGGACCGAAGCTCAGCAGTACCGAGGGGGACATGTGGCCTTTTTAGCCAAGAGAGGTTTCCAGAGTCCGCTTGCAAAGGCAGCTCCAGAGAGAGAGCATTGCAGCAGTCCAGCATCACCTGGCTCAAGCCTTCAGCCCTCTGCCACAGGCCCCATCCCCAATGCTCTGGGCACCCAGCCCAGCTTTCCACCAGCTCACCAGGATGATCAGCTTTTCCCGGAGTCCCTTGATGTCGTCCTTGAGCTTCTGCTCCTTCACCCTCCACTCGGCTTTGTGCACCTCGCGACTCAAGTCCCGCTCGGGCCCAGGGGAGTGCCGACTGGCTTCCATGAGCAAAGCTCGCAGCTCGTTCAGGCTCCTGGCGGGAGAGAGCCAGGAGACTGTCAAGGGGGCTTTATCGCAGACATAATAAATAATAATAATAATAATAATAATAATAATAATAATAATAATAATTTATTTATATCCGCCCATCCGGCTGGGTTTCCCCAGCCACTCTGGGCGGCTTCCAACAAAACATTAAACATTAAAAGTTTCCCTAAACAGGGCTGCCTGGAAAAGTCTGGAAGTTGTTTTTCTCTTTGACATCTGATGCGAGGGAGTTCCACAGGGCGGGTGCCACTACCGAGAAAGCCCTCTGCCTAGTTCCCATTAACTTGGCTTCTCGCAGCGAGGGAACTGCCAGAAGGCCCTCGGCACTGGACCTTGGTGTCTGGGCTGAACGATGGGGGTGGAGGCGCTCCTTCAGGTATACTGAGCCGAGGCCGTTTAGGGCTTTAAAGGTCAGCACCAACACTTTGAATTGTGCTTGGAAACGTACTGGGAGCCAATGCCAGTGCTCTCCGCATACATAAACATTGGAGGTTTTGCTGACGGCACTGTGCCCTTTCACTGTCTGAAGGCTGAGGGAGAGCTTGTCAAGGATTGTCAAAGACTTATTAGAAGCAGAGGATTGGTGAGAGGAACCAGCTGAGGAACTTGCAAGAGGAGTAGGCTCAGAGCCTTTTTGTTAGGTCTAACAGGTGAAGAGTTACCGAGAGGATAAAAGACATTTTTATGTACGCAACAACGGCAGCGAGAGTGCTACTAGCCCAGAGATGGAAGGAAGGAGAAGTAACCACAAAAGGAGAATGGAAGATGAAACTGATGGAGTGTGCGGATATGGCGAAACTGACGGGGAAGATCCAAAACCAGGAAGATCAAGTATTTTGTAAATTTGTAATTTACTTTAAAGACCACTGTAAACAGTTAAAATCTTTGGCAGGGATGTAAAGACACTTGTAATGTGGAATTATGTATGATAATTATAGTTAATTAATAGGTAAAAAGGTAAAGGGACCCCTGACCATTAGGTCCAGTTGTGACCGACTCTGTGGCCAGCATGACAAAGCCGCTTCTGGCGAACCAGAGCAGCGCACGGAAATGCCGTTTACCTTCCCGCTGTAGCAGTACCTATTTATCTACTTGCACTTTGACGTGCTTTCGAACTGCTACGTTGGCAGGAGCAGGGACCGAGCAACGGGAGCTCACCCCGTCACGGGGATTCGAACCGGCCTTCTGATCGGCAAGCCCTAGGGCTCTGTGGTTTAACCCACAGCACCACCTGCGTCCCGAATAGATAAGATAGATAGATAATGGTAAAAGATGCGGCAAACTTAAATTTAAACATGGAATCCATGGAGGGAGGGAAGGAGGTCCGAAGGTTCAAAAGAGCCTTGTATTTGAATGTTCGAAAAGGTTATGTTTGATATGTATAAAATGATTAAAGTCCTAATAAAAAGTTATAAAAAAAAGGAAGGCTCAGAGCCCAGGGAGTGGTGGTGGGACAACGATGAGTGGGTGAACTGGAAGAGGAGGTGTTGGAAGCTGAAGGCGGGGTTGCTAAGCCGCCGGAGGAGACTGACCTTTCTTTCTTCAGCAGCTCCTGGCTGATGAGGACCAGCTGGCCAGAAGCATCATGAGTTTTCCTAGACACCGTCTCCAGCTCGGCTTCCAGCCTCTTCTTCTCTTTCAACAGAGAATCTGCCTTCCTCTCGGTACTCCTGCATCTATTTTCCAAGGCTGCCGGACGAAAGGAAAGTGTGTGCATTTGAGGGGGGTGGGGAGAGACAAGGTAAAGCAGATTCTCTCTCTCTCTCTCTCTCTCGGCAAGGCAAGGCAAGGCAACGCAAGGCAACGCAAGCTCCTCCCTAAGACAGGGATCAGGGATCGGGAACTGCAGTGGTCCTCTGCTGGACTGCAACTCGCAGCAGCCCCTGCGATGATGGGAGATGTAGTGCCACAAATTTGGCAGGCCACCACCCCTGTTCTTAAAGAGTTTGCGGTCCCTGCTCCGAGGCTGCCATGATCCTACTCTGACTTCCTCGTAAGTGCAGCCCTTCTCAATCCTGGTTGCTGGAAATTGCAGAAAGTGGGAGCGCTCTTGCAATCAGGTCCTGCTTGCAGTCTTCCCATAGGAGCACCTGGCTGGCCAGTGTGAGAACAGGACAGACTATCTTACATTCAGATGTCATGAGCACCAAAACTGGCCTCCTGGCCTTTCCCTGGAAAGACATGGATAAGGAACCGAATGCAAGCTGCCGAGGGGAACCTTCAACATCCCGTCCAGGGCCCTCCCAACCAGAGGAGAGGGACCTTTCACCTTCCTAAGAGGGCGAGTCCCTAGTAACATCTCTGTCCCCATCTATTCATCCCACACTGTCATCTGAGGCCATCTTGCTGAAGCTAAGCAGGTCTGGGTCTGGTTAACCACATGCATGTCGCCTTGGGTTCCATGATGGAAGGAAGGTGGAATATACGAAATTCGTGCCTGCGTTTCTTTCTTCTTCCTCCTCCCTCCCAACCCTTTCCCCTTTCGTGCTGCGTCTTTTGAGTTGTAACCACCTAGGGTTGGCACAACGGAAGAGAAGCAGGGTATTAATGCAACAGAATGCAATTAAATTCTCTTAGTTTTCTGTGTACTCGGGTTTGTACACAGGGTGGCGTTTTTATCAGCAGAAGTATTAAATCAATGGTAGAGCTAATTTGAAACACTTTCTTTGGGGCTGGGTGGTTTTCTTTAAAGGCTTCTTTTGTTCAGGCTGTTATAGCTACAGGGAGACTGTGAGAGACCATACTAGTGGTCAAACTTGTGGGAAGCTTTAAGGACATTTGTATTTCTAAGGTTTGACAGCTCATAACATCAGTCTTTTTTAGAATAATACCATAAAATTATACATCATTAGAAAGATAGTTTAATGCAGGATATAATGGAACAAACTGTGTTGGATTAGGGTGGCCATACGGCTGGAATTTTCTGGACGTATCCGGAATACTGCAGTCAGCAGCAGCATCCGGGCAGTAATCAGAAAAATATCTGGGAAAATCTGGACGTATGGCAACCAATGCCAGCAGTGTCGCTTTTGCCGATTTCCCATAAAATTAGCTTTAAAACGTCAAAGTTTTTGCCCCCCCCCCAAAAAAAAAGCTCAAAAAAATTCTGTCCAGATTTTCACTGTTTGAAATATGGCAACCCTACGTTGGATTATCTTTTAACCAGCCAAATAACCAAAAAAAGAAAGCATGTCTGCCTTATGTAACCGGAAGTGGATTTCCTTAACTCAAAACTGACCAATGACAGAGTGTAATAGCCCTAACCTGAATGCAATAGAAAATTTGTGGAGCCGATTAAAGAAACTTGTTAGTTAGAAGCGTCCAAGGAATAAAGCACCATTGATAGAAGCAATAATCCAATCTTGTTTTTACATTATAACACCTGATGAACTAAAATCCTTGGTTCATGGGACATGGTTACAGAGCTGTAATTGCAGCAAAAGCTTTCCACATAAAGTACTAACAGAAATGGTGAGAAGTTATACTTTCTGTGTATAATTCCTTTTATCTGGCTATAACTTTTTATAGAATAAGGATCATTCAAAACCATTTGTTGCATTCTATTCTGCCTTACACTGTCTTTCTGATCATACATAATTTTATTGTATTATTCTTAAAAACAAACAAACAAACAAAAACCACCAGCATTATGAGCCATCAAACATCAGAAATACCACTTTCCACAATTTTGGCCACTAGCACATACCGTACTAAAAGCTGGCCTTTCCTTCCAGCAATGACTGTCGGGTTTTGCACACAGGGAAGGGCCCTAGTTTTGCTTTCTCCCTGAGCTGCTTGGTTTCCATGTGCAAGCGATTCACATCAGTTGTGTGAGAGCCTTCCTCTCAGCTCTAAAGTGGTACTGCCCAGATGTAGATTTGGCACCTCCATTAAAGTGAGGACTAAAATAGATGTCCGTCCTCGCCACCCACCCGCCACCCCCGGCTGAAATTATCTGTCAATCTGACCAACACAAGCCTAAGCAAACTTACCACTTACTTGAGTCCTTAGTGTGTCTGCTTGGGAGACAAGTGATGACACTTCTTTATCTTTCTTACTCAGCTTGTCCTGGAGATCTGCAGGAGGACAGGAGTTGAGTCGGGTCACCTGTTGCGTTTGCAAGCTTATATTATTAGGGGCTTCATTTATTAATTTTTTAAGGGAGTAACACCCCAATTTTCACTATATGTCTCAAAGTGGCTTACAGGCAGGGCCGGATTTAGATTGATGAGGCCCTAAGCTACTAAAGGTAATGGGGCCCTTTATATGTCCAGCTGTCCTTTGTCAATAACGAATTGTAGCTGTTTTTTGTGTCGAATATATAATGTATGGACCTAGTAGGTATCTAAAGCCATTTGCACATGCCACCATGCAACCAGCCCATGCAGAATGTAGGTGATGCCTCAACCTACGAATTTAATCCGTTCCGAAGGCACTTTCATAAGTCGAAAAATTCGTAAGTCGAAAAACGCCATTGGAAACATGATTTCCCATAGGAATGCATTGAAAACGGAAAAATTCGTAAGTCGAAGCAACCCTATCTAAAAATTCGTAAGTCGAAAAATCCCTATCTAAAACCGCTGTGGGTTTTTTCTGGATGTCGAGACATTTGTAAGCGCACGGCCATTACCCCCATTCGTAAGTCGAAAAATTTGGTTGTCGAGTCGTTCGTAAGCCGAGGTACCACTGTATATAGAAATGAGCAAACCAGTGATATTTTAGGGAGCAGGCTAGCAGTCGGGCCCCATTACATACAGCAGGCATGTCCAACAGGTAGATCGTGATCTACCGGTAGATCACTGGACGTCTGCGGTAGATCACTTGCTCCCCCAAAGAAGCTGAACAACTGTGGCTGCCCTAAAAAAAGCTCAACAGGGCTTTCCTTCCTAAAAAAAAAAAAAAAAGCTCAACGTCGTTTTCTTCCCTAAAGAAGCTCAACAACTTTTACGTGAACCTCCTAAAACAGGGCTTTCCTTCTTAAAAAAAGCTCAACAAAAAGGGGGTAGATCACTGCCACTTTTTAAACTCTGTGAGTAGATCGCAGTCTCTTGGAAGTTGGCCACCCCTGACATACAGCATAGGAGCCTACACAACACTTTTTTATTTTAAAAAAAATTTTTGGGGGGGCCAAGAGAGTGGGGCCCTAAGGTATAGCTTGTTTAGCTTATAGGCAAATCCAGCACTGCTTACAGGGAGGTAGGGAATAGCACAATTCGCAAAACTGAAAACATAGGCTCAAACATCAGAAGCAAGAAACATTAGAGGAATATTCATAGCCTCCCGAAACTAAGCCGGTTTCTAGGCTGGCCTCTGGGAATTAACGCAGCCTGTCTGATTTCTAGGGAGAGTTACCTTCCATGGTCTGCTTCATTTTGATCTTCTCTTCTGAAATGTCATTGGTTTCAATCATCTGTAACAAACATTAAAACACGCAAGCGTGAAATTTTCAGGTGTGCCTTGGCTCGTGCGAATCAAATGGAGAATGCGCACAACTGGCCATTGTACACATTCCCCAGACGTCAGAGGGATTGTGCCCATACTAGAGAAAGGAACAGAGAACTCTGTACACAGCCTGGTCAGAAGCACCTAGGACAGGCCCTGCCTTGCACAGAGTCAGGCCACTGGTCCATCTAGCTCAGTGTGGTCTACACTGGCTGGCAACAGCTCTCCAAAGTTTCAAGCAGGGTCTGCCCTTGGGGACTAAACCTGACTGAAACCAAGTGCTCTGCCACTGAATTACTGTCCACCTGCATAAAAAGTAAGACTCTAGTCCTCATGGTTCTAAAGAAGAAGTGCCGGGGACTGAGCATAGGGCTTTCTGACATGAAACGAGGGCTCTTTCCCAAAGGTGGATTGGGGCTCCAATAAAGGCAGGACCTGAAAACAGCTATTGTTGACCCAAGAGGCAGAGCCACCTTCAGAACAGCCTGCCAGTTGGCCGCCGAGCTACAGCTCTTCCTTACGCAGGGCTGTATTGTGCTATGCAGTTTCCGTTTGCTTGCTTCCTTGCCTCCCCAGACGCGAATGCTGGCTTCCGTTCTGCCCCTGGACCCAGCACAAACTCCTTGCCTTTATTAGAGTTCCCACCTTACTTTCTCATTCTGCCTCTGCTCCTCCAAACCTAGCATTATTTTAGAAGGGGAAGCATACGACAATAAACGTCGCTTTCTACCTTGCATTAGCTTTCGTTTCATTTCGAAAAATAAAATCTTATTTCACGGTTTATTGTTGTTTATATTTTGAATTGGGACGGCCCTGGTTTTGGAGAAAACATTACTGCCAGCTCCAAACCCTCAGACGTGTGTTAACATCTTTGTAAATGCATTCAGGAGTTTTAAAGACAATTAAAGGGGTGTGTGGAGGAAGCTGCTGGAAACCAGCTGCCGAGAGACGGGCCAGTCAACGTACGTTGGTGTGCTGAGAAGGATGAAGCGCTTCTGTGGCCTGCAGCTTGTTCTCCAGCACAAGGACTTTCTCCTGCAGCCGCTGGATCTCCTGCTTGTTCTGGGCTTCCGTCTTCTGCAGCGTCTCGTAGTCCAGCATCTTCTTCTCGGCCAGAGCGATCTGCTCTTTCAGGAAAGCGATGGCCTGCGCCTGATCCTCATAGTCGCCGTGAAGCTTCTCCAGCTCGTGCGCTCGGAGATCCGCGTCTCGGCACTTATCCTTCAGGTCCTGCAGCTCCAGTAGGTGCTGGTTGGTCTTGGCCTCCAGCTGCTGCTTCCAGTTCTTGTCGCTCTCCTCCACCTCCTCCTTGGCTTCCTGCACCTTCAGCTTCAGGCCTTCCTTCTCCTTGACGTGGACGGCCGTCTCGATGTCGTGCTTGGCCTTCAGGTTCTCCAGCTCCAGCTGGTGCTCCAACTTGATGCTCTCCACCACAGCCTTCAGCTCCACTATCTCCTTGTGCTGACTGTCGGGGCCCGTGTTCAAGGTGGCCTTGAGGCCCTCCAGCGACTTCTGGTGGTCGGACGCCAGCGTGTCGAGCTTGGACTTCCAGTTGTCCATGAGGCCCATGTTCTCGTTGGTGGCCTGCTGGACCTTCTGCTTGAGGTCCACGATTTCCTGCGAGTACTTTTCGTTCAGGGCCTTCAGCCTCTCGATCTCTTGCTGGTGGTTCTTCAGCGTCCTTTCGTACTTCTCCTTCAGCTGGCTGCTCTCTTTCTGGTGCTCCTTGTTAGTGGAAAGCAGCTGGTCGCGGAGGCGCAGGGCCTCCGTCTGCAAGCCGAGGCTGTGGTCCGGAGAATCCGGAGAATGGGTGTTCTTCCAGCACTGCCTGAGTTGCTCCACCTCGCCTCGTGTTAAGGCCAGCTCCTCCTCCAACTGGAGGATCCGCGATTTCTCGGCCACCGTAGTCAGCTGGAAGAGTGGACGATAAAATAAACGCATATATGCAAAGTTAGCCCTTGCATTTCCATACTTGCCCATTTCTTTTGGGGTCTTTTCACACTGTGTATCATAACGGTAATAATAATAATAAGAGACAGCCCAATATATTTTTAGGTGCAGGTGGGGGGATCTGTGGCCCTCCAGATGTTGCCGAGCATCAGTCCCAGCCAGCATGGTCAGTGTGGAGGATGATGAGTGTTGTAGTACGGCAACATCTGAGGAATATAGGCTCTCCCCGCCACCCCTGTTTTAACTGGATGCCTGTTGCGCCAGGCGAAAGAGCTAACGCAAACTTCATTTTAAAAGTTGGGAATTTGGTGGCAAAACCGAGCTGGGTGCTGTATGAAAAGACTCTCAGCAGAGGGAAGGCAAATGTCTAAGTACATTGTTAATGCAAATAGAACCTTCCTTTTTAAGTATGATTTGGTTTTTTTTCTTCTTTTTTGCACCAGGGTAAGCATTCACATCTCTCTCTCTCCCTCTCTCTCTCTCTCCCTCTCTAAGAACCATGTCGTTTTACAACAGCAGTAATATTTCTAGGTAAAGGATCCTTGCCACTGGCATTACGCCAAAGACACAAATTTAGGGATGGCTGTCAATAGCCTGGAAGAAGGAAAATGGGCTGGCTGGCACCCAGAACAGGAGAGCTTGGCATGGCATTATTTTGTTCCGGGTCCCACGTGGCCCATGACCAGCTGTGAAATCCCCCATCCCTGTGGCTGGCAGTGTGTGCATGTGTACATATGGAGGCAAGCCATATATTGCCAAAAGAAAAAAAAGCCACCCCAAAACAATGGGTCCCTAGGAGTGGATGAGGCTGGGCCTCCCTTCCTTGCTTATTTTTAATTTTCTTCATTAGAATGAATTTAAATTTAACAACAATTATATACTGGCTGGCTGTTTTAAAAAAAAAAGCAACAGCAACCCTCTAAGCCAGGCATGTCCAAAGTCCGTTTCAGGGGCCTAATCCGGCCTGCCGGTCGGTTTAATACAGCCCCTGTGGCAGTTTATTTCCTGGGGTGAAATCCTTTAAAAAAGTCAACTTTGGTTGGCCCTCACGGCCCTTCACTTCATCAAATCTGGCCCGCTTTGAAAAAAGTTTGGATACGTCACTGCTAAACAGATTGCAACAATACTGTACGGTGGAACCTTGGTTGTCAAACGTAATCTGTTCCGGAAGACCGTTCGACTTCTGAAATGTTCGACAACCGAGGTGCAACGGGCAGTCAAAATCCACTGAAAACATGGAGAAATGTGCCTCGGAAGCCGTTCGACACTTGAGGTGTGTTCAAAAATGGAAGGATTCACTTCCAGGTTGTCGGCATTCAAAAGCCAAAACGTTTGACTTCCGAAGCATTCGACAACCGAGGTTCCACTGTAATATAAAAGAAAACATTGCAGTTATTAATAAAAAGTGGTGTAAAAAAAAATATTCCAAAGAATGGCAGCCTTACAGACAGACAAAACACAGAGGACTTTTAAAAAAAGATTCCTTCCACACCTGCAGTCTGGAAGTGCTCACGGTTTTCCCACCCATTCTGCTCCGTGTGCAAGCCAGCACAGAGTGTGTTGCAAGGCAGGGTGTGGCAGGCTCCTGAAAGCTCACACGCTCTCTCTCTCTTGCACACACACCTTGCCCCATCAATCAACCTCAGTCTTTCCCACCTGTCAAATGGGAACAGCGGTGACCCGCTGCACGGCCGTCAATGAAAACATCAGCACTCTGCCCCACCCCAACTTTGGTCCCTTGCTTCCTGGGGCTAAAGGAACACCTTAACAACGAAACGTGATCCAGGTAAACATCCTGAGTTGCTTTTGCTCATTGCTCAGTTAACTTTGTCCCCTCTACTGCCACATGGCTTACCCTGGTGTAAAAGGGTGAAGCGCCCTTTTTTAAAAAAAAGAAAGAAAGAAACCAAGTCATGACAAGTCGGTTAGAAGGAGCCATTAGCCGAGATCGAGAAAGGAAGGGGTCAAGAAGGGTGCTCGATGCGAAGCGCGTTGCTGACCATGGTTAATGTTGAATGATGGGCTGGGAAGCAGCTGGCTAGCTTAATGCGGGGTGCGGTAAGCAGCAGCATGTTTGGCTAGCGAGTCATGGTAAAAAGAAATGGAAGGAAGGCCCTTTCAGAGGCAGGAAATCTCAAGGAACAGATCTCAAACCAACCCCACCAGATCCACGCATGGCTGCAAACACAGAATTGCAGAGTTGCTTAGAAAGTCACCTATTCCGCCCCCTCTTCCCTCCTCGTCCCTTTTCCTTTTGTGTCGTAACAGGCAAGAGACTGCCTTGTCCAAGGTAAGCTGCTTTAGGGGCCTTTTCGGCAAAAGAGTAGGCTGCAGGTGCTTAAAATGAATAAATAAAAGTGCACAGGAAATAAGCTAACTTGGAAAGACCTCCACGCAGAAATTGAGAGTCACACAAGTTCCAAACAGCTCACAGAACCTCAGCAAGCCAGGGGATGGGGCAGAGAGGAAGCCTCAGAGAGGAGGCCAGAACTGGATGCAGGCAGACAGAGAACCAGAGACACACAGCCTTCTTCAAGCACCCAATGACTCCCTGGCGCCCAACACCACATCCATTTTAACAGCTAAGCAAATGTGCGCCCAGTTTAATCTGCATTCCTGGATTCCGGACCCACAACTACAGGAATTTGGTTTCAATGCAGAATTCCTGGGGCCCTGAAGAGCTCTGCGATGATGAAAGGATGAATACAGATGGCCATTTATCAAGGAGCATGGACAATTCGTTGAGATTCCAGCACGGCAGGGGGTTGGACTAGATGACCCTCGGGGACCCCTTCCAACTCTACAAGTCTATGATTCCATGGCAGAGCTGCTTGGGAAGCTGGTGGCCAAGGCGTTCCCACCCCTCTTTTTGGGTTGGTGAGGATATATGGCGAATTGTTTTTAAAACCCTTCTCCTCACTCCCCAGGTGGAATGAGAACAGGTGACAGTCTGCCAAGGTGGGTAGAGAGAGAGACACACACACACACTGCCAGGTAAACGGCCCCCTGTATTCGGCCAGCGATTGATTATCGATTGGTTAAATCGAATGGCAAATGACGGTTTGCTCCAGTCCTGGTGGTTATCATGTTGCATGAGAAGCTGAAGAACACAAAACAAAAAGGAGGGGTTTGCCTTTTACAGACACAGAGAAGGCAAAACTGCAAAATGCGACCCTCTGCAGGGTGTTGGAGAGAGCGGGTGGGGAAGCGGGCGAAGAGGAAGAGTGGAGATTGCAAATATAATGTAATAAATGAAATAATGAAAGCTGAAGACCAAAACAACAGAAACAGAAAGTGGTGGGGTTTTTTTTGGGGGGGGGGTTGTTAAGGATTTGTTGGTATCAAAACGAATGCAAGCGATCTGATCCACAGGCATTGTGTTGCGTGGAGCAGGGCAGGATGAGACCGTTTTGTGGGGAGGGGAGCATTAGGGACAGATTACCCTGGAGTCCTCCAGTCCTTTGAGAAGCTTTTCAGCCTGTGTCTTCTCAAACAGGAGGTTCTGCTCGAGCTCCCGTATTCGGGCATGCTCCAGCTGGGTCTGGGTCTGGTCGGGAGGAGAAAATAAAAGAAAGGACACAGAAGGGAAAGGGGGAAAAGAACAACAACAAAAAAAATGGGGAGAGGGAGAAAGAGAGTAGAAAACAGAGGAATAAATAAAGAGAACGGACAAGAGGAGAAGTGTAACGCCGTTATCTTCTCCAGCAAACAGGGCAAAGGAAGGCAGTTCACAAACAGGAGAATAAAGAGAGCGTAAGAGCCAAAAAGGCAGGGAACCCTGCTCAAGCAAGAGGCAGCAAGAGGCAGCAACTGCCACGCAACTGAGAGACAGCTTCCGAGTCAACCCTCTGAACTGTGGCAGAACACATGTGCAGGCAACCCCCCCCCCAAAAAAAGTTAACAATGTAAACGTAAAGACACCCATCTCCCGATCTGCATGCCTGCCAAGTCTCCTGCAGAAAAATACGGGATCAGCAGCAGCAGCGGCACCAGAAGTTGCACCGAAAGATGGCCGCTGGGCATGCGTAGAAGTTATTTCTGGTGCCAGCAGCAGCCATTTTCTGGTGCCCATAGATGGGCAAACCAGCACCAGAAAAATGGCTGCCGGCAGGAGCGGATTTAAGGGAGATTTACGGGAGAGGAGCTCAAACGGGAGACCGCCGGGAAATGGTAAGGAAAAACGGGGGGTTTCCCGGGGAATACGGGGTACTTGGCAGCTATGCCCGATCCGAGATGAGATGACCTATCACTGCAAACTGCTGCCCTAGACAACCGCCCGTCTATTCTGTACATTTGCTGGCAGCCCCAAGTCCCACTGCACCTGCAAACAATTGCTTGCGATGAGAGTGGTTCGCCCCAAACCAGCCTCGTCCCAGGACCCCCCTCCCCAAGACTGTCTCCATCCAAGAGCAGTCGAGGCAAACTTGCCGCTGCAGGGTACCATTTGACCCAAGGTCCTTGGGAGGGGGGCAGAGGAGAGAGAGGCTTTCTCCGACAAAGCCCCCTCTGTCCCCTTGCAGCAATTCTCCCTCAGAGCTTCACGCGCAGACGTGGTCAGCTTTTTGGAGAACCTGCCATTCTTGGCCTCGTGCTCCTCCTTCTATGGACCAACCCAAGTGTCCTGCGTGAATTGCGTTCACTTCACCTTTTAATCCAAGTTTTGCTTTGGGAATGCTACATAGTTTCGCCCTTCTTTAATACACTTAGGAAGTGGAAAGCATACAAACAGCAAGCCAAAGTAGCATTTTCCAAATAGGATACACAAAGATATTTTAACTTCATAAATAAATGCATCCTGCTTTCCTTACAGTCATACCTCGGTTTAAGCACGCCTCGGTTTGAGTACTTTCAGTTTAAGTACTCCGCGGACCGTCTGGAACAGATTAATCCACTTTCCATTACTTTCAATGGGAAACTTCGCTTCAGGTTAAGTACGCTTCCGGGTAAGTACGGACTTCCAGAACCAATTACACTCATACCTCATGGTTAAGTACGCTTCAGTTTAAGTACTCCGCGGACCCATCTGGAATGAATTAATCCACTTTCCATTACTTTCAATGGGAAAGTACGCTTCAGGTTAAGTACGCTTCAGGTTAAGTACAGACTTCCGGAACCAATTGTGTACTTAAACCGAGGTACCACTGTATTTCGAATTACCTCCACCAAAAAGTAGTTAGATTTTAAAAAGAACTCCTTATAGAATGTCTCCTTTATGTCAGCATGTTTAATGCTGTTGACATGAAGCTTTTCTTTCTGCAGGTGATATCCAAAGTTTGACAACCTCAGAGTAGTCCTATTAAAATCAATGTACTTAAGCTACTTAATTTCAGTCTATTTCGAGTGTGACTTGGTTTGATATCAGCCTAACAGCGCAGAAGCGCTCCTACTGCTCCTTCCCCCACTCAAATGGACAATACAGTTTTAACTCCTAACCAGGATGCAGAACAAGACTTGTTTAAATAGCAGGCAAAACTGGAACAAAATTGGGAGAGGAGCAGGGCAGTGAGGGGGTACCCACCACAATCCAGAACTTAGAAACACTCATGATATGCTCTGCATTCAATGCGCTTTCCCCCCTCCCCTCCAGTGAAATAAATGCACTGAGTCCCAAACAAAACTCGCCCCATGATTGACCCAAAGCACAAGCGAGCAATGTCAGTTCTGTGGCACGTCGTCCGAAAACGCTCCTTTGTGAAAGCCATTCGGAAAACACACATCCCAGCCCTGCACTTCGTCAGCCAGCAGCTAATCAATCTAACTCTGTTTATTATTAAAACAAGGCTGGACCAGAAAGGCTGGCAAAGGGAAGGAGAGACAACCAACGGGGCAATTCAGCTCATGCCATTTTTAAAGTGCGGGGGTGCCACAGATTACCTCCAAGTCTCCCTTCGTAATGGATTCTTCCTCAACACGGAACTGCAAATCTTCCACCTTCCTGAGGCAGAAAAAAGAAGTCAGGGGGGGGGGAACCATTAGCATGAAGGTTGTATTTTTGGGGTGTGATTAAAAAATACTCTGAATCTCTCTTGCGCTAATTAAGCAAAGCATCGTTACTAAATTTCTGAACTGCTTCCCGCAAGACACAAGATTTGCAACATACTGTAATGACATACATAAAGCAGATAAGAGGCATGAAAGCCATTGCATAAAATAACATTTTTAAAAAATAAAAAACCTATCAATATAAAAACAGTTTAAAACAGCAGCGTCACATACATAAAATCAGTTCATATCTAGGACAGATGCCGCCTGGGTTTTATAAGGCCTGTTGATAGAGGAGCCGAAAGAACAACACAGAAAAGGGGGCTGTTTGATATGCAGTGGGGGGCTGGGGTTCCAAAGGACAGGTGCCAATCATGCTTGCAGGGTTGAGTTTCTTTTGCCAGACGAATAAGTGAAAACCAGCATTTCCACCCTCCGGTTTCTGTCAGGCTTCTCTCAGCATCCCTCCTTGCTAGCCGGAAGTGCCACCGCTGGCGGTGTCAACACCAAATCCCTCTGTGTGAGAGAGCAAGCAAGGGGGCTGCCTGTCTCACTCCCCCCCTGCTCTATTATGGATACCTTTTCTCCTCTTCCAGCTGGTTGAGCAACTCCACTTTCTCCTTCTGCGACCTGTCCAGCATGGTTCGCGCTCTCTGCAAATTCCCTTCTGCTTCGGAGATGTACTGAGGAAAAGAAAAGAAAGGTCCCAAAACATGCAACATGCCTACGGGCAAGATAAGAGACTGCATGTGCGCACAGGCACACAGATATCACCATTATATTTTTAAATATGGAAAGCGTAATGCTGGTGGTCAACAAAAGACTGTCTCAAGGCAAATCTAAAAAAATGTAGTGTAAACACCGACAACTGCGAGCTCTCCAGTTGGAGAACAGCCTTGACCAAATGTGTCATGGGCTTTGAAGACATTCGAACTCAGGACGCAAGGGAGAAATGTGCTAAGAGGAAGGCATGCTTGACAAATCCACACCATGACCAACTCCTGCCCGGAAATCAATGTTCCCACTGTGGAAGGACCTGTGGATCCAGAATTGGCCTCCACAGTCACTTATGGACTCATTGTAAAAACCGTGTTTATGGAAGACAATCTTACTCGGCTACGAGTGACCGCCAAAGAAGAAGAAGATATTTTTAAATACAGAAATATCAGAGGAAATAAATGCACCAGGCATCTTCAGTATTATTTCATTCTTATCTCACTTCTCCTCCAGGAAGCTCAGAGTCCCTTCCACTGGGCACCTTGGCGGTCTCTGAGCAAGTGGAAACCTTCAGGGCTTTAATAAGGGCTCGGTTCAGGACTAAACTTGAAGGTTCGGAGAGGTTCGGAGGGTGGAACATGAGAATGGAGCCTTCTCTGCAGTGGTTCCCTGTCTGTGGAATGCTCTCCCCAGGGAAGTTTGCCTGGCGCCTTCATTACACACCTTTAGGAGCCAGGCAAAAACGTTCCTTTTTAACCAGGCCTTTGGTTGATCTCATGAGAAGAGAAGACTCCCTGGAAAAAGACCCTGATGTTGGGAAAGATTGAGAGCACAAGGAGAAGGGGACGACAGAGGACGAGATGGTCGGACAGTGTTCTCGAAGCTACGAACATGAGTTTGACCAAACTGCGGGAGGCAGTGGAAGACAGGAGTGCCTGGCGTGCTCTGGTCCATGGGGTCACGAAGAGTCAGACACGACTAAACAACTCAACAACAACAATTGACATCCAATGCCCTTTTAAAATGTGGCATTTGGGGGGAAGTGGGGTTATTGTTTATATTCTGATTATCTATTTTGTGGTTTTATATTTTGATTTTGTTCTGTGAACCACCCTGAGAACTCTGGGTATAAGGCGGGATATAAATTCAATCAATCAATCAATGAATATAATAATAGTTAAATAATAAATACTCCGGCGTATAAGACGACTGGGCGTATAAGACGACCCCTAACTTTTCCAGTTAAAATATAGAGTTTGGGATATGCTCGCTGTATAAGAAATATGACCCAGCGTATAAGACGACCCCCGACTTTTGAGAAGATTTCCCTGGGTTAAAAAGTAGTCTTATACGCAGGAATATACGTATATATAAAGGCCAGGGCAGCATAAAATCTACAAATCCAGGCTTTAGTGACTTCAAGGCTGGATTAGTGCAGAATCCAGAAGCTGCAGTTATTGTAACTGAAGTTATTGTAAAATGCTGCAGCTAAGTTGCCAACAGGAGTGAGAGGTTTAGAGGTCTGTGCTGGTTGCCGATTTGCTACCAGGTGAAGCTCAAGGTGTCTCTATTGGTAAATAAAACTCTTAACAGCTCGGGGATCCCTCCATGCTTGTGGGGCTACTTTACCCTATACATGCCCAACTGACTGCTTCGATCGGCAGAACTGTCACTGTTGCAAGCAGCTCATAATAATAATTCGGCACCTGCAAGAACTTGATTTTTGAGTGCGGCAGTGCCTACATGTTGGAACTCCCTGCCTGATGACCTCCTTTATTATTAATAATGTTATTTTATTGATTAAATTTGTAAACCGCCCTTTGCCCAAAGATCACAACACAAAAATACAAGACAAGAACAGAAAACACACCATAAAACAATAAGCAAACCAATAGCACCCCCTTCCCACAAAGACGTTTAAAAGGCCACAGACTGTTAATCAGCCCAAGGCCTGGTTTTTATTGATATTAAATTTGTGCAGCGCCCGTCATCCAAATATCTCAGGGCAGCTTGCAGCATAAGAACTCAAGGTAAAAACACAAAATACGTAATAAAAGAAGAACAAAAAAACCCCACAAAAACCCCACCCCCCATTTTACATATAGGTAAAGGTAAAGGGACCCCTGACCATTAGGTCCAGTCGTGACCAACTCTGGGATTGCAGCGCTCATCTCACGTTATTGGTCGAGGGAGCCAGCGTACAGCTTCCAGGTCATGTGGCCAGCATGACAAAGCCACTTCTGGCAAACCAGAGCAACGCACAGAAACACCGTTTACCTTCCCGCTGGAGCGGTACCTATTTATCTACTTGCACTTTGACATGCTTTCGAACTGCTAGGTTGGCAGGAATTATGCATATAAAAGGATATAAAGATGCTATAGAATCATAGAATTGTAGAGCTAGAAGGCACCACTAGGGTCTTCTAGTCCAACCCCTGCAACACTGTATTCTTTTTACCCAACGTAGGGTTCAAACCCATGACCCTGAGATCAAGAGTCCCAGGATTCAGTCATTCATCAGCCCAAGGCCTGGTTGAAGAGGAATGTTTTTGCCTGGCGCCTAAAGGTGTATAATGAAGGCAGCAGACGAATTTCCCTGCGGAGAGCATCCCACAAATGGGGAGCCACTGCAGAAAAGGCCCTGTTCTCGTGTTGCCACCCTCTGAACCTCTTATGGAGGAGGCACACGAAGAAGGGCCTCAGAAGAGGATCCCAGGGTCTGGGTAGGTTCATATGGGGAGAAACGGTCCTTGAGGTATTTGTTTTAATTATTAAATTTGATCCTTGGAATCTCAAGGTAGGGCAGAAAGAGATAAATCAATGATCTAATTTGTATAAGTTCGCTTCCTTGTACAGTGGTGCCTCGCTTAACGAATGCCCTGCTTAACGAAATTTCCACTTAACGAAAGGTTTGTTCTAGTGGAGGTTGCCTCGCTAGACGAATGCGTTTTACGAAAAATTCGTCTAGCGAATCGCGGTTTCCCATAGGAATGCATTGCGTTCCTATGGGCAAAAAAAAAATTCAATGCATTCCTATGGGATTCGCTAGATGAATTTTTCGTTATAAGAAAAGACCTGTGGAACAAATTAAATTCGTCTAGCGAGGCACCACTGTACCATCGCAGATCAACCAAGAGCACTTTGTTCCCTATTTCTGATTTTCTCATCCCTCTCTGCTGGCTCACAGGTGGCCCAGGTACCTGCTCATGTTGTGCTTTCAAGATGCTGATCTCCTTCTCCACCTCGCAGATGCGGCTGGTTGCCTTGGCAACCTCAGCTCGCTCCAGGTCTCGCTCCGCCAGCAGCTGCTCGATGTGCTGCTGCTTCTCCTTCAGGGCCTCCTGGAGGGCTGTCGTGCCGGAGATCTTCCGGGCGTAGCGAGAAGAGGTTTCCGTCAGCTGCAGGAGGAGGAGGAAGGTTGGAAAAGCTCAGATGAGAAACCTGACATGTCCATTATTCTGTGTTTTTTTTATAAAAAAATATTCCATTTTATAACAACACGAACAATTATATAAATACACCTACACACAAATACACAACAAAACAAAAACAAAACAAAACAACAATGCATATAAATTCTTGTCATTTCCTCTTTTTCCTTAACCTCTTTGGGTGACTTCCTCGAGTTCCCCCTATCTGAATTTCAATTTTAATCATCTTTAGCAGTTACCAAAAAAAAATTTTTTAATTAAACCATAATCAACATTATAACCTTATCCAAAATTTCTCTCAATTTGAACTTCCTAATATCTTAATACACTAAACAAAATTCCTACTTCTACACCGATAGCCTATATCAACTTCCAAAAGAATTCCAGAATATCAAATATTACAAGGAGTGTGCTGGAGTCTTTTTCTTTGGAGGTCTTTAAGCAGATACTTGACAGCCATCTGTCAAGAATGCTTTGATGGTGTTTCCTGCTTGGCAGGGGGTTGGACTGGATGGCCCTTGTGGTCTCTTCCAACTAACTCTATGATTCTATGATTCTATGACCCATGCGCCGGCGGTCGCATGTCAGTTAGATGTGCGCGAAATGGCCACTGCCTGTAAATAAATCCATATCTCTTCCTTAAAAGAGGGGTTGATCGTTCAGCAACTCTGAGAACTACAGCTCTATGGGGGGGGGGGGCGTGTCTCCTAACAACTCTCAGCACCGTTAACAAACTACATTTCCCAGCATTCATTGGAGGAGGAAGCCCTGACTGTTTACAGTGGGATAATAGTGCTTTAAAATTATGGTGCGGGGATATGACCCAAGCCCTCATTCCCAAACAGAAGCTGCTCCTTACCAGCCCGCTCCGGCTGGGTCTTCCCCCGACAGAGGAGGCCACCGAACTGACTGAGCTGATGGAGGAGCTGCTGGGGCTGTGGGTCAAGGCCGAGACTCCCATGGCCATTCGCTTGCTCTTCTTGGCTTTGGCCGGGCTGGTGGATGGGAAGCCGATGCGGATAACCTTGTGAATGGGAGCAAAGAGGCCGAACTTGGGCGGGCACTGGAAATACCTGGAGTTGAAAAGACAGGCAGAGGTTACGTTCCTGTTCCATGCTTCCGGGTCCCGTACTCGGGATCCCAAAACACAATGGGTCCTGTGGTTGTTTTTGTCCTGATAGGCTTTCCCAGCTGGATAAATGGATCTTTGCCATGAGCACCTATCTTGTATTGCCCTCATTGTTTAATAATAATAATAATAATAATAATAATAATAATATCATTTATTATATTTGTATGCTGCCCTTCATCCGTAGATCCCAGGGCATCTTCTCCATCATTTATTATTATCGTTTATTAAATTTGTATACCACCCGTCATCCATAGATGCCATAGCAGCTCACAACGTAAAATTACAGTATAAAAAGCAAAACATGCTATAATAATAAAAATAAGAACAAAAAACCCCCCAAGAATCCCCCCTCCCTCAACACATTTAAAAGGGCATCAGATGTCAGAGGCCTGGTCGAAGAGGAACGCTTTCGCATGGTGCCTAAAATATATATACTGAAGGCGCCAGGCGAACCTCTTTGGCGAGAGTAATCCACAAACAGGGAGCCACAACAGAGAAGGCCTGTTCTCGTGTTGCCTCCCTCTCGTGGAAAAGGCACCCGAAGAAGGGCCTCAGACGTTTGCTGTTTTTGTGTTTTCTTTCTTTCTTTCTTTTTAATAAACGTTTTTATTAGATTTTCCAACTTAAATATCTAATCCATTTTCAAATTATACAAATATCAATTAAACAATTAATCCAAATCTTCTGCCAAATTATACATATTTAATTTTCAATTACCTGTTGCGCACGTTGCCTTGAGATAGTTGTTCAGAAGGCAATTAATAAATTGATGGTGATGATAATAAACAGACCTTCAACAATGGCTAGGGAAAATGAGAAGTCCACAACCTCTAAAAAGATGCAACACCCAAAGAAAGGGGGAATGGGAGAGGAAGAGGGGAAAACCTTGCTCAGGTGCCAGTTCTTAAAACTCTCCTCCTCATAATACATAGCCCTGTTTATACAGATTCCGGCTGCCTAGGAAAACAAGCCCACCCAATAAAAATGGCACACACACACCACCAAAAAAAAATCAGATGTGGCAGCAGAGCAGATGACAACGTCTGGGCCAAGAGGGCAGGGCTATTCCTTTTCTCAGGCAGCTCAGCTGACTAAATAAGCTGTTAGTGATGTATCACTGAAAATGCAAGTGAAGATCTCTACAGGCACGCCAAACATCTCACCCAGATGTGAGCAGCTGTTCCAGAGCGCCGCCTCAAAATCTGCACAAAAGCAGCTGGCAGCTGCCCCAAATTCTCTGCCTGTGGGAGGCAGAGCTGGGGAATTGCAGAGCTCCAAGTCCTTTGCATGCAGCTGTTTATGGTTGCCATTTCCAAGTACGGTAACTTTGGATGCCTCTCGACTAAACCATCTCCTTCGGCTGGTTGCCAGGGAGACGGATTCGCAGAGGTGTCAGAAGATCAGGAAACCCCCAGGCATCTCAGTTTGCCCTGGGCCTCTCCCCATAGGGGTCCGGTCTGAGAGTGACTTGATACACCTGATTCCTGACTGAGGTGGTCCAGGCTAAACCGGGATTGATGTTGGCTCTGATTGGGCGCTAAGGAGCGGGTTTTCACAGGAAAAGCTCTGGGGCAAAAGAACAACCCTGCGCACACGGTTACTGCTCACCCAGGCTGTGGCGGCCCCCTACCTTGTTCCAGCAACAGCTCCATCGTTCTTCCCCAAAGGTTCGTCCAGCTCCACCCCACACCACTCCCCTTTGGCAAAATCCGTCTCCCCCACATATCGCACGACACCAGTTTTTGTTCCGCCAACCTGAAAAATCATTGGGGGGGGGGGGGAGAGAGGAACCAAACAAAACATTTTACAAAGTTTTTTTTAAAAGACATAAACATACAGAAAGGAAAGAAAGATTAAGCTAGAAGCAAAGGTAACTTTGGGTCAGAATAAGGAGCATGACACAACTCTAAAGCAGTTCTGAGATTCTTCACTGATTTTGACACCACTAATTTGGTTGGTTTTTAAATTGCAAAAAAAAAAAACCAACCCAAAAACAAACCAACTGGCAGAATATCAGCCCTGACCACTGTTACCAGAGAACGAGAGGGGGAAAGGACTTTGCAGTTCATGGGATCTAATTTCACTTTTGCATTTGCTCCTATTAACATAGTATTCTAACAGATTGGTCAAGATAATCACATCTAACAAAGTGTGCCGTTTTCCTCTCCATTGATTTTCGACTTTACAATATATAGGCACCGCCCCCAAAAATCATGAGACAGTGATACCTGAACCACGCTGGGAGATGAAAGTGTTTTATCTGAGCTTTAAAAAAAATTACGAGATCTAAGGAATCGAGCATTCATCCCAATTTGCTCACATAAAGCTTATGAGGATATTAGACAAGCGCTAGGTACACATCAGCGGCTTGAAATGCAGTAAGGTTATTTCTCAAGCCACCCCAGAGGCACCTCAAGTTGCATTTTCGCATCGCTGTACAAGACGGGGCGGGGAGTTCTTCACCTGGTGAGCCTTACTGACTTGTTCCCCCATCTGCAATGACCGCCTCCAAATCCCACCTGGGCTTGTGCAACTGTTGTCTCAATTGCCCACACCTCAGCTTCTGTTTTTAATCAGATGGAAGCTGGATCGAAGGAAAACACATCACAGAGGGGCATTTCTCCAGAAACTACAGGATGAATTTGGATCGTGGCTAACATCGTGTCCGCTTGGCTTCAAACGCCGGTGGAGGGAATGAACTGGAGTAAAAAGTCATGTGTGCACAGCTGGTATCTTTACGAAACGTTCGTTTTGATTGCTTATGGGGAGGTTATACGTCTTCCCATTAATCGTTTGTTCATTCTACATTTTTCAGTGAATTTCTCCATCACTTTCCTAACTGCAAAAGTCATGCAGAACAATGGGAACTGGAGTTTGTTAAAGGGATTGGGAACTGCAGTGCTGTGAGGTCAACTCCGGGCCCCAGGATTCTCGGGGGGAAGTCATGACTATTAAAGTGGTACAAGCACTTTGAAATGTATGGTGTGGATTTGACCTCAGGCATCTGATTCCGGGGGGGGGGGGCACTGGGTTCCCCACTGGCCCATCTGTTGGTGGACAAGGCTACACTATCTGTCCTGGCCTCCCTAAATTAGGCTGCGGCCTGACTATCAGGCTATGCATGCACTCTACATTTAAAGCACATTCAAAGCACACGTCCCCTCACAGAATTCTGGGAACGGAAGATTATGGGTTACTGCAAACTGTGACTCTCGGAGGGGTCTACAGTGCTCGTAATTCTTTGAGGGGGGAAATGTGCTTCCACTGTGCTTTCAAGTTGTAATGTGTATGTAGCCTGAATGTGAAAAGCAGCTTTTTGAGAAACATAGGAAAGCTGAGTTTTTTGCTACTCCATCTTCCAGCACAACCATCAAATTTATTTAGTTTTTTTTTTAAAAAAAAAAACCCAAACCTATCCAAGTACATTTCAAAACTCCATGTCTATTATTGGTGTGTTTTTTTTAATTGTCCCACTACTTAGCAATGCACACACACACACACGTTCGGGAGCTGAGCCGTTCAACTCCCAAGGCGTTTGGGAGACGAGGTATGACTGTGTGTGTGTGTTTATGGATCTCAGGGTAGCAGTTGCTCCCCTCAAACTAACAACCTAAAAAGGTATGGCAGGAAAGGAAAACTGACTGGGAGGGAGGAAGAAATAGGCAAGCTCAGATGCACGTTCTTAATTGCAAGTTTCTCTAATGTCCATTTGGGATGTAAATGTTCCAGGAGGGGAGGCTAGTCTCTCAAGCTGCATTTATCTTCCACACAAGCAGCACAACAGACCTGTCCGGAGTGGCAGCTTCCCTGCCCTGCAGGCACTCTCAAGCAGACAGCTAAACCAATAATGAAGGCTTTAGGCCGCTAATTCCATGGCCTCACTAGAACCCGGCTGCAGATGCATTTTAGCCACAGGGTGCAAACCCAGGAATGAAGGCGTAGCAGCAAACACAGAAAAACAAAACAGATGAACACCGTCTGACCAGTAAGCAGATTTATTCATCTCCATCATTTCTGCAAATGCTGCTCAAAAAAATGCGTATAGGGATGGGGAGGGGCCCTGCGTTTGATTTAAAAGCCACTGACAAGTTTGATCCCTCTGCTAGTAGGACGGGCTCACTGAATGCAAGGTATTTGCTGACTGCAATGGGGTGAGGGAATCCTGAATGTACGGAAGTCATGGCCTTCAAGTGAGGTGGTTTCATTTCAAGGGCAGAGAGACTGAGAGAGACACTTTCTCAAATGATTTGCAAGCTGCTAGATTATATTGCTAAGGTCCCGTTATCTGAAGACAAACAAGTCTACCAAATTGCTGAAGCTAAGCAGCTCTCGGCCTGGATGGGGGAACCATCTGGGCACATGAGAGGCAGTGTGGTGCAGTGGTTAAGTGTGTCAAGAAGACTAGGTACAGGGGTCAGCAAACTTTATCAGCAGGGGGCCGGTCCACTGTCCCTCAGACCTCGTGGGGGGCCGGACTCATGGGGGGGGGAATGAATGAATTCCTATGCCCCACAAATAACTCAGAGATGCATTTTAAATAAAAGGACACATTCTACTTATGTAAAAACACGCTGATTCCCGGACTGTCTGCAGGCTGGATTTAGAAGGCGATTGGGCCAGATACGGCCCCCGGGCCTTAGTTTGCCTACCCATGGACTAGGACTTAGGAGACCAGGGTTCAAATCCCCACTCAGTCATGAGGCTCACCGGGTGACCCTGGGTCAGTCGCCACCACTCAGCAAGAGGCCATGAGTGGGATACAAATGCAATGAATATAAAAAAGTAGAAGTTTGTCACCTGAGGGTTCCATGATGAAAGGGAGGAAATAAGTGAAGATAAACATCTGAAAACAAGCCTTAAGATCTGTTGGTTACTACTAGCTGTGACATGCTGGCTCAGGGCTTGGAAGAAACTATTTGACAGCTCGAACATAGACGGGGGAGGAATAAAAAAACCAGAGTTTTACAGCTGGCTAGAAGAAGTGGATCAGGATAGCGAGGGCGGATCGAAACACTGCACATTTAAATCAGGATGAATTCAGGCCAAATGCTCGCTGTCGTAAAGTGAGGGGGGGGGAAAGTATTTGATCCCCTGCTAAATTTGCCCGTTTGCTCTCTGACGAAGAAATGACCAGTCCATAATTTTAATGGTAGGTTTATTGTAGCTGTGAGAGACAGAATAACAACAGGGGGGGACCCAGAAACCCAGAAGTGATGTGAAAATGCACTAAAAAGTGTGGGGCAACACTTGTTTCAAGGCGAGATATAATTAATACATTTGAAGCATTCCTCCACCCGCAAAAAGAGAGAGAGAATCCGAGGGACTATAGTTTGTTAGGGCGCTGGGAACTGTAGCTCTAAGAGGGGTAAACTACCTGTGAGGGACAGGGGATATCGCGAAGTCCCTCCCCTCCTGAGTTCCAGCCCATCCCTGAGCGCAGGGGAAAGCAGGGAGAGCTCCGGCTCAAGTGGGGAAGCAGGAAGTGGGGTCCGAGGCTCAGGCAGGGTAGCAGAGCCATCGTCCCAGGTGGGACAGGAAGAGGGAAGCAAGGGGGGCAGACCTATTCCCCCAACTCCGGAATTGCGTCGAAAACGTAGGGGGAAGAGGCTGGGTCTCCCCAAGTTATTATGTTGGAGAAAAACGCGCCAAACACCATTCGGAGGTTCTGATTCAAGCGGATAAGATGTGTCTCTGTAAATAGCACTGCCTTCAGTACTGTAACTACGCAGCACCAATAAAAAGATAAAATGCAGAGCGGTGTAGAGTTGTTACTCTGAAGTAGCCCACTCCGGCCACTGTGACACTACCGTTTCCCATGAATGCTCAGATTAAAGCCTACATCTTCTCATTTCCCTGGAAACAAAGCAGGATGGATGCTTAATAAACAGACCACCTGGAAGTGGCCACAAACTAACCATCACCCAAGCTGTTAAGGATGAATGCTCAACGAACAGGTTGTCTGGAGGTAGACCTGGAACCTTTCAAACCCACCATCAGTTAGGATAACCGCAGCTTAACTGATCATGGACACACAAGAGCCGCTGTTTTTAAAGTAGATCTTCTAAACGAAGCCAGGCCAAGTTTTTCCCCCTCCTAGAACTTAATTATATTCTGCAAAGCAGGGTGAAGCCTTCCCAAGATGTCAACACACAGAGAGAGAAAGAAAAAAGAGCACAGCTGAACTAGAGGCAGCACAGAAGAAAGGAATTCCAAGTGTGCCTCTTGAGCAGCAATGGGAAAATAATCCCTTTTGGAAGCCAAAGGGAGAAGGGAAACCTTGAATTACCGTGTCTCGTAATTGCAGGGCTGTCGCTGCTCCAAGACCGCCCACACTTTCCTCCCAGACATGAGCAACTTAGAAGTACACAGGCTGGATGGGACGTACAAGGGCAGCATGCTGGGGTAGATGCCCTGGGTCAGTGGCAGAGCATCTTTGCACGCAAAAAGCTCCCAGGTTCAATCTCCAATGGCATCTCCAAGCCGGAAATGTCCCCTGCCTGAAATCCTAGGCTCACTCGGTTTCTGGCCCCTGACCCTGGGTAAATTCAACCCCATGTTTGCCTTTTGGAGATGCGTTGGTCGGAATTGCTGGCAATTGTACGCTGCGGCTGGACTGTTGGTGGAGACTATTGCCAGCGTGTAACTCTGGTGCTTAAACATGTGCGCACTGTGTGGCCAGAGACTACAGGGCCTGGTTCAAGGTTCTGGCATTAATTGACAAGGCCCTGAACAACTTGGATCCAGTATGCCTCGGAGGTTGCCTGGTCTTTGTACACCTGCCCCATCACGGAGAGGTCTTCAGGGGAGTAACTGTTAGTGGTTCCCCCATGGCTTGGATGCATGGCTCATTAGTTGGCTAGAGCAGTGTTTCCCAACCTTGTGCTTCCAACTGTTTTCGGACTACAATTCCCATCATTCCTGACCACTGGTCTTGCTAGCTAGGGATGATGGGAGTTGTAGTCCAAAAACAGCTGGAGGCACAAGGTTGGGAAACACTGGGCTAGAGAGCATGGTGTTTGTAACGCCAAGTTTGCAGGTTCGATCCCAACATGCGACACAATTGGAGGGAGTGATAGGAAAACTAGCACCCTTGGCACCCCAAAGCCTACGAAAGTGACTAACGTTCTTGCAGGGAGGGGCCTGACTGCCTGGGACGTCTCACAGACAAGAGGCCTTCAGATGAACTATAATTACTCTATACTCATTCTAAGGTCACCAAGTGTCCAATTTAGGAGTTCCTTTCTCCCACTTGTGGTTGCCATTTTCGCTACAAACTCAACATTGGGGATTTCCTGTAGTTAAAGTGTTGCAAAGGAAAAGAGATATGTGTGGATACACAGGACGTTGCTACAGCAAAGTACTGCCTAGTGGAGTTCACCCCAAATCTCTATACAGTGGTACCTCGGTTTATGAACACAATTGGTTCCGGAAGTCTGTTCATAAACTGAAGCGTTCATAAACTGAAGCAAACTTTCCCATTGAAAGTAATGGAAAGTGGATTAATCTGTTCCAGACGGTTTGCGGAGTACTTAAACTGAAGCGTTCATAAACTGAAGCGAACTTTCCCATTGAAAGTAATGGAAAGTGGATTAATCCGTTCCAGACGGGTCCGCGGAGTACTCAACCTGAAGCGTACTTAACCCGAAGCATGGGTGTAATTGGTTCCGGAAATCTGTTCATAAACTGAAGCGTTCATAAACTGAAGCGAACTTTCCCATTGAAAGTAATGGAAAGTGAATTAATCCGTTCCAGATGGGTCTGCAGCATTCATAAACTGAAAATTCGTAAACCGAGGTGTTCATAAACCGAGGTTCCACTGTAGACATGCAGGGGTCAGCAAACTTTTTTAGCAGGGGGCCGGTCCACTGTCCCTCAGATCTTGGGGGGGGGGGGACTATAATTTTTTGGGGAAAATATGAACAAATTCCTATGCCCCACAAATAACCCAGAGATGCATTTTAAATAAAGCACACATTCAACTCATGTAAAAACACGCTGATTCCTGGACAGTCTGCGGGCCGGATTTAGAAGGCGATTGGGCCAGATCCGGCCCCCGGGCCTTAGTTTGCCTACCCATGCACCAGAGTCTGGAATTAAGGGGTCGCCATAGTGGTGCCAGGGGGCACACATTTTCCAGTAGGGGTGTTCCTAGGTGCCCTTCCTACCCCCCCCACCAAAAATTGGGCTTGAAAATTAGGGTTGCCAGACCTTCAGGTCTAACGTGAAGTCTCCAGGTTTGCCTGGCCCCTTCCAGGGGGCAGATGGGGGGCTGGAATCTCCAACCAGAGTGTTCCTGTTCAGGGTTTGAGCCCGCTGCAGACATTTTGCTGCAAACATCTGGTCATAGCTGTCAAGTTTTCCCTTTTCTCGCGAGGAAGCCTATTCAACATAAGGGAATTTTCCTTTAAAAAAGGGAGAACTTGACAGTATGTATCTGGTGCAAGCCCAGAGATAGAGACAAGGGCAGGCAGCTCTCTGCAAACTAAAGCCCAGAAAAAAAAGTGTTATCGTCCCCGTCCCCCCCCAGTTTGCAACCTTGGCTGTCATCTCCTTTTCCAGCTAAATACTAATGGCTCTGAAACACTATGCATCATCGAAACCCACAAGCATTGCCTCTGCAGTAGAGAGTGAATGCACTCAAGCCATCTGCAAGAGAAACCCCAAACCTGAACTCAGAGAGAGCCAAGAAGGCAATTATGAGCTAGCGCTCTCTCTCTCTCTCTCTCTCTCTCTCACACACACACACACACACACACACTTAATGGGGGGGGGGAACTCTATGCAAAGAGGCTTCTGAACAGTAGCCACAAAGAAAGATAGGAATCGTCAAAAAGCAAAGTAGTTTCCTTCTTGTCCAGCCCCAGATTAAAATAATTATTTTATAGCCAAATCCTCCCTCTGGCTCCTCAACAGCACGAACTTGCATTTCTGTTGTACCAAGGAAATGGTCATCGTTCTGCCTTCCTGCCTGTTTCACAAATATGCATCTTTCTGCACACTTTCCGCTATGAGGAATGTTCCCTGTTAGATAGATAGTGTGTGTGTGTGTGTGTGTCTAAAATCAATAAAAAGGCTCTGGTTGCCTCGCCTCAAAAAGGACATGGAAGAGTTGGAAAAAAACTTCAGAAAAGGCCGACCCAAATGATCATGCATTGCCAGAGGTTGGACTAGAGGACACTTGGAGGGGCCCCCTCTAATTCTATGATTCTACTGGCTGTCTCTCTGATTTTGCATTATGCCACTCTCACCCCTAACAGACCCTCAAAAGCAGCTACTTTGTCCCCCAGGACTCTCTCAAATCTCAAAATGTGCCCTCCGGCCAGAAAAGGTTGGCAACCACTGGTTGTACGCTCTTCAGGAAAGGGATCTATTCCTTTTGTGCTCTGCAAACATGTTCATGCACATTGGTTGGAGCTATATATAATTAAAATTAAATATTTGATAGGGCACAGAGGTTTTGGTTGTTGCTTTTTTTAAAAAAAAGTCTGGGTTCTTTTTAAAAAATACTCTAGGGAAAAGGCCCTCTTTTGCCATATCCATTCCCAGGCAGAAAGCCCGGAAGACAGACATGTGGCCTAAATAAAGACTGGCGCAGGGGGGAGACAGTTGTAACATTTGAACTTCCCCTGCAGTTTTCAAATTGTGTCTCCATAACATTCTTTCCCTCGCCTGTTTCCAATTTCCTACAATCTCTTTCCCTTCCACCCTCCCTGCTCTCAACTCTAGAGCAAAACAGGTCTCTTGTTCTTTCGGGGCTGGTTCAGATTGAGATCCATTCTTGCATTTTTAATCATGTACAGGTGAAACTCGGAAAATCAGAATATCGTCGAAAAGCGCATCTATTTCAGTAATGCAACTTTTTTTTTTTTTAATTTTTACAAATGCTTTCTTTTGGAAATTCCACAGTAATAAAACAAATAGTTACAATAATACAAAAATAAACATCACTATTACATTTCATTAATTACATTCCATTTATAATCGACCCGCCTAATGACAAATATTTACAACTACAACAAATAAAGGCTTGACATATCTTGCTTTGCATGTCATGCATCTATCTCATATATTGGTTTCACCTTTTAAGTTGCATTACTGAAATAAATGCACTTTTCGACGATATTCTAATTTTCCAAGTTTCACCTGTATTACCTATTTGTTCATTTATTACATTTGCACCCTGTTCTTCCTCCCAAAGTCGCCAAAGGCAACCAAACATCAGAATAGTAAAACGGTAGGGTTTGCCAGTCCAGTAGCACCCCAGACCCTCAGATTTCAAAGCCCAAACCTGAGACTTTTTGGGGGGGCTGTCCCTGGTGATGTCATTTTTATTAGAATTTTATACTGCCCTTCATCAAAAAAACATCTCAGGGCAGTTCACAAGATAAAATACAAAGTAAACGCACAAATAAATAGTTTAAAAAGAAGCGACCAAACAACAACCCTTCTCCCTACAAACACATTAAAAAGGCTGTAGAATATTAATCAGACCAGGGCCTGGTTGAAGAAGAACATTTTTGCCTGGCATTTCAAGGTGTATAAGGACGGCACCAGGCAAACCTCCCTGGGGAGAGCATTCCACAAATGGGGAGCCACTGCAGAAAAGGCTCTTGCCATCATCTGGACTTCTTATAGAAGCGGCGGTGGCAAAGAGGCTCAGATTGTAGGGTCCGGGTCGGTTTATATAGGGAGAAACATTCCTTGGAGTTATTGCAGTCCTGTGTTGTAAATAAGGCCCTGGCCTTTTAAGTATGCTACTGAACAGAGCCGAAATATCCAGCAGCCATGCTCAAGAGCAGGGGTCTCCAAACTAAGGCCCGGGGGCCAGATGCGACCCAATCACCTTCTAAATCCGGCCCATGGACGGTCCAGGAATCAGCATGTTTTTACATGAGTAGATGTGTCCTTTTATTTAAAATGCATCTCTGGGTTATTTGTGGGGCCTGCCTGGTGTTTTTACATGAGGCATCTCTGAGTTATTTGTGGGGCATAGGAATTCGTTCATATTTTTTTTCAAAATATAGTCCGGCCCCCCACAAGGTCTGAGGGACAGTGGACTGGCCCCCCGCTGAAAAAGTTTGCTGACCCCTGCTCAAGAGAAATCTTCTGCACTACGTCTATGGCATGAAGCCCAGTGGCACTTCACCATCAAATGAACTACCATTTCTGTTCCTCTGAAGAACACAGAGCAATTGGGGGGGGGCATAGAAGCAGCAGCTCCTCCCAGCCCACCCTAACCAGCAGGGCTGTCTTAAGCACCTCTGGTGCCCTGGCGCCATGGTGCGACGGATCCCTCCGTCGCCCCCTGCCCCGCTTCCCAGCGCAGTGGGTGGGTGGGCAGGCGCCGCGCGCAGCGCAGCTGCCACAGGCGATGCTACGCGGGTGGACTCAGCGCACAGCGCGGCTGCCACAGGCACTGCTACACAGCTGGGGGGCGGGCGCAGCTGCGCAGCGCAGTGGCCAGCGGGCGCAGCTGCGCGGCACCCCCCTGGCGAACCGGCGCCATGGCGCCCTGCGCCACCCAGCCTGGCCGTAGGGCTGGCCCTGCTAGCCAGCCTCCCCCAAAACGATACGGTCTGCTCCAGTCTTTCCCAGCGCCCCTCGTGAGCATCTCTGGATCAACCTCCCCCAATCGGCCGGCTGCGACTCTTTAGAAGGAGCAAGAGAGGGACCCAGTCATTCCACACAACCAAAGTGTGTGTCGGGAGGCAATTCTGGTGAGAGGGATGAAAACTTTTCTCTGTCCGTTTTCTCCACACCCCGCATAATTTCGGCTTTTCTCCCAAATGGGTCGGATTTAGGTTCAATAAGGCCCTAAGCTCCTGAAGGTAATGGGGGGCCCTTTATATGCCCAGCTGTCCTTTGTCAACAACAAATTGTCACTGTTTTTTGTGTTGAATATATGCTATATGGTAATTTGTGGACCTAATAGGTATCTAAAGCCATTTGCACATGTTGCCATGCAACCAGTCCATGCAGAATGTAGGCACGCTATATATACAAATGAGCAAACCAGTGATATTTTAGGGAGCAGGCTAGGTCCATTACTTACATCATAGGAGCCTACACAACACAAAACACTGTTGTTATATGTAGGGTTTTATTTTATTTGTTTTTTTATCTTAAATTTTGGAAACATACGACCAGTTTTTTTCCCCTTTAATTTTTTGGGGGGCCTCCAAGTAAGTGGGGCCCTAATCTATAGTTTGTTTAAAGGTAAAGGGACCCCTGACCATTAGGTCCAGTCGTGACCGACTCTGGGATTGCGGCGCTCATCTCGCGTTATTGGCCAAGGGAGCCGGCGTACAGCTTCCAGGTCATGTAGCCAGCTTGACTAAGGCATTTCTGGCGAACCAGAGAAGCACAGGGAAACACAGTTTACCTTCCCGCTGTAGCGGTACCTATTTATCTACTTGCACTTTGGCGTGGTTTCGAACTGCTAGGTTGGCAGGAGCTGGGACCAAGCAATGGGAGCTCACCCCGTCACAGGGATTCGAACCACTGACCTTCTGATCGGCAAGCCCTAGGCTCTGTGGTTTAACCCACAGCGCCACCCGCGTCCCGGTATAGCTTGTTTAGCTTATACGTAAATCCGGCACTGGCTACAACCTTTTTCAGCATAGGTTTGTTGTTCCATCCCCCTGGCTACTCTGGCTGCCTTTTCCTGATTCTTCCCCACCTCCTCGATATCCATCTTTAGGTGAGGCAACCAGAGCTGTACACTTGGGCTCGTGTGACTATTGCCACTTTGGCTTCGTAAAGGCTAGCACCCTCCCCGTAAAGACTGGAGTTAGTAAGGATTACGTTTCGCCTCACTGGCCCTCATCCAACCAGCTCCTGATTCCAAGCAACGACTGAGGAATTCCAGCACCGCACTGGGATTTGAGGAGGAGGAAGAAGAGAACGGCAAGCGGGTTGTCACCAGCATACTAATGACATGGAACACCAAACCGACTGACTATAGACACTCCCCTGCCAGTGGTTTCTAAATGTCTACATAAAAACATGGTGCAGTGGTTCTAGGGCTGGGCGATATCTGCTTTTCAACAGCATGATATATCACCAGCTAAACATCACAATATACTGATATATCACGATGTCTGAAATAAGGATGGAGCTATGTAGAGGCATTGGCTGGCTTCACGGTTTTCCCCACATTGTGATTTTTTCATAGAGCGCATACACACACACACCATGATTCATGATATATTACCAGGTCAAAAATCATGAAACCAACATCACAATACGGACTTCAAACCGGTTTTGGACGATATAGCGATATACAGTGGTCCCTCGGTTTTCGGATGTCTCCGTTGATGAACATTTCAGTTTTCAAACGCAGTAAACCCAAAAGAAAATGCTTCCGTTTTCAAACACGCCTCAGAAGTCGAACAGCTACCGCTGAGTGTATATATGTTATTTTTCTCCATTTTCTTTATTAAATTTTCAGACCGTCCTTTGTACCTCGGGTTTTGGAACTCGAACGGTCTTCTGCAACAGATTACATTCGAAAACCGAGGTACCACATTTACCACCCGGCCCTAAGCGCTTCACAAACCACAGGCCTCTTGAATATCGCTACGAGTCTCAGTGGCTGCCCCCTTGCCCTGCAACAAACCAAAGGGCCTAACTTTTAAATGGTTAAAGCCTCAGTTTGGAGTGATCTAATGTCTAGAAACTGCAAACTGCGGGAGGCAGTGCAAGACAGGAGTGCCTGGCGTGCTATGGTCCATGGGGTCACGAAGAGTCGGACACGACTAAACAACTAAACAACAACAAATGTCTAGAAACGAATGAACCAATCTGATCCGATCACAAACCAATGTACATAGGACAGTCATATTGCAGGATCAGCAGCAGGTACCCTCAGATCCTGGCGACACAGGAAAGTTGCACCTGCATAACTTCCATGATGGAAGGCCTTCCACTTTGCAAGCTGCCAGGTACTTTATTCTACCAAACAGTCCCTGGTGCTGTTTTAAGCCCACTTAACAGCAAAGTCCCATTTTAGAAATGATAAGTTATCTGTTCTCTGACAAACGGACTCGTTTGACCAAAAGAGATGTTCCCACTCTGCCTTGGCAGCCTTGAGTCCCTCAGTAAAAAAGAAAGAACTGTTTCAGATTTCACCCCTGGTTGCCACACTGATGATTTTAAATTTTAAAAACTCATTGCTATACTTGGCTATTACTTAAAAGGATCACCTCAGCTCACTCAATCCCTTCAATTTGTGGAATGGGCAGTTTTATGAGTGCCACATAATGCTCATTCCATACTTGGAAGGAATTCTACTTTCTTTGTGGAACTGTTGGAACTCCCTGCCCATTGTAGGCAAATTCACTGCATTGTTTTCGGCGCCTACTAAAAAACCGTATCTCCAGGCAAGCCTACCCCAATGTGTTATTTTAACGCAAAGGTTTATTTTAAAACCGCTGATTATATTTATATCTGGATAAATTTTTATGCCAACGTGTGATTTTATCAGTATGCTTTTACATTTTGTTAAACTGTTTAGAGGTTTTTGCTGAACAAGCAAGTTACTTTTTTTAAAAAAAATCTGTCGTTCATCATTTCGGTTTCAAATCTAAGATTTCTTCTTCTTACTCTGAAATACAAAGTTTGGGGGCTTATATTTCTGAAATCTCTTCTTCCCCCATTGGAAAGTTGCAATGGGCACTAAGCCACCCATCCTTTCGGCCAACAATAGTAAATGGCCAACTGATTTACTGTTATTAAATAAATAATAATAGAAATAAAAATGCATTAATACAGTCAAACCTCGGTTGTTGAACGTATTCCGTTCCAGAAGACTGTTTGACTTCCGGAACGTTTGACAACTGAGCCACGGATTCCGATTGGTTGCAAGAGTTTCTTGCCCTCAAGCCGAAGCCGTGTTGAACGTTCGGGTTCCAAAAAAAACTTTCAAAAACAGGAGCATTTACTTCTGGGTTTTCGGTGTTTAGGAGCCGAAATGTTCAAAAATGGAGCCTTTTGAGAACTGAGGTTTGACTTATGAAATCCCCCCCCCCCGTCTGTTTGGGAGTCACTCGATTAGTCACTATTGGGGAATTCTGAAAGGCAAAAAGAGGAGGACTTGCTGGCGGGTAGCCTCCATCCCCAAAACATTTGAGAATTCAGCGCTGGTGGAAGAAGTTTAAAGTTTATTTAGAAAAAATATTGCAGTATTTAAATTTCAGAATATCTTTGGAAGTGAATTTTTAGGCTGTAGGATCAGAAGTAGATGTTAGTTTCGAATGTAAGGTGGATATATGTAAATGTTATAATGTGAGGAATATATAGATTGAGGGCACTAGGAGAAGGGGACGACAGAGGACAAGATGGTTGGACAGTGTTCTCGAAGCTACGAACATGAGTTTGACCAAACTACGGGAGGCAGTGCAAGACAGGAGTGCCTGGCGTGCTATGGTCCATGGGGTCACGAAGAGTCGGACACGACTAAACGACTAAACAACAACAAAGTTGTAAAAAAAAATGTTTAAGATTATGATTTATGAAACTGCTAAAGATGAGTTGAAATGAAAGCCAGATAGGGGGGACTTGGGGAAGTCCACATAACAATGCTTAGAGAAATAGATGGAAAGACAAGACTTTATTTGTATTGTTTTTGTTTCATTTGTTGTATTGTTGTTGTTGTTTTGTTGTATTGTATCATTTTTGGTTTTGTAAGTGTTGATACAAAATGAATTTTAAAAAATTTGGGGGGGGGAGAGAATTCAGCGCTGGCAACCCCCCACCCCACCCATAATATTGCAACCTCTCCGAAAAGCTGGGCGGAAAGAAAAGACTCACCAGGACGCGGTCTCCAAGCCGGAGGTCTTTGTCCCCTTTCTTCACCGACCCGCTGTCCGAGAGGTTCGACCCAGACTCATTCCCCGTTTTCATTGTGCTGTTGAGCACACTTTCCCGCAGAGGGATGATGCGCGTGGAGAGAGGCGGGGTGGACGTCCCCGAGTGCAGGGACAAGTTCTGAGCCGTCAGCGACTCCACGGAATGTGCGTCGCTTCCGGAACCTTCCGCGGTGGGCTGGCGGGTCAGCTTGGAAGGCCTCGTGAAGATCCCCTGCAGGGGCTGGCACTCAAAGTAGCGGACCCCACCCACCGAGCCATCGTTCTTCCCCACCGGGTCATCCAGCACGACGCCCGCCCATTGTCCGGGCGCAAACTGAGTCTCCCCCAGGTATTGTACCACGCCCGGCTTCACTCCGTTCACCCAGACACGTTCTCCCACCACGAAGTCCCCCAGGAAGTCATCGCCCACCTCGGTGACTTTGGACCCTCCGGGCTTCTCGGGAGCAGCTGTGGAAGAAGAAGAAGAAGTGGAGGCCTGCTTATGCAGAGGCGACCCTGTAAAATAAAATATAAGGGGACATCAAAACAAAGCCTTCAAAAGAAGGAAGGCCCTATTAATGCTTGCCCTGGAAAAGAGAAGATCAAGAGGGGGCATTTATTTTAATTGTTTCACACCAGCTCTGACCATCAGAAAGTTCTTCCTGAATTTTACTCAGAATCTCCTTTCTTGTAATTGTAATCCATTGGTTCAGGTCCTAGCCTCTGGAGCAGCAGAAAACAAGCTGGCTCCATCTTGAGTTGACAGCCCTTTAGATATTTGAATCATAGAAGCATAGAGTTGGAAGAGACCACAAGGGCCATCCAGTCCAACCCCCTGCCAAGCAGGAAACACCATCAAAGCATTCTTGACATATGCCTGTCAAGCCTCTGCTTAAAGACCTCCAAAGAAGGAGACTCCACCACACGCCTTGGCAGCAAATTCCACTGCCGAACAGCTCTTACTGTCAGGAAGTTCTTCCTAATGTTTAGGTGGAATCTTCTTTCTTGAAGTTTGAATCCATTGCTCCGTGTCCGCTTCTCTGGAGCAGCAGACAACAATCTTTCTCCCTCCTCCATATGACATCCTTTCATATATTTGAACATGGCTATCATATCACCCCTTAACCTTCTCTTCTCCAGGCTAAACATACCCAGCTCCCTAAGCTGTTCCTCATAAGGCATCGTTTCCAGGCCTTTGACCATTTTGGTTGCCCTCCTCTGGACAAGTTCCAGCTTGTCAGTATCCTTCTTGAACTGTGGTGCCCAGAACTGGACACAGTACTCCAGGTGAGGTCTGACCAGAGCAGAATACAGTGGTACTATTACTTCCCTTGATCTAGACACTATACTCCTATTGATGCAGACCAGAATTGCATTGGCTTTTTTAGCTGCTGCATCACACTGTTGACTCATGTCAAATTTGTGGTCTACCAGGACTCCTAGATCCTTTTCACATGTACTGCTCTCAAGCCAGGTGTCTCCCATCCTGTATTTGTGCCTTTCTATTTTTTTGCCCAAGTGTAGTACTTTACATTTCTCCTTGTTAAAATTCATATGAAGGTGGCTCTCATATCCCACCCCCTCCACACACACACACTCAGTCTCTTCTACTGACTAAACATACCCAACTCCCTCAACTGTTCCTCATCAGGCTTGGTTTCCAGGCCCTTGTTCATCTTGGTCGCCCTCCTCTGCACACCTTCTAGCTTGTCAACACATCTTTCTTAAACTGTGCTGCCCATAAATGGATACAGTCCTCCAGGTATGGTCTGACCAAGGCAGAGCAGAGCGGGACTATTGCTTTCCTTGATCTGGACTCCATACTTCTGTTGTTGCAGCCTAGAATAGCATTAGCCTTTATTGCTGCTGCATCACACTGTTGACTCACGTTAAGCTTATGGCGCACTAAGACCTAGTTTAGATCCTTTTCACAGGAACCTGACTCCACATCCTGTATTTGTGCATTTGGCTATTATTTACTTAGCACAATTTAACCCCGATTACATACAGTCAATTAAAACCAGACAGTCCCTGCCTTAAGGCTTCCAATCTTAAAAAAATGACATGCAATGGAAAAGGGACAGGGAGGGAAGAAGTGCGACTGGGTTTCTACATCAATCCTCCCAATTTGAGAGAGAACTATGAGGAAGTACTGGCAAAACAATTTCTAGAATGTATAAACTGTTACTAGAATGGGAAACAAAATATGAGCAGCTGTGATGATCCACTGGGCAAGGGATATTGGTTATAATATTGAAATGCATGCATGGGAGAAGCTGTGGAATATAGATGTCAAATTCACAGCATGTTACTCACTGAAAGAAAACTTTATGAAAATGATGTGTACATGGTATCTATTTCTCAGTAGGCTTGCAACAATGTAAAAATTAAAATCAAACTCATTGTGGAAGTGTAAAAAAAAAAGGAAGGCACTTTCTATCATATGTAGAGGTACTGTAAAAGAACAAAAGCCTTCTGGGAAATGATTTATAATGAATTGAAGAAAATGTTTAAGATAACCTTTAGTAAAAAAAAAACAACCCCAAAAACCCAGAAGCTTATTGTGAATACTGTATAGAGATTCTGAATGATCTTTAAGATTTGCTATTGTATGCCACGACTACAGCCAGAATGGTGCTTGCCCCACAGGTGGGAAGAAGATGCTATGCCAACTAGGGAAGAGTGGCTGATTAAATTGATGGATTCTGCAGAAATGACAAAACTGGTGGGTGTAATAAGAAACCCAGAGAAAAAGAAATTTTATTAAAGAATGGGAAAAATCTGTAGAATATCTGAAAAGTTCAGGCATGCAAATAAGTTCATTAATAGGATTAATTTAAATCAAGCAGTTAAAAATATTACTAAGATAAAAGAATAACTTAAAATGGAGTGAAGTGGAATATGCAATGTTAAAAATCTAAAGTAGAAAAGGAACCACAAAAGGTGGGGGAGGGGAGTCAAATATGTAATTGTATTCAAAATATGTGTTCGCAAGGTATGTATTTGGAATCTTGTGAATAATGAAAAAAAAATTTAAAAAAAGGGGGGGAGGGAAGAAGGGATGGGAAGCAAACTTGGGTACCAATTCCTAAATTCAAATGTCTGAAGAGTTGCGACACCAGAAACTGGAGAAGATTTGTTCCCTGTTGCTGCTCCACCCAACAGGTGGAAACGGCAGGGAAGAAGATTAGGGGGAACAATTCCTACCAGTAAGAGCTGTTCAGCTGCCTCAGGAGGTGATGGGATCTCCTTCGCCGGAGCTATTTAAGCGGAGGCTGGGCAGCCATCTGTTGGGGATGCTGTTGCTGCATCCTGCACTGAGCAGCGGGTCAGACTACATGACCCCTGGAGGACCCTTCCAACTCTCTGATGCAATTATTCTAGCTCATGCTCTGCCACTCCCGTTTCCTACAGCTCTGTAAAGGAATTTAAACGGGCCTGACAGATCCCCTTCCAACTCCCAAGGCAGCAAACACGCCAACAGCAGCGCGCCTGGGGATCAAAATGGGGGGGGGGGAGAGGATAAGGTGTTATGCTTCAGCTGGTGCCAGGCATCCTTCACGAGGTTTCTGCACTTATGAGCATTAGATTTTAAAGCACGGGTGACCTTCAAATTTACAGGTATGCAATGGGCAGCCTGGGGCCAAAAGATTCCGGCCTGCAGGCAAATGTGGCAGCAGAAAAATCCTTAACCATTTGGTGGGGGTGGGGGTGTGACAAGAACAGGGCAGCTTTAACGCCCCTCCCCACACCACCAACATTTCCCATCGGCGTCCGAATCTCGCGTTTAATCCTGTTACGCCTGTGTGACGGGTCTGTGCCAAGACGGCCAGCTGTCAGGCGGTGCAGAACGGGCCACGTAGCAGCCCAGTTTCCATGGTTATCTGGTAGAGATGGAGGAAGGGGGGACGACGAAGCCCGGACTCTAAACACCACAAATACCAGACTTTCTCCAAGACCCGCTTTTCGGGAGGGGACGTGTGCGAAAAGCCCAAAGGGGTTCTTTGCAAGGGGGTGGGGGCAAGGGCAAATAGTCTAAAGATCCCCTTCTTTCAATTTAAATAAAAAGTGTACACTTCTACCAATTGGCTAAAGTGGGTGCCGCCCAATCTTTATCATCCACTGTTTTTATACAGTGGTGCCTCGCTTAACGAACGCCCTGTAAGACGAAATTTTCACTTAAAGAAATGATTTTTCTAGCGGATGTTGCCTCGCTAGACAAATTCATTTTACGAAAAATTTGTCTAGCGAATCGTGGTTTCCCATAGGAATGCATTGAAATTCAATTAATGTGTTCCTATGGGCAATTTTTTAAAAAATAAAAAATAAAAATCCAATGCATTCCTATGGGATTCGCTAGACGAATTTTTCATTATAAGAATAGACCCGTGGAACGAATTAAATTCGTCTAGCGAGGCACCACTGTATGTTGATTCAATGTTCAATGTTTTGTTATGTTTTTATATCTGTTGGAAGCGGCCCAGAGGGCCGGAGACAATGAGCAGGGTATAAATTAATTAATTAATTATTTAATTAATATTAAAGAAGATGATACACGAAGCAAAATGTGCAGGAAGTATTATCGCCACCATGAATTCATTCATCCTCTTCTACGCAATCAAGGCGATGCAGAACAAAAGCACCAAAATCTGTTAAACACAAGCAAATAACCAATACATTTTGAAGACTACAAAACATGCATAAGACCCATTTGCCCATTCATTTTGCAAGAAACTCGTATATTGGCTGATTTGGAGTACAGTGGTACCTCGACTTACAAACGACTCGACAACCGAATTTTTCGACTTACGAATGGGGCAAATGGCCGCGCGCTTACGATTTTTCCGACATCCGAATGGAAACCGCGGCGGTATTTTCGACTTACGAATTTTTAGATGGGGTTGCTTCGACTTACGAATTTTTCCATTTCCAATGCATTCCCATGAGAAATCACGTTTCCCCAATGGCACTTTTCGACTTACGAATTTTTTGACCTACGAAGGTGCCTTCGGAACGGATTAAATTCGTAAGTCGAGGCACCACTGTATTTGCTCCCCACCCACCCCGGAAAAATTCCCGCAGATGCAAATGCAAAGGGACTGTAATATAGTTTTCATGCCCCACAGGTCAAGCCAAGGTGCCTCCAGGTAAATTCATCCGCAGGGAACAGGAGAGGCCTCGCCTTCGGACCCCGGAGAACGCTTTAGAATAGATTAACTCGGACCCTTGGGTCCATCCAGCTTAGCGCTGTCCACATTGAATGGCAGGTCTCCAGGGATTTGAGGCAGCGGCCTCTCCCAGCCTTACCTGGAGAGATGCTGGGGATTGAACCTGTGGCATGGGGTCAGCCTGGATAGCTCAGTTAGTTAGAGCGTGGTGCTGATAACGCCAAGGTTGCAGGTTCAATCCCCATCTGGGAACAGCTGCATATTCCTGCATTGCAGGCAGTACTAAGGGATTGGATGGCCTCTGAAATCTCCCTCTTCCAAAGTAGCAAATTAAACAGAGGAAATCTGATGAAGAATTGTTTGCATCCCTTTCTGGTGGAACCCCCCACTTCTGCGTCTCCTCCTTGTCTTCCTCTCATCTTTCCCCAGATTTTAGATTGTAAGCTCCTGGGGGCAGAGACCTCTCCCCTTGTACTCTATAAAGCAACATCCCGCTGCAGGGAAGTCTTTATGACTAGGATAATCAGAGGGTGTTTTAAAGAAACAAGCAGCCAGTACAAAGACGGAGGTGGAGATGAAAGGAGGAGAATACTCATCAGCTAGAGAGCTCAGCTGCTCACCCTGAGGAATAAAATATATGGCTTTGTGATGCCTTGAGAAGCATCCATTAGTGCTTGTTCGTGGGACCAGCCTCCAAGCTTAGTGCATCATTATTTAGGCACAAAATTATCTTCAGGCTTAGTGCACAAAATTATCTTCGCTCCTGAAGGTCACGTGGGGTGAACTGTTTTAGCAGCCACCCGCCCGGGCCTCACACTCTGCAATCAGAAGCTGGAGTTGCGTCTGTACAAAATCCAGCCATAAACGTGCAGTACGTTAGTTATCAACTCTGTGATGCCCAAAACAAAACTCACAAGCAAGTGAGATGGCTCAGTTGGTGAGCATTAGACTTTTAATCTCAGGGTCATGGCTTCGAGTCTCACATTGGGCAAAAGATTCCTGCATTGCAGGGGGTTGGACTAGATGACCCTCGGGGTCCCTTCCGGCTGTACAATTCTGTGATTCTATTATGTGATCCAGCAGGTTCTCCTTGCATTGATATTTAACAAACTTCCTTCTCAGGCCCAGGCTTCTCATCTTTCCGTCCCCTAAACTAAAAACCCCTCTCCAAACGTTGGTAACTTTTCTTCATAAACTCTCTTTCCAAATATTCCACACACACAAAAAAAGGCATCCCAGCACTCCAGTCTTAGGAATCTTCACCACAATCGAAATGAGTAGCCCAACCCAATTTGCTGCCACAAGGCTTCAGCGGGGAAGAGATTCCCCCCCAAAAAAATAAATTAGCAATTAAAAGCAACTCATAAAAACCACACTTTTTCTAAAGAAAAAAGATAGCTAATCAAACAAACTGATTTTGCTATTGTTGCTTCTAGAAGATCCACTGGTATCTATTATTATTGCACAGTGACCTTTTAAAAAAAACAAAACACAAAAAGGTGGGGGAACAGATTTGCAAATACAGTTGAGTTTGCTGATGATTCGGGGGCACATAGCAGACAGGAGTGGATTCAGCAGCTGGCAGGCATCCATTTACGCCAAGCCCGGGCAGCCAATAAAAAGCTGCATTTTTCTTTTTCAAAAATTTGACCAGAAACTGTAAAGAAGCACTGTACGTTAAAAGCAATAAAGAGCCAATTGTGCACGATTCATTTCACGCCCTGGGGATCAACAGTTTTCATTGTACGGAGTGTCCACTGCTATTTTAAAGAGGGCGGAGAGGGGTGGAGGGGCGAGAGAGAAAGAAGAGAGGTTTAAAAAGAAAGCCTCTCCTTCGCTGCAAGAATTCAGGATTGAAACTAAAATCGGGGACAAGTTTGTGATTCAGTACATTGGAAGTATGGCTGTGTGTGTTCGTTATTTAGTTTTAGTTAGTTAGTTAGTTAGTTAGTTATTACAAAAAGAATCATTGCCCAACAATCTTCCAAGATGGAGCCTAGATATTAACAGCGCCTTCAAAGTATATTAAGTTCCTGCTGGGAATGGATATATATGTCCATTTCGGTTCCATTTTCCCAGTCTTAAGTTCAGTTCCTCCACAGTCCGTTTGCAAACTTCTTTCTTCAAAAGTCTTCATGAAAGTTCATCAGCATTTTCAGGACAAGTTTCTCCACGTTTTTGTAAAGCGAATTTCCCTAATATATCGCATTTCTGCACATATTGTTTTCACTATCCTAGTGCGTGCGGTTTTTTGTGTACCCAGTACTTGGCTGAAGAAGCGCACTTCAAAATTCAGAGATGTGTACATCATTCCTTGGGAGGGCTGCATCCATTGTTTCAAAAGGTGCAGATTAAAGGAGAACTGAATCCAACCTCCTCCTCATCCCGCATCTCTGCTCACATTACTACATTAAAAAATAAATAAACCCAGGCCCATTTATTTTTGCAGCGTGTTCTTAAGGTTGAAAATCTTGGGTTTAAATCCCACTGGGTTTAACTATGACTGGAAGAGGGAAAGAATTGCACTTTAGTAACCTAAGCGCTGGGATGCGGGTGGCGCTGTGGGTTAAACCACAGAGCCTAGGGCTTGCTGATCAGAAGGTCGGCGGTTCGAATCCCCGCAACGGGGTGAGCTCCCGTTGCTCGGTCCCAGCTCCAGCCAAGCTAGCAGTTCGAAAGCACGTCAAAGTGCAAGTAGATAAATAGGTACCGCTCCGGCGGGAAGGTAAACGGCGTTTCTGTGCGTTGCTCTGGTTTGCCAGAAGCGGCTTTGTCATGCTGGCCACATGACCTGGAAGCTGTACGCCAGCTCCCTCGGCCAATAACGCGAGATGAGCGCCGCAACCTCAGAGTCGGTCACGACTGGACCTAATAGTCAGGGGTCCCTTTAGATTAACCTAAGTCATAGCTGCCAAGTTTTCCCTTTTCTCACGAGGAAGCCTATTCAGCATAAGGGAATTTCCCTTAAAAAAAGGGAGAACTTGGCAGCTATGACCTAAGTGCATATTCAAATTGCATTAACTGGAGAAATGGCTCCCCAAAATTCCTACTTAACCACTACTGGGTGATTGGCTATTCCCAGGCTAAGTGGAGGTGGCTGGGCAGGTTACCACAATGGATCAAAAAGGCTGAGAAGAGGATGATAGACCAGAGAGAGAGAAAAAGAGAGAGGAGGGTGATTATGCTTTATAAATTTCCCCCACTCACTGAACCAACACCTCTTGTTAGAAATCCACCATGTGTTAAAAATAAACCAATTTATTGTATAAATATCAATGATGGTGACAATGTTCAGATGCCTCCTGTGAAATTTTGTACACTACTTTTTAGAATTCTTAGTAACTTTTCAGAGCCAAGTGAGAATATCACATGACCTCGAGGAGAACATCCCAATATTTATAGACAACACAATTACTTTAAAGGTTATGCTACAAAGGTTCTTTCTTTCTTTTAGTATTGTATATGGGTATTATTTCTCCCCCTTTTTTTTCTTTCCCCCCTCTTTTCACGTCACACACACACACACACACACACACACACACACAAATGTTACAACCCTCCAATATCAGAAATTACAGTGGCACCTCGGAAGTCGAACGGAATCCATTCCAGAAGTCTGTTTGACTTCCAAAACGTTTGGAAAACAAGGCACGGCTTCCAATTGGCTGCAGGAAGCTCCTGCAACCAATCAGAAGCCACAGAAGTTGCATCGGACATTCGGGTTCCAAAGAACGTTTGCAAACTGGAACACTCACTTCCAGGTTTGTGGTGTTCGGGAGCCAAAACATTCAACTTGCAAGGCGTTCGGGATCCAAGCTACGACAGTATTATTATTTTTATTCATCCTAGGGATTGTGAATGCAGCTTCCAAGTTTTGTTCCTTCTGTGTGTGCATGTTTAATTTTTATTGCTTTCCCTTTTTGTTTCTTTTTTTTAAAAAAAATCACTGTTATTAAATCACACGTTTTCAATTAAAGAAATATCAAAAAAGGAGAGGACACAACGAAGACACCTTATGAAGACACCTTATTAAGATTATTAAGACACCTTATTAAGGTCCCTTCCTCACGGACCACCTAGTGCAGTGATGGCCAAACTTGGCCCTCCAGCTGTTTTGGGACTACAACTCCCATCATCCCTGGCTAACAGGACCAGTGGTCAGGGATGATGGGAACTGTAGTCCCATGCCTGAGTCCAAATGCCTCTCGTTGGAAAACCAACATGGCTGCCAAAAATCCCCCATCCAAATCTCTGCTGTGGCCAGAAGCAGTTCCTTACCTTCTTTTGTGGTGGTGGAAGTAGTGGTGGAGGCGGTGGTGGTGGCTGCTGTCCCGCCAGGGCGTCCCACGGGGCTGGAGTGCTTACCAGCCCTCCCGGGAATTTTAAGTCCACTTGGTTTCAGCATGCTTGCCCAGGTCTGTGGCTCAAGCCAAGGGATTCGGTCCAACTGCCGGCTGAGGACTTAGTGTCACGACGTCAGGCATCTAGGCAACGGGCCCCTTCATCTATCTTTGGAGACCTGGAGGGGAGAAGAAAGGCACCCAAAGAGAAAAATTCAGGGGAAGGAGAAAGAAAATAGCAGCTAAAGGAAAAATTGCAAGTGGAATAAAATTACAGTGTGCGTCGGGTACTGCTGAAACTCGGAAAATTAGAATATTGTCGAAAAATGCATTTATTTCAGTAATGCAACTTAAAAGGTAATATAAATATGAGGTAATAAATAATATAAATAAAAGGTAATAAAAATATGAGATAGATGCATGACATGCAAAGCAAGACATATCAAGCCTTTATTTGTTGTAATTGTAATTATTTGTCGTTAGGCGGGTCAATTATAAATGGAATGTAGTTAATGAAATGTAATAGTGATGTTTATTTTTGCTTATTTTTGTATTATTGTGACTATTTGTTTTATTACTGTGGAATTTCCAAAAGAAAGCATTTGTAAAAATTAAAAGAAAAATAAAAAATAATAAGTTGCATTACTGAAATAAATGCACTTTTCGACGATACTCTAATTTTCCGAGTTTCACCTGTAAATGATGTATATAAGCAGACGTTTTGGGGAAAGAGCCATTCTTCTCTTCTTCTTCTATTGCTACTACAAACCGAATATACTCTCGACGCCGAGTATATTTCAATGGGTCAAAACCAGCACTTTGAATTGGGCCCAGAAGCTCACTGGCCGCCAGGACACAAACATGTACTCTTTAGGAAGCCGATGGAGGGCTTCTGAGACCCTACCACCCAATTCAGGAGCAGGATTGATTCCCATGCTGTTCTACTTCTACTTTGGCATGCAAATGAGATTTCCCAGAAAACACCATGCACATATGTGGCCCTCTCATCCAAAGGCAGTCAAATCCTGTGTCCTGCTACGCTTGAGCAAGATGCAGTAAGGACAAACTGTGTCAGGATTCTCTCAATGTGGCCTGGCAAACACACACACACACCCATACGTCTGCCGCTGGCAAGTGTCTCCCCCACCAGCTCAGCTTACTCCAAAATCCTCCACTCCTGCCTTAATTACTTCCTGTCTCTCAGCTACTGACATTCCTGCTTTTATGGTCCTTTTAAAATATTGACTTTGCTAACCCCAGTATCGCGCACAAGCACAAGGCAGAAGAGGGATAGGGATCCTGTGTGGTCCTCCAGCTCCCATCAGACGGCATGGCCAATGGTCAGGGATGATGGGAGTTGTAGTCCAACAATATCTGGGTTCTTCCCCATCTCTGGGATGGACCGTTGCGGAGACGTTTCCCCAAGAACCGTACGAAAGGCAACACTTTAATTTGGTCAGGTCAAACTTTCCTCGCTTAAGGCCAAAAGGGTTTTTGCAAAGCACAACTTATAAGACGCTTGATATCCAACAAGTCACATCCGCAAATGCTGAGTTTCTGCAGCTGCGTTTTACTCAGAGTAGACCCACTGAAATTAATGGTGCCCAAGTTCCATGAAGCTACTGGCAGGGGTAGCTAATCCCTTTGAGCAGTGGTTCTCCAACTTCTTTCTCTGGGCCACACTTTCAGAATAAAAATTTGCTCATGCCACAACATTTTTTTTTACTGATAATACATACATTGGAAAACAAAAAGAAACAACTCCTAGAGGTGATTTATAACACAGAACACAAGTACTTTATAATATGACCATGGGACATCCAGTGCAGCTACATAAAAACATGAATCATTCCCAAAATATAATTATAAACGGGCCTCTTAAGTATGTATACAAATTCAATTAGAGTGAGCTTGCTTTTGCTGGGTAATCTCATTTATATTAGGTCTAATTTGAGACAAACAAACTGTCATCTCCTCATCAACACAAAGAAGCCTTTCTCTTTTCTGATCTTTCATATTCGTCAGAGTTGAAAATCGCTGTTTACAACAATATGTTGTGAACAACTGCGGAAGAACAGCCAATTCTCATCCTCTCATTTTGAAAAGATATCTATCAATATTCTACAAATCAATACTGTTAATATATGCCCTATTTACTCGAATCTAATGCTCAACTTTTTTGGCCAAATTACATTGTGAAAATTCAGATGTGCATTAGATTCAATGGCACATTTACATTTGCCAGAAAATACTTTTTTTGTTTGTTTCAAGGTTCTGAAAATTCAGGTGCACTTTAGATTCTATGGTGCATTAGACTTGAATAAATACGGTATATACGATATGATACAATTCTGAAATGTTTGTATGTTGATTTGATTGTCCTTGAATCTTCCCACCACACTTGTCATCCTCTTTGAGAACTACTGTCTTAGAAGACAGAATCAGGATTCAAGATGACCTCAGCAGATTGGAGAACTGGGCCAAAACTAACAACATGAATTTCAATGGGGACAAATGTAAAGTTCTGTGCTTAGGCAGGAAGAACCAGATGCACAAATATAGGATGGGGGGAGGGCACTTGGCTTACTAGTAGTACATGTGGAAAGGATCTAGGGGTCTTAGTAGACCACAAGTGTGATGCAGCAGCAAAAAAGGCCTTCTCGCTTGTGGTGCCCACCCTGCGGAACACCTTACCATCCAATGTCAAGGAGATAAGTGACTATACAACCTTTAGGAGACATCTGTATCGGGAAGTTTTTAATGTCTGACATTTTATTACGTTTTTATATGTGCTGGAACTTTCCCAGAGTGGGCGGGGTATGAATAAAGAAATTGTTGTGGTGGTGGTGGCTTTTATCTGAAGGCAGCCCTACATAGGGAAGCTTTTAATGTTTCATGTTTTTTATGTTTTTATATATGCTTTAAAAGGGACCCAGGTGGCGCTGTGGGCTAAACCACTGAGCCTAGGGCTTGCTGATCAGAAGGTCGGCGGTTCGAATCCCTGTGACGGGGTGAGCTCCCGTTGCTCGGTCCCAGCTCCTGCCAACCTAGCAGTTTGAAAGCACATCAAAATGCAAGTAGATAAATAGGAACCTCTACAGCGGGAAGGTAAACGGCATTTCCATGTGCTGCTCTGGTTTGCCAGAAGCGGCTTTGTCATGCTGGCCACATGACCTGGAAGCTATACACCGGCTCCCTCGGCCAATAATGCGAGATGAGCGCGCAACCCCAGAGTCGGTCACGACTGGACCTAATGGTCAGGGGTCCCTTTACCTTTACCTTTATATATGCTTTATGTCTAATAATAATAATAATTGCTATTCTAGGCTGCAACAACAGAAGTATAGTGTCCTGATCAAGGGGTGTAACAGTCCAGCTCTGGTCTGCCTTGGTCAGACCACAGCTGGAGGACTGTGTCCAGTTTGGGGCACCACAGTTTAAGGATATTGATAAGCTGAAACGTGTGCAGAGGAAGGTGACCAAGATTATCAAGGGTCTGGCAACTAAGCCTTATGAGGAACGGTTGAGGAGAAGAGAAGACCGAGAGGTGATATGACAGCCATCTTCAAATATATGAAGGGCTGTCACACCAAGCATGCTTTCCGCTGCTCCAGAGGGGAGGACCCAAACCAGGGAATTCACATGATAAGAAATGAGATTGTGATTAAACATTAGGAAGAACTTTCTTTTTCTTTGAAATATTTTTATTAAAGATTTCTTGATTTACAAGGGTGTGTGCAGTGTCTCTCTCTCTCTCTCTCTCATATTTTTTAATTGTATCATTTTTGCAAATCAGTTACATTTGTTGAGACACTGGGAAGAAAGAGGGGGAACGTGGATAGGGGTGGGGGGATTGGGTGGCGATGTTTCTATTTTACTTAATATATGTAGGGTTTGATGTCAGCGTTGCTTATGCAGGTTCTCTTTCATTCGCTTGTGTTCTTTTGGTGGTGAGAGAGATTGGGGTTGGTCTAGGGCAGGCATAGGCAACCTTGGCTCTCCAGATGTTTTGGAACTACAACTCCCATGATCCCTGACCACTGGCCCTGTTAGCTAGGGATCATGGGAGTTGTAGTTCCAAAACATCTGGAGAGCCAAGGTTGCCTATGCCTGGTCTAGGGTGTGGATTGTTAAGTAGGAAGAACTTTCTGATGGTAAGAGCTGTTCATCAGTGGAACAGTCTCCCTTGGAAGGTTATTCATGGGAGGTTTTTTAAAGCAGAGGTTGGATGGCCATCTGTCACGGATTATTTAGCTGTGATTCCTGCCTTGCAGAGGGTTGGACTAGATGACCCTCAGGACCCTCTTCCAACTCTACAATTCTGAGATTCTAAGTTACGTCATGTCCACTATTCCAACGGAATGGCACTGGGTATAATGCACTAAAAACTCTATGTGTGTACACAGTAAGCACAGTAAGCCAAAAACCAGAATCTAGGATTAAAAACAACCACCAAGCAATCAAAGGATAAAAATACCCAACCAATAAATAAAACCGAGGATCAAATCAGAGCATCAATGTGACAATTTAAAACTTCTCTTGAAAAACTTTTGGCACATGCACACCATTACAGTCAAAGCATACAGCTTCCCCCAGAGGATCCTGGGAACTGTAGTTCACCCCCTCAAAGAACTACAATTCGCAATACCCTTAGAGTTCCCATGATTACTAAGTGAAAGTCACATGCTTTCAATGTACAGTGTGGACGGGACCCGTTTTGCATGGACTCCTTGCAGCAACCAGGCCAAAACAACAGGCCCTATAAATCCACAGCTGGTCCTCTTCAAACCGGCCCTTTATTCAGAAGGACTGCAGGGACATACCATACCAATCTTGCCTAGTGGTTACAGAGACCAGAGTTCAATCCCCACTCAGCCACAAAGCACAACCACCATCTCTCAGCCTAACCTACCTCACAGGGTTGTTGTGAGGATAAAATGGGGAAGAAGAGGTCCTATAGCACCTTGGGAGGAAAATGCGGGATACATAAGTACCATATTTACTCGAGTCTAATGCGCCATTGAATCTAATGCGCACCTCAATTTTCAGAACCTTGAAACAAACAAAAAAGTATTTGCTGGTGAATGTAAATGTGCCATCGAATCTAATGGGCACCTTAATTTTCGCAACGTGATTTGGCCAAGAAAGGTGAGCATTGTTGCTGTTGTTTAGTCGTTTAGTCGTGTCCGACTCTTCGTGACCCCATGGACCATAGCACGCCAGGCACTCCTGTCTTCCACTGCCTCCCGCAGTTTGGTCAAACTCATGTTCATAGCTTCAAGAACACTGTCCAACTATCTCAACCTCTGTCATCCCCTTCTCCTAGTGCCCTCCATCTTTCCCAACATCAGGGTCTTTTCCAGGGAGTCTTCTCATGAGGTGGCCAAAGTATTGGAGCCTCAGCTTCAGGATCTGTCCTTCCAGTGAGCACTCGGGGCTGATTTCCTTCAGAATGGATAGGTTTGATCTTCTTGCAGTCCACGGGACTCTCAAGAGTCTCCTCCATTCAAAAGCATCAATTCTTCGGCGATCAGCCTTAGAATCATAGAGTTGGAAGAGACCACAAGGGCCATCCAGTCCAACCCCCTGCCAAGCAGGAAACACCATCAAAGCATTCTTGACATATGCCTGTCAAGCCTCTGCTTAAAGACCTCCAAAGAAGGAGACTCCACCACACGCCTTGGCAGCAAATTCCACTGTCGAAGAGCTCTTACTGTCAGGAAGTTCTTCCTAATGTTTAGGTGGAAGCTTCTTTCTTGAAGTTTGAATCCATTGCTCCGTGTCCGCTTCTCTGGAGCAGCAGAAAACAATCTTTCTCCCTCCTCCATATGACATCCTTTCATATATTTGAACATGGCTATCATATCACCCCTTAACCTTCTCTTCTCCAGGCTAAACATACCCAGCTCCCTAAGGCGTTCCTCATAAGGCATCGTTTCCAGGCCTTTGACCATTTTGGTTGCCCTCCTCTGGACACGTTCCAGCTTGTCAGTATCCTTCTTGACCATAAAGAGCCTTCCTTATGGTCCAGCTCTCACTTCCATACATCACTACTGGGAAAACCATAGCTTTAACTCTACGGACCTTTGTCGGCAGATTCGAGTAAATATTGTATAATTAAGAAAGATTTAAAAAATGGTAGCCACTTATTCTCCGTGAATTTATCAGGCCCCCTCCTAAAGTCGCCCAAGACAGAAGACATTTCCTCGTGTCTCGAAGCCACAAACGCCATCGAGTTAACTCTGGGTCACGGCACAGACGCAATACAGAATGAGCAGAACTCAAAGTGACCACACACACACACTTACCTCCCCAACAGAGTAGCTTCTAAGCCTGAAACAAAGACAGAGACGTAAAGGGGGGGGGGAATTGGCTCAACTCTTCAACTCTTACAACAGGATGCCGGCAAGAGGGTGCCAGGTTCTGAGGCAGCAAATTGTCCTTGAAGAGACGCCACAACTTGCAAGGAGATGCCTGAACTCCTCTGGAAGAAGCAGGAGATTTTGGAATGCGAAAGGGACACGGTCAGTTCTCCTTCAGAGCTCCTGCCCAGGGAAGCCGGAGAGGCTCAGTCTGCTTACCTCGTGGGCAGAGGTTCCTGTGCATTTGAGCATTAAGCCAATGGCTCCAGAATCCCAAAAGAAATGTACTCTCTCGGGCAGTTACTCCTCCTCTGCCCCTTCGGCTCTGTGCACTCTCTGGCAGGGAACCAGCTGTGTGATTCACCGCAGATTAGTTTGGGATGTGTCTGCAAGAGGAATGGATTCTCCACTCCCACCCCTTTTTCTCTTCGCTCTCTTTCCCACCCTCCCTCTCTCTTTCTTTTAAACAGGAAGTGGGATAGCATGAGACAATGTCAAAGTAGCTGCAGAAGGGCTTTGGGCAATAAAAGGCACTTTTGCACAGACTTGCTCAGGGAGGAATTCTAGCTTTCTAAAAACCCTTGGGAGGGGAAAAAATTACTCTCAACAGGACCCGCAAACACACTCGCTGACTGCGGGGAGGAGAGAGACCAATGTGGAAAAGAGAGTAATCTCTTTTTGCAAAACGGGCAACACTACTTAAAAACCAACGCTGCTGGTTTTTAAGAGGTCCAGAAATGCAGAGTGTGCATCCACAATAGTGAGATGTGTGATATATATATATATATATATATATATATATATATATATATATATATATTATCACACAAGACTTTAAAAATAACAGCACATGAGTTAATTTCCTTCAGCTGAATTCCCCATGCTGAATGACAGATTGTAGGCCACTTGGGGCAGAGACTGCTTCTCTAGCACTTTGAAAGAAGCAGCTGTGCACACGCTATGTATCTTTAAGCATATTTTCCCCACCCCTTTCAAAGACTTCTGGGCATTGTAGCTTACCCCTCACAGAGCTAAAATTCCCAGCAGCCTTTAACAAACTACAGCACCCAGATTTCTTCTTCATAGTGTGTAATGTACACAGCCTGCAGAAGGCAAAACAGCAGCAACAAATAACCTGACCCTCAATGTCATAACACTGTTTCCAGGAAACAACTTTGAAAATCAGATTCCTTAAATTGTTTTTTAGCCAGGGGCTGTAGTCACAGGAAGAGGGCACTATGTGGGGACCCCGCTCCCCTCAAAGATATTCCAGGATGGCTCCTTGAAAGCTCAGCTTTCCTTAAAAAAAATTTTTAAGTCTCTACCCCGCTTTTCTTGTAGAAATGTGGGAGGAAAAGGGTGCTTACTGAGGCACCGACGTTTGGGACATTAAAACAGTATTGTACCACTTTAAATGGTCATGGCTTCTTGCAAAGAATCCTGGGAAGCGTAGTTTGATAAGGTTGCTGAAAGTTGATGGGAGACCCCTGCTCTCCAAGCACAGCTACAAATCTCAGAGTGGTTTAATAGCCAATCCCTCTTCCCAGGGAACTCTGGGAATTGAAGCTCTCTGAGGGGAATGGGGGCCTCCTAACAGCCATGGCTTCCTGCAGAAAATCCTGGGAACTGTAGTTTGAACAAACCACAGTTCCCAGGATTCTCGGCAGGAGGGCGTGGCTGTTTAAAGTGGCACGATGCTGCTTTAAATGTATAGTGCATTACAGGATCAAAACAGCAATACCAAGTTCTCCAGAGGATTGCTCTGCACTTTTTTCTTCCGTAGCTTTGTGTGCAGAAAAGCATTGCTGGAAGGAAGATCAAGACAAGCAAAGACCCAGGGCTGCTTAGCTTGGGGAAGATAAGATAAAGGGAGTGTCATGATAGCTGCCTCCAAACATCTGAAGGGCTGTCAAGCAGGAGCAGGCTTGTTCTCTGTGGACTGTGCCAGCAGCTGGAAATTGCGGGGAAGAAGATCTTGGTGAAACGTTAGGAGGAACTTCCTAATAACACAAGCTGCTTGCGCACTGGAACAGGCTGCCTCAGGGTTTTATGTGCAATGGGAACTGTGCCAGGTTAATACAGACAAGTGGAGTTTATGAGCACTAACTGCAACTTTCAGGGGTTTGGGAACACGGGACACCCAAGTTAGCTCATTAGTCCACCTAGCTCAGGACTGTCTGCACTGACTGGCAGCTGCTCTCTAGGCTTTCAGGCAGGGGGCACTCCCAGCCCTACCTAGGGGTGCTGGGGATTGAAACTGGGACCTCCTGCTGGATCCAGAGGAATGGTGGGAGGAACCAGCTGTGGAATCGCCAAGGGAAGAAGGCTCAGTGGGGTGTGGTTACTGGACTAAGGGGACTATGCTCAGGGCCGGCCCTACGGCCAGGCTGGGTGGCGCAGGGCACCATGGCGCCGGCCCGCCAGGAGGGCGCCGTGAGCTGCGCCCGCCCACTAGCCGGCCGGTTCGCCGCGCAGCTGCGCCCACGGCAACCGCGCTGTGCCTGCCTGCCCGCCCGCCGCACAGCAGCGCCTGTGGCAGCTGCGCTGTGCCCGCCCACCGCACCGGGAAACGGGGCGGGGGGGCGCCAGAGGGATCCGTCGCTCCACGGCGCCAGGGGCGCTTAAGACGGCCCTGACTATGCTAATCCCCTAATGTTTCCCTGATGCTTCCTTCCCAAAGCCCAGGAAATTTCTGCCCAGCTTCGGGAGGGAGGCGCGATGATCACATGCGCGACATCGGGACGTCACAACATCACACACATGACATCAAACCATCCCCCCACGCCCCTTGAAAGCTAGCCCCTCTGGCTCCAACTGTACCCCTGTGAAATATTTCACCGCACGCCACTGCTGGGGGGGGGAGTGGAACGACAATGAGTGGTTAGAGAGAAAAGACTGGGAAGAGGGTGTGTCGGAAGCTGAGGAGGTAACAGGAGATGGCAGAGAGAAGTTCAGAATCAGAGGTAGAAGCTGAAGCAGGAAGTTTGGAGGAGAGAGGCCAAGAGGCAGGGATGAGTCAGGCTGGTGAAGAGTCATGAGTGTATCTGTCTCCTGCTGCAACAAGCTCCCCTTCCGACTGTCTCCCAGAACCAGAAGAGGCATGAAAAGGGCGGAGCAGTGGCAGGCTGCATGTAGGCACAGTTTCTGATGGCTTGGGGAAAATCCCTGGAGAGGAGGGGACCTAGATGGCTGTGGGGAGGTGGGGACTTTCAGTCTCGGCAACTGATTCATGGGGCAAGACCTAGCAGGGATGAGCTGCTGTGTTCATTATGCCTGACACTCCATCAGGTCTGTGCAGAACGTGCTCTTGCTAATAAAGAGTTAACTTCAACTTTGAACAGTGTGATTTACTGCCAGCTCCCTTCTTGACATCCTGCATGCAAAGCAGAGGCTCTGCCACTAAGCTAAGGTCCTTCCCCAGGCAAGGAAGATTTCTAAAGCTACTGCAAAGCACTGCAGCAACAGAACAAGGCAGAATTGAAAATGGAGTGGGGAACCTATAGACCTCTGGATGGCGTCAGTCTCCAACTCTGACTTGCTAACACAGTCTCTGCATAAATAAGCAACATTTTTCAACCCTCTGCACCCTGGGCAGGACAGCATTTTCCACTGATGAAACTGTTGAGCCCTTTGCTTTCAAAGGAGACCTCATTACGCCAAGTAGAAGACGGTAACATCTTCTGAAAGAGGCGCTTTGCAGATTCAAAATTTTGTTTGACGTGTTCAAAGGAGATAAGAAACTTTGATGCCCTTTGGTGTTATGCAACTGTCATAGTTCTGAATTCTCAGTAAATGGAATAAGCTTTGCATTTGCATGACAAGCCAGGATGACACAGTGGCTAGAAAGAATGAGGATCCGTGCAGGTAACCAATGGGGCAACTGCAAGATGTTGTTGTTGTCAATTAATTCAACCTGAACCCAGATTCTCTTTCTCTTTCAATAAATATGTATTAAGTTAGCAAAAGCAAAACTAGGATAACGATATTTGTGTTCTATACAGCTGCAATTGCATAATAGTTGTTATTACCTAGCAATGATCTTACATGCTAATAGCAAAGTTATTCTCTGAGCGTGGGATCTTATGCAGCTAAAAAGTTGATATACAAGGAGGAGGAGATCAGAACACCAGCTAACCTTAAAGTCTGCAGAAGTGCAGAAAAATCTTTAGGGAGAGAAAATTCCCCAAAGAGCCCATGAAGACTGTGTATGCTGACCAGTCACAGAATGACGGCTAGCTGGGGTTTGTGGCTGGGACAGTAGGACAGAAAACTAGAAGGAATGGAATGAAGTATCCTGAGAAAGGGCATGGAATGGCTGGCTGGCTGGCATCCTGGACATTCTGCTACTGGTGACATTTGTCTTTATAAATCAGTCAGCTAAGGAAGAAGCCCAGCACACCTGACAAAATGGGCGGTAATCCAAGAAAGCTGATGCCACCATAAATCTTATCTCTTCTGGTTTTGCTGCAATGGGCCAACGTGGAAATCCCTCAGGCTCTGTCTTTCAGGCCACAAGCCTGCAAAAGAGAAGTGGGCAGACGCAAGGTTTAGGGGATCTACCTCAAGATCCACCAGCCAGACATAGAAACAAGGTAATGGTTTGGTGCACAGATAGAAATGCAGAACGGGGAAGCACCTCTTAAGACTACAGGTTCAAAGCTATACTGCTTAAATCTTAGGTCGGGAACATCTAGCCCATGGGCCGAATGCGGCCCACGAAGGCCGTTTCTTCAGCCCATGGGCCGCCCGTAAACCAAGCCACCTGCTCAGCAAGTCCCCCGCATGCTGCGCTAAACTGGCGCAGTGCAGGGACTTGCCGAGCGGTGCTGGAAATCGCGCCTGCACATTCGCAGAAGCTGCGGACATGCGCAGAAGCAATTTCTGGTGCCGCGTTGCCCATCTCCAAAGCACCGGAAATTGCTTCTGTGCAGCTGCGGCCCATGTCTGGCTCATGGACAATAGTCCGTGCGAATCCTCCAGCCCACGGCCAGAAAACATTGCCAACACCTGGCTTAAATGGACATGGCTTTGCCTAAAAAAATCCTGGGAACAGTATTTTGTTAGGAGGCCCCTATTCCCCTCAGAGAGCTACAGTTCCCAGAGTTCCCTGGAAAGAAGGACTGGTTATGAAACCATTCAGAGGGAGAGACGGTGTGTCTCCTAAGCACTCTCAGCACCCTTAACAAACTACTGGTCTCAGAATTCTTTGGGAGAAGCTATGCCTGTTTAAGTGGTTTCATAGTGCTTTAAATGGCTAGTGTGGATGTCACTGCAACCCACGAGATGATGTGCATAAACAAATACAAATCTACATCCAAGTTACTATAGCCTGCCCTAGAATATTTGCTAGAAGCTGAAAAGCCAATCCTTTAATCGTCCTATTTTTACAGGTGAGGAATGCAAAAAGATAAGATATAAGCAATTGCAGTGTGGCCAGAAATGGCAGTAATTATTTGTAGCTGCCTTTTGGTTTGCTGTTCTTAAAATTTGGGGGTATGGAGAAAACAATGGAAGGAAATGAATACATTGGCCACTGGACAACTTTATAACCTCTAAGAAATAAAAAGAAAACTCATCACGGGTCACATTCACACCATATATTTAAAGCATAGGACTTTCTCCCCCTCCCCCCTAGAATTCTGGGCACAGCAGTTTACTCTCAACAGAACTGCAATTCCCAGCACTCTTGACAAACTACAGTTCCCATTATCCTTTAAGGGAAGCCATCTGCTCAACTTTTCATTGGGTGGGGAAGGATACATCCTTTTTGCATTATTGCAAAATAAGCAATTTTATAGTTAATAATATTTTCCATCTTTTGATGCATGTTAATTTGGTATTCTCCTGCCAACCTAGCAGTTCGAAAGCACATCAAAATGCAAGTAGATAAATAGGTACCGCTTCAGCGGGAAGGTAAACGGCATTTCCGTGTGCTGCTCTGGTTTTCCAGAAGCGGCTTTGTCATGCTGGCCACATGACCTGGAAGCTGTACACCGGCTCCCTCAGCCAATAACACGAGATGAGCGCCGCAACCCCAGAGTCGGTCACGACTGGACCTAATGGTCAGGGGTCCCTTTACCTTTAATTTGGTATTGCCACTCTGAGGCAAATATATTTTATAGTAAGCAACCATTTATTTTTATATTTTTGAAAATGTACGGTTTGGATGCAAGTTCTGAACCAGAATGTCAAACTTTGCAAGGTCATTTCCACCTCTGCGACGTTTGCAAAGTCAGATGTCTTTCTGGAAAGGAGCTGCTGGCTTTCAGGGCATGACATTCACAGCTGAAACTTTCCCAGCATTAATTGGAGAGCACAAACTCCTCTCCTTTTTTTTGCAAAGGAAAAGGACAAGGGGATGTCAAAAGAAGCAGGCCATGCGGATAAAGGGACTGCGTCAGCAACCCAATTCTCTAAGTTAATTGGGCTTACAGAGATATCGAGGTCCAACTTTGCGGTTCCAAGATTGGCTTAAGAATAAAGGAAGTTCATAGGCAGAAAATGAACAGCACTGTGGGTAGTAGACAATGCTAGCCCTACTCAGAGTAGGCACACTGGGGAGTTGTGATGGGTGTGTATGTGTGTGTGTAGCTGTAATTGTGTTTTTGCTTTGTTTTTTAGGGGATGGCATTCATTTTCGTTGTACTTATGTACAATGACAATAAAGTATCTATCTATCTATCTATCTATCTATCTATCTATCTGTCTGTCTGTCTGTCTATCTAATAGACCTGGCGAACTCAGGTCCACTATTCCAATGGTCTACTCTGAGTAGGAATGGGCGGATCTGCCACTTTTGGTTCTCTCAGATTTCCAGTCTGAAATTCAGTTTGTCACATTTCTGCAACAATTCGCACATTATTATTTTTTAGAAAAATCCTCGTGAAAGTCCTTCAACGTTTTCGTGCAAATTTATCCAGATAAACACATTTCTGCATGCAGCTCTGACTAATGTACATATTTCTGCAAAGCGGTTTTCCCTAACGTAATGCATTCCCCTGTGTTATTTTCACTAACATATTCCGATTCATGCACACGCTCCCCTAATGTTTGCATTTTTGTAAGCATGGGCTGGAGAACATTGCTGCAAGATTCCATGACTCTAATTTACACTGTTTCTTGAACAAGCACCTATGTTACACATTTTGCCACACAGTACAAACACAAAACGAACTCTTAACACAACTGCTGTCCACGCAAGTCGGTTATGCGTGCTTTACAAGTGAAGACTGAAGTAAAGGTTGCCATATGTCAAAAAGCAAAAATCCAGACTCTAGACTTCCGACACGGGTTGCAATACTTCTGGATTTCCCCAGTAATTTCCGCCTGGACACTGCTTCCAACTGCTGTTATTCTGGCTATGTCCAGGAATTCCGGACGTATGGCAACCCTGCTCAAGTCCATTTCTAGTAAATAAGGCTGACCAAAGTAGCAAACAACCAAATCAACAACAAAAATCAGCAAATGATTGGGGTGGGGGAACCCCTTGAAATATTTCAAAGACACATAGCAGCAGCAGCACAAAATTTAATGTATTTTTCCATGTATATTTCCCTCCAAATTTTTTAAGTTTGAAATTGGGGGTGGTCTTATACATGGGGGCATCTTATACACGGAAAAATACGGTACTTTTCTGCAGCTTCAGCGGTTGAGTGGAGACCTCTGTCAGTAGACCATGAAGGACCCTTCCCCGGCCCAAAGCTGTCTCCTGAGTCACTAGCCACTAAATTGGTTCTCGAATTCACAATCTCCCAGGACAGCCTTCCCTATTCTGGTGGCCTCCAGAGGTTTCGGGCTACAAGAGAGCCAGTGTGGTGTAGTGGTTAGAGTGTCGGACCAGAGTTCAAATCCCCACTCGGCCATGAAGCTCACTGAGTGACCTTGGGCCAGCCACTGCCTCTCAGAACCTACCTCACAGGGTTGTTGTGAATGAGGAGAGCAAGAACCATGCACGCCACCTTGAGCTCCTGGAAAAAAAGCTGGGATATAAATGAAATACATACAATAATAAATGCAACTCCTATCAGTCATTTTGGCTTTGGGACCGACAGGAGTTGTACTTTCAACACACCTGGAGAGCACCAGGTTGGGGAAGGCTGGTTTGGGGTTTCTTCCAAGTAGGAAGTACAGTTCCTGGATTCTTAGGGGAGGGGAAGCCATGATTGCTTGAAGTGGTATGATGATGCTTTAAATCAGGCATCCCCAAACTGCGGCCCTCCAGATGTTTTGGCCTACAACTCCCATGATCCCTAGCTAACAGGACCAGTGGCCGGGGAAGATGGGAATTGTAGTCCAAAACATCTGGAGGGCCGAAGTTTGGGGGTGTCTGCTTTAAATGCAGAGTGTAGATGCGGCCTTAGTTTCAGAAAAACAGGGAGAGGGAGAGAAGTTGCAGGTAGATGGCTGAACCTACGGACAGATCCCTTGTGTCAGTAGTGACTCACAGCAGGTCCCAGTTTGGAAACAGCAACATTTCAGTCGCCCAGGTGACAGACAGCGCTGTGGCGATGTAGATCCATAGCTGGCCTGCAGCATCCCAGAGGCCACCACCTTTCTGTTGCCCACGGGCTCCTGAATACCAGGAGCTCTGTGAGTTTGCAGGTACATTTCACCCCTGGAGAGGAGGTAGCTACCAGCTCACACCCGGTCACCGCCCAGTGCAGCCTGTTTTCCTGCGATATCCTCTTGGGGAAAGTACAGTGGTGCCTCGCAAGACGAATTTAATTCGTTCCGCGAGTCAATTCGTTTTGGGAAAAATTTGTCTTGCGAATCGCGGTTTCCCATAGGAATGCATTGAAATTTCTTTTTTTGCCCATAGGAACGCATTGATTAAATTTCAATACATTCCTATGGGAAACCGCGATTCGCAAGATGAATTTTTCCCAAAACGAATTCGTCTTGCGAGTCACCATCAGATCGCAAGACGTATTCATCTTGCGAAAAATTCGTCTTGCAGGGCATTCGTCTTGTGAGGTACCACTGTACGCAGTTTGGGTCCACAATGGGAAGATCCTTTCATTGTCAAAAGAATGCAGCCAGATCTGAGGTCCCACCAAGACAAATCAATGCCAACATGTCTCTCCGCCTCCGTCTCTTTGACTCGCCCGCTTTTAAAAGCCCTCAGAACCCATCACCCACACTGGTTCACCTGAAGAGACACACATTAGAGGTTGGTTTTCTCTTAGGCTCATAACTGCAAGAACACTTTTATCCACAGAGCAAGGAACTTCTTCTTCTTCTTTGGCCGAGTAAGATTGTCTTCCATAAACACGGTTTTAACAATGAGTTCGTAAGTGACTGTGGAGGCCAATTCTGGACCCACACATCCTTGCACAGTGGGGACATTAGTTTCCGGGTGAGAGTTGATCACAGTGTGGATTTGCCAAATGTGCCTTCCTCTTAGCACGTTTCTCCCTTACGTTCTGAGTTCGAGTTTCTTCAAATCCCATGACACCTTTGGTAAAGGCTGTTCTCCAACTGGAGCGCTCGCAGGCCAGTGTTTCACAGTTGTCTGTGTTTATACTACATTTTTTTAGATTTGCCTTGAGACAGTCTTTAAACCTCTTTTGTTGACCACCAGCATTACGCTTTCCATTTTTATGTTCAGAATAGAGTAGTTGCTTTGGAAGACGATCATCCGCACAACATGACCAGTCCAACGAAGTTGGTGTTGAAGAATCATTGCCTCAACACTAGTGATCTTTGCTTCTTCCAGTACACTGGTATTAGTTTGCCTGGCTTCCCAAGTGATGTGTAAAAATTTTCAGAGACACCATTGATGGAATCTTTCAAGGAGTTGGAGATGGCGTTTATAAGTGGTCCATGTTTCACAAGCACACAATAAGGTTGGTAGTACAATAGCTTTGTAAACAAGCATTTTGGTTTCCCTACGAATGTCCCGGTCCTCAAACACTCTGCACTACAATGAGGAGAAAGCCGCACTAACAGAACTCAGGCGATGCTGGATTTCGGCATCAATCGGAGGCAGCCTTGTATGGTCTCCTGCCCAACCTTCTCCTGCACAGAACAGCCACCTGTCATATAACCTTGAGCATGCAACCTTCACCACAGGGCAAACATACCATTTAGGCCAGCCATTGCCATCCTAATGCAATCCAGATGTTGGGGGCTAGAAGTTCAAGCCCGTATCGTTATTGAACCAATATTTTACAACAACCAGTGTTTGAAATTGAGGGAAATTAAAAATTGAGGGAAATTAAAAAACGTATTAAAAAATATGTTTTTCGTGTGCATGCACACGAAAGCTCATACCCAGAACAAACTTAGTAGGTCTCTAAGGTGCTACTTGACCATTTATTTATTTTTTGACTGCGTCAGACCAACACGGCTACCTACCTGAATCTGAAATTGAGGGGCGTGACTGTGACAATCATGAAGGGACCCTTCACTTCTGAATTTGCCACTACACTATTGGGCTCCGCCCACTGCTCCACGCTGCCAGTCCTAGTGGACACCAGCCACCTGTCCTCCAAAGTAGTTGGAGCAGAATATAAGTGTGGAAGAAGGCAGCCGTGAAATTTCTAGAGGGACTGAGCTAGTTTGCTTACATATCAGTGAATCCACTAAAACATTTTCACAGTGTAAGTTGACACACAGAGATATATGCCCGTCAGACCGATTGGACAGGAGGTATTCATTCTCCTCCCATGTCATTCTGAAAGTCACCTAAAGGCCAAGTCTCCCTTGTCTAGACAGATGACCCAGATTTCTGTACGCCGAGAACCTAAAGAGGTACTGTATTGATTTTATGCTGGGGGTATTCAGCACCTTGGGGGAGGGGGAAAGAGGTCGTTGTGGGTTGGTGAATCCTTTTTCCTGGCATGTGCAAAGATTGACAGCTCACATTCTAACACCTCAGTTATTGACAGGACAATTCTAGGTGCCATGTGCATCTCACACCCCAACTAGATTTAAGGTGCGCATTTTTACATATTCAGAGCCCTGTGGACATGACTAACTTAGGTCCCTTAATTCAAATAGGTCTACTCTGAGCAGATACAACCCTTCTGTGAGCAGGAGAGGGCGGAATTGTGCATGTGCTGAACTTGGCAAATGTCACAGAATTCTTCCCAATCTCATAATGTACAATGCAGAAATTTTTCAGGACCACCAAGGATCAACAGTCCCAGCTTCAGGCAATAAGTATGGGCTTGGGGATGTGTGTGGAAGCCGTCTGTTTAAAGCACTATGACGCCACTTTAAACACTCATGACTGCTCCCCAAAGAATCCTGGGAACTGTAGTCTGTTAAGGACACCAAGAGTTGTTAGGCTCTAAACCACTGAGCCTAGAGCTTGCTGATCAGAAGGTCGGCGGTTCAAATCCCTGCGACGGGGTGAGCTCCCATCGCTCGGTCCCAGCTTCTGCCAACCTAGCAGTTCGAAAGCACATCAAAGTGCAAGTAGATAAATTGGGACCGCTCCAGCGGGAAGGTAAACGGCGTTTCCGTGCGCTGCTCTGGTTCGCCAGAAGCAGCTTTGTCATGCTGGCCACATGACCTGGAAGCTGTACGCCGGCTCCCTCAGCCAATAACGTGAGATGAACGCCGCAACCCCAGAGTCGGTCACGACTGGACCTAATGGTCAGGGGTCCCTTTACCTTTACCCTGAGTAAAACTTTCGATTTGCAAGGCATTCCGGATCCATGGTATGACTGTATATAGATATAGCTATAAAATCACAACAGAAAATACACAATATACCTGCGAGCCTGTTTAGTACACCAAATCCAGTTAACTCTGGCTGTGTAGACAATACAACTTTTAAAGCACAATCAAAGCACGTTTTTCTCCTCAAAGTATTCTGGGCACTGTAGTTTACACCTCACAGATTTACAATTCCCTGCAGCCTTTGACAAACTACAAATCCCAGAATTCTCTCTCTGTGTGTGTTTTGAATGTGTTTTAAAGATATATAGAGCATAGGCAGACCTATTTGTCAGTGAAAAAGACACATTTCTTCTTCCCTTTCCACACAACATTCCTCCTGCTTTGTTTCTTCTGAGCCTTTCAGGGGACGTGGCTGCCTTTGTGAGTCTGGATGGGCCACCAACATCATCCAAAATAAACCACTAAACGACGGAAAGCCGCTGCCATCGCCATCACACACATCCCAAACACACTTTCCCATCTGGCCTTGCTTAGAGTCAGCCTTTCCATCAAGCACAGCCAAGAGCGCATCGCAGAAGCCAACATCAAAACAGAGAGAAAGAGGCAGCCGCGAATCAAGCAAAGCCAGAAATCAAGCGATTAATCCACGGTCTACAACCCAAAGCTGTACCCTGATATATTGATATCTGTTGATGGATGGCTGTTCTGCCTCGGCCCCGGACACACTGACCAATTGCTTGGAAGCTGTGGCTGGATGGCTACATGGGAGTCGGCTAAAGCTAAATCCTTCGAAGACAGAGGTCCTCTGCTTGGGGCGGGATGACATGGGGCGGGGGGGGGGGCAACTTCCATCTTTCGCTGGGGCTCAATTAGTGTCAGCCCCTTCTGTCAAGAGCTTGGGTGTAACCTTGGATGCCTCCCTTTCCATGGAGGCGCAGGTTGCAACCACAGCCAAGGTGGCATTTTTCCATCTCCGCCGCATTAAGCAGTTGGTCCCCTACCTTTCTCAGCCTTACCTGGCCACAGTGATCCATGAGATAGTCACCTCTAGGCTTGATTATTGTAACTCGCTCTACGCGGGGCTGCCCTTGAAACTGACCCAGAAACTCCAGCGGGTGCAGAATGCCGCGGCAAGACTCCTTACGGGGTCCTCGCCGCGGGATCACATTCATCCAGTGCTTTACCAGCTGCACTAGCTCCCGGTGGAGTACAGGGTCAGGTTTAAGGTGCTGGTTTTGACCTTTAAAGCCTTTTGCGGCTTAGGACCCTCGTACCTACAGGACCGCCTCTCCCGGTATGCCCCGCAGAGGACATTAACGTCCACAAATAACAACATACTGGAGATCCCGAGTCACAAGGTGGTTAGACTGGCCTCGACCAGGACCAGGGCCTTCTCAGTACTAGCCCCGACCTGGTGGAACGCTCTCTCTCAGGAGACTAGGGCCCAGCGGGAGTTGTCATCTTTTCATGGGGCCTGCAAGACAGAGCTGTTCCGCTTGGCCTTTGGACTGACTCCGTCTGACCTCGGTGTTACCCTCCCCTAAGGCTTTATCCAGTTGCACTTGTAGATTCCTAATTTTATAATTGAATTTTAACATTGTATTTAATCTGCCTTTTAATTGAATTGTTTCTTTTATGCTTGCTTTGATATTCTTGTTGTTAGCTGCCCTGCACCCGGTCTTGACTGGGAAGGGCGGGGTATAAATAAAATAACAATAATAATATTTATTATTATTATTATTATTATTATTATATAGTGGTCTATTTCACAGTCCTCTGTAAAGTACCTCTACCATCCAGGGTTAGAAACTCAGATATATAAGCTAGGCGCCAAATGGCTAGTTGACATTTTGTGGCCAGACAGCTCAAAGGCCTTGTTTTCTTCAGTATGACTTTTTGGTTCCTGAAATTCATTCTGATTGTGCAGATAAAATATAACAGATAGAGTTCTACAGGATGCGTTGCTAGTGTGTGAAAACAGTCAAGATCCAAGCACCTCTAGGCATGATGCACCTCCAGAGGGTGGAAATCTGAGGCACCATCCTGCCACCCAAGCATCTTCTTCACTTGCTTGCAGTAACCAGGTGCAAAATGTGCTTGGCAGGTTTTGAACGCTGCCACCATCACTCCACACAGCAACCGCTCCGGACCTGACAATCATTAATCCAAGGCCCTTCTCTGTGTGTCGTCTCTGAGGGCAGACTGGAGAGGGGCAACACAAGAGGCCTTTTTAGTGGTGGCTCCCTGCTTGCAGAATGCTCTCTCCAGCGAAGCTCACTTGGCGCCATCTTTATCTGTGTTTAGGAACCAGGAAAATATTGCCCTCTTTTACACAGGCTTTCGACTACTCGTGGCCTCTTTTGGTGGGCCAGGATCTGTTAAACCTGCCTTTTATTTGCATTGTTGTGCTAGGGGTGGGTTTATAAGGCTGTGTTTGCTGTAATTGGTTTGTAAAGTTACATTGGTTCACTTTTGTGAGGGAAGCAGCTAACAGATACAAATAATAACACTAGGTTTTTATAAGGCGAAAAACCAAACCAAGCAAGTGGCTTGGATGGCAGGCAGCCCAGGCGAGCTGGTGAGGAAGGAGCAGAATTTAAAGGAAATTAGACACTCCAGAGAGCAGTTGGGAGCAGTTGGTGTGGGTGTTTGGGGGTAGCTGAGCGGGAGAGGACTTTGGAGCAAGCCATGGGGTGGGTCTGGACAGGTTTAAAGTAGGGATAATCCAGGAGGTAGGGGGTTGTTGAGTGAAAGGATCCTGTTGCATTCAACAAGACTGCAAAATATTATCAACTAACAGTGCAAGCCTACCTGTGCCTAGTCACAAGTAAGTTTCATTCAAGTTCAATGGGATTGCTCCTATTAAGTACTAAAGAATTGCAGCCTTTAGGCACTCCTGCCTCTTGCTTTCCCACCCTCAAAAAAGAAACTCAGGTCAGAATTCAATAGGTAATGTACCACACCAGAAATAAAATGTCATAAATTGGAATATTGTTGAGCTCACCCTATAACCCAAAGCTTGCAAAATCCTATGCAAGCTCCTGTCTATTTTCCACTGTAGATGTTTATTTTTTTATTTTATTTTATTTATTTAAAAATACTTTATTGAATTATTCCAATTAATACACTTCCAACTCCTACAATAATATCATATGATACATTACAATATATTTAGATGTTTAGAAGGAGGGATTGAGATTGGGGAAACCGCAAGACGGGTGGGGAGCAGAAAGAACTAATCCATTTTTCCCCTCCCACAGCCAAAGTTGCATTAAAAAACTTTATAAACCCAGGAGTCATCCAATGACCATTAAAGTCACATGGTTAAGCCAACGAAGGAGCACCTAACTTGCCCAAGCTTTCAAATTGTAAGGAAGCGTTGCAAGTTTGTTTCTAAAAATATTCTTACAATCATTCAGGGGCTTGTTAATTAGAATCATAGAGTTGGAAGGTACCCCAAGGGTCATCCAGTCCAACCCCACCATGCAGGAATCTTTTGCCCAATGTGGGGCTCGAACCCACGACCCTGAAATTAAGTGCATCAGGCTCTACTGACTGAGCTCTGCTTTGCTAAGGGCAGGAACAGGGAACTGGTGACCCTCCTAATATTGCTGGACTCCAACTCCCATCAGCCCCAGCCAGAATGGCCCAGGAGTGATGGGCGTTGCATCCACTAACACCAGAAGGGTCCATGTTTTAAGGATCATGGAAAGAGAATGAGAACCTCAGGGATTCCATTAATTATTATTTCCTCTTTTCCCCTCCTACTTTTTTTTACACATAGTTAAAGCACCTGTAAAACTGTGTGTGTGTGTGTGTGTGTGTGTGTGTGTGTTTACACATAGTTAAAGCACCTGGAAGGGAGGCAGGTGGCGCTGTGGTCTAAACCACTGAGCCTAGGGCTTCCCGATCAGAAGGTCGGTGGTTCGAATCCCTGCAACAAGGGTGAGCTCCCGTTGCTCGGTCCCAGCTCCTGCCAACCTAGCAGTTCAAAAGCACATCAAAGTGCAAGTAGATAAATAGGTACCGCTCCAGCGGGAACGTAAACGGCATTTCTGTGCACTGCTCTGGTTCGCCAGAAGCGGCTTTGTCATGCTGGCCACATGACCTGGAAGCTGTACACCGGCTCCCTTGGCCAATAACACGAGATGAGCGCCGCAACCCCAGAGTCGGTCACGACTGGACCTAATGGTCAGGGGTCCCTTTACCTTTTAAAGCACCTGGAACAGACTTCAGGTAGGAGCTGCTTAAACAAATGGACTCTCATGACACAGCCAATGCGCCCATTTTGCAGCGGGGGAACCGAGGCCTGAAGTATTCACCCAGCTGAACAGGGTTTGACCCCTAGGCCTTCCCCACCAATGTGCAAACATGGATGTCACCCAGAGTTTCATTTAACAAAGAAAAGAAGTAGTAACCCCAGCTTCAAGTCAATCATTCCAGGAGTTCATGCCCTCTCACCTGGAAGCCCATTGCCTCACTCTGTAAGCAGTTGGAAGTGACAACAAGGCTGGCTCATGGCTTGGTAACTACATCATCGAGGGGTGACTTGCACATATGAATGAGGCAAGCCAGGCAGAGCTGTTGCAATACTTCAGCCACGTTTTTTGTGTTTTTTTTTTGTGTTTTTAAAAAAGGAGTCCATCCCATCTACACACCCTCGGTCAGGCGGTGGTCTGTAGATGAATGAAGTGAACTGCCTCCAAGCTTGTTAGCAGCAAAGGGGAAAGCATTCTGCAACTACTCAGAAACAACACCGCCCTAGTACACACACATATTTCAAGGTGTGCGCCATCTCTGGTACCAAAGATGCCCAAATACAACTGACTGTCACTCTCCCCCAGCCACACTTCTCTTGCCAAGTCCACTCCAAAGCAGTTGTCAACACAGGGCATCCTTAGCTAACAGCTCCATCCCTGCAATATGAACAACCAGAGCCAGGCAGGGGCCCGTTCGCAGATGGTGTGCATGTGGGCACAGAACAGCTTTACCAAGATGGAGAAGCCGCATTAATTATTACATTATAATACTCATTTTTTAAAAAAAGTGTGTTCCCGTCAACGCTCTTCCTCCGCTACAGTCATTTTTTACCTCACCCTCCAAACCTGGGGATAGGAGGAAGGGGGGAATATGGTGTCGAATATCCCAAAGCCTGGTCCTCACCGGTGCCCCCTCGCGCAAAATGCACCCCACAAAAATAAGAGCCCTGTTTTCCCTTCCTTCCACCCAAGGACAACGATCAGGGGAGAAGGGGGGCGGTGCATGTGCTGGTTTGGAAGCAGCCAAACAGCCTCGGATATAATCCGTTGCCAAGGAAGGGCTGGCGCAGCAAACCTGGTAGATGCTCAGTTATTTTCCAATTTGGGGTGGATCTGCAGATCTCTCTCCCTCCCTCCCCCCCCAACCAGAAGCAGCCCCCTCCCCAACCCTCTGCATGCCCCCCCTCTCTCTCCTTCCACCCTCCAGCCCAGAATCTGCATCCCACCCCTCCATCCCCTCCTTTGTTGCTGTCTCAGCAAAGGCAGCCACCCCTTTTGAATCCCAGCCTCCCTCCTTCCATCTGCGCCGGGTGGGCTTACCTCCTTTCTTCCGACCATGCAAGCTTGCCTTTCCCCCTCTTTTTTTTAGCCAGATCCGGCCTCCGCGGGGCTGATTTTAGGCCGCCTGCTCCCTCAAACAGAAACAGCTGTAATAATCCTGGTGGCGGCGGCAGCAGCAGCAGCCGAAGCAGCCAGCCACTCCCTTCGGATGCAGGCTCGCTGCATCCAAGTCACAAGGAGGAGAAACGGGGCGCGTGGACAAAAGGCGACGCCGGCGAGGACGGGGCGCTTGCTGCTGCTGCTGCTGCTGCTGCGAAGGAGCGTCCGCGCCGCCTCCCTGCATGAGTCTCGGCTCCGCGGGGGAAGCAGTCAGAGGGGGCGGCCCAGCGGGCTCTCGCGGGTCCCCTGCGCAAGATGCGTGCAGCAGCAGAAGCAGAAGCAGAGCTCTCCTCCTCCGCGCGCCCGGGGCTGAGCGCCGCTTGCCTCCGCTGCTGCTGCTGCTGCCTTCGCGCCGCTTTGCAGGCGAACAAAAGGGGAAGGAGCCGAGCGGGAGGCTGGAGGGGCGCTCCAGCTGTTTCCGCACAAGGTTGGGTCTGGGCGCCGCCGCCGCCGTCTCTGCGTTTCTCGCGGGCCGGCGCTGCAGCGGAACTGAGGCGGGAGGGCGGGAAAAGGGCTCGGCGCGTCGTTTTGAGGGGGTGAAACTCATTTTTGCCTATATTTTTTTAAGAGCTGTCTTAAAAATATGTTTTGGGGTCTGGGGAATTCAAACCTGCAGTTATTTTTCTACGACTGAACACGATTTGTGTGTTGAAGCAGCACCTAAACCTGCCGCTTTGGGAAAACCAAAGAATTATGTGTGGCAGAAGCAAATTTTTATTCTGAAAGTGTGCCCCAAAGAAAAAAGTTTGAGAACCACTGCTGGGTGGAACATGAGATTCTTAATTTGTGGGTTTGAGCCCCACGTTGAGCAAAAGATTCCTGCATTGCAGGGGGTGGGACTAGATGACCCTCGGGGTCCCTTCCAACTCTATGATTCTATTATTCAAAGCACTTTCATTTTCCCTTCTGGAAATGTCAGGTAATGCTGAAGAAGAAGAACTGCAAATACTTGCTGATCACCTTCAATTATTCCTATGCACACACATGTGACTTTCCAAGCAAAGCTAAATTATATTAATGTAGATCTTTATTCAAAATACCTTTTGAATTCCCAAGTCACGTTGCAACTTTTTAGGACCCCTCATTTTTGGAAGTTGAAAGTGGACGAATTCAACACGGCTGCTACACTGTGGATTAAAATAATAATAATATATATATATTTGCACTTTGCAAAGTAGGGACAGGTTTGGGGAGCTGGACCATAGGTTTGGTTTGCTGCTGAGCCTTTAATGGTGAAGTTCTCTCAGGCCTGGAGCATCAGACTCCTTCACCAAGGAGCCAAAGTCCTGCTGAAAGGCCAGTTACTGTACCTCTTAGAGAGGTGTGTTTGCCTGTCTTACAACCACCCTGCGAGGTAGTTACAGGTAGGTAGCCGTGTTGGTCTGAGTCGAAGCAAAATAAAAAAATTCCTTCAGTAGCACCTTAAAGACCAACTAAGTTTTTATTTTGGTATGAGCTTTCGTGTGCATGCAGGTTAGGCAGAGAGATAGGTCTCACCCAAATGGCTCAGTGGCTGAGTGGGGATTTGAACCCTGGTCTTGCACCACTCTAACCACTACACCACACTAGCTCTCTTGGTCTTAGGTTTAATCTAATCACAACAGCGCCAGATTTAGGGTGGTGTGAGCAGTCCCCCCCCCCAGGGTGCCGAGCTGAGGGGGCGCAAAATTGAGAAGATCCATTTGGGGGTGCAAAATTTTGGCCTTGCACAGGCACCATATTATAAAGTTTACCAAACTCCAGCCCTGATCACACCGTCACAATAACTCTTAAGGGTTGGCATTTTGCATTATTTTGATGGCATTTTGAATGGACAGCCTATTTGTGTCTGTGCCAAAAAGCATTTTACTGTATCTGAAACGGCCTCTGGCTACAATCAGCAAATGTTTCTTGCGCTGGATTTAAAAAATCAGTATCTGAAATATTACAGTAAGGTGCAGAACTACACCCTTTAATTTTGTTTCTAAAACAGGGAACGCACCGAATAAACCCATAGGGTTGTGGCAACAAGAATAGGGACTGCTCAGAAATAGAAAGCCCTGAAAATACCCCTGGCTGGTGAGTGGATCAACAAGCTCTGGGAATTAGCTTCAATGTCAAAACTAACCTACTACATCAGATCAAGAGAACAGATTTGTGGAAATATGGTCCCCGTTTATAATACATTGCCAGAGAAATCATTCTCTCCCAAATGTTCAGTATGGTGTTGATGTTTTGTAGAATAGCTGATTCTAATAATTAGAAGTAGATTGGCTGTAATAAAACACAATGTAATAGGAGCCGGAGTGATGCAGTTATAAAAGTGGGAAACTTACCAGTAATCGTGTATCCAAATGAGTTAACAACTTCTCATTGGGGATGCGTTTGTTATAAGAATTTTGAGGTCATATATATATATGTATATAATAATTGTTCATAAAACATGTACATGAATGTACAGAAACATGTCTGAAGCAGCACAGGAAGACAGGCCTGACTGACACCATTTTGACTCTCTCTGACCAGGTGTTCCTCTGCAAGGAAGAAGGGGGGTGGGGGGAACCTTCTCATTGTCTCAGGAATTAAAGTGATAATCCCTGGCATCCTGATACCTGGGTGCCAGACAAAAGGGTGTGATTAACTTGGCTGGGAAACAGGGAAATGTAAATATCTCTTTTTTGTTGATTAGGTTTTGGGGGCAGGGGGCAGGGTCCAGGATGCTCAGATTACTGCCACCAGACCTCCCCTTTCATGATGTACCTATGATGAATCTAGGGAGGGGGGTCTTGGGCTACACCCCTTCTGTGACATATGGATGATGCTTCTGGGGGGTGGGCTGAAACCAATTTCAAATTTCTTTTTAAGGGCAGGACACCTTTGTTTGGGGTTCCTTCCTTGTTCTCCTGCGTGAGAGGAAGAACCCTGTTGCAACAGCGAAAATAAAGGCTTTGCTTCTCAAACTTCTCTGGTTGGCCTCTGTTATATTCTCCAACCGATGGAGAACCCAATAAGGGAATAAGGGCAGATTTTTGCCTATATCACGTTCATATGTCAGAAACGCACAGCGCTTCTCAAATGTTCGTCACCTTTTTTTTTAGTGCATACAGCTTCCCATCAATCATTTGTTCATCTCACACTTGTAAGTGCCTTTCACTGTCACTTTCCAAACAGCAAACTGTCTGTGTGTTTTCTTAAAAGCTGTAGAGCAAGGGCTTGCCGACCTTGGGTCTCCAGCTGTTTTTTGGACTACAACTCCCATCATCCCTAGCTAGCAGGACCGGTGGTCAGAGGTGAAGGGAATTGTAGTCTAAAAGCAGCTGGAGACCGAAGTTTGGGATATTCTGCTCCAGAGTGACAGAGCACTTCAGTTCACTTTAAGTGGCTGGGGAAACCCAGTGAGGTGGGCAGGGTACTATTATTATTATTATTATTATTATTATTATTATTATTATTATTACAAACCAATGTTTGCAGCACTGAAGTGACCTCACCAGGGCGCAAACCTTGGCAGTGTGTATGGAGGTCCTGGGCTGCCCAGACCACAAGACCCTCCTCTTGTCCTCACTGATGTGTTCCAAAGGAAAGCAGTACAATACATTTGGCACCAGCTTGGCTGCAGAGGTTGCCGGAAGGAGGCCAGTATTGGCTCAAATCCTACAAAATACTCAAGGAGCCCTGGGGTCTTGTCTGTGACCTTACTCCACAACAAGCCATACAACTACCGTCCGGCTTCCCCTGCAATAAGAATGTAGTGACCTTTAATGTCAATCATTTAAAACAATCATTCAATTTCTTTTGTGAGATGAGTATCTTGTGTCCTTCAACGTCTTCAAAAGGGCACCAGCACTTTCATCTCGGTGATACGCGAGTTTATGTTGCATTTCACAGATGGATCATTTAAAAGGTTCAAAGTTAATCAAGGGGGGGATCTTTAAATCAGCAGGCAGTCCTCTTTAAAGACTAACCAGAGGGGAATGCCTTGTGTCGTTTTGAAGCCGAATGAAGTTTAATATGACACAAACCAGGCTTTCCCCAACCAGGTGCCAGGAATCTCAGCTAAAGCACCCATGGCAGATGGCCACACAGCCTCTGCTCAAAAACTTCCGGGGTGAAGGAAAATCCACCACCTTCCAAGGTAGCCCGTTTCACTCTAAAACAGATCTTACAATCCAAATGTCTTGCAATTTGAATCCACTGGTTCAGGCCCTCCCCTCTGTGCCACCAAAAGCCTGCCATATCTAAGTAAAGGCGCTACGTGGAGCTATCCAAGGTGCTATGACTGCTTTGCCTGTTTGACCTCTGCCCAACCTTCCATATCTGGGTTTGCCCTCCTATATATTGGCCTTGCATTGTGGGAACTTGACCTGTGCATGACCTGATTGTGCATCTTGGACCTGGAAATGCTATAGAATCTGGTGTACCTGGACTCTCTGGCTTGCACAATCCCCCACTTGGGTCCTACCTGCACTGTATATCTAAAGTAGTTTTGTACCGCTTTAAACAGTCATGGCTCCCCCCAAAAGAATCCTGGCGGCTGCCGTTTCTTGCTTGGTGCTGAGACTTGTTTGAAGGCCCCTATCCCCCTCACAGAAAAGGGACCCAGGTGGCGCTGTGGGTTAAACCACTGAGCCTAGGGCTTGCTGATCAGAAGGTCGGCGGTTCGAATCCCTGTGACGGGGTGAGCTCCCGTTGCTTGGTCCCAGCTCCTGCCAACCTAGCAGTTCAAAAACACGTCAAAATGCAAGTAGATAAATAGGAACCGCTACAGCGGGAAGGTAAACGGCGTTTCCATGTGCTGCTCTGGTTTGCCAGAAGCGGCTTTGTCATGCTGGCCACATGACCTGGAAGCTATACGCCGGCTCCCTCGGCCAATAATGCGAGATGAGTGCGCAACCCCAGAGTCGGTCACGACTGGACCTAATGGTCAGGGGTCCCTTTACCTTTACCTATCCCCCTCACAGAGCTACAATTCCCAGAGCGAAGGAGGATTGTTTTTTAGACCTCTGTGGGGAAAATAAACAGGTCTTTGCCTGACACTGAAAAGACAACACTGTGAGCCCCAGGCAAGCATCACAGTAAATCCCACAGAAAAGTATACCCACCTCTGCTATGAAGCAGCTTTCCCCAAGTCCTCCATAGGATGCTGGGCTACAATGCAGTGTGGAATAGTGGTTAGAGAATTGTGCTAGGAACCAGGAGACCAGAGTTCAAATCCCCACTCTGCCATGAAGCTCACTGGGTGACCTTGGGCCAGCCACCTACCTCACAGGGCTGTTGTGGGAATTAAATGAGGATGGGGAGAACCACGTATGTCACCTTGAGCCAGTGTTAGAAATTAGCCAGGCGCCAGGCGCGTTTTGCTACTGGTACGGGTCCAATTGCGGCCATGTGGAGATCTCTGGATGCCAGGTTGGCGACTGACTTCTCCATCTGGCTGGCTCCTCCAACTTTTTTGTAGTCCAAAACATCTGGAGGGCCGAAGTTTGGGGATGCCTGCAGTAAGCACTGAGCATGCCCAGTGGCTCTTGAACGCCCTTTTTTGGCAGGGGGAGGAAAACCAGGTAGACTTGGGGAGAGAGAATGGAGTGACTGGAATCTGAACAGAAGCACTCCCACATGGCAACGTTTTGCTGTAGGACCCTTTGCCGCTTGTCTCACCTCGTTTCATTCAGAGCGTTTTCCATTTTCATTGGGCGGTTTATCATTCTCAGTTTTCTCATCATGGTCAGGTTTAATGTGAGCCATATGGACAGGATCGGATTAGGAAAGCTACGTTAAGGAAGCCGAAATTGCTTCGGAAGATTTTGGCCGTGGGCAAAATTGAAGCAGTTTCTTGCTGTCGTCTTCAGACGGATTAAATGCTCCAATTCAGAAAATTGGCCAGGGATTGGAAGTTTAGACAGGGTTAGAATTGCGCAAAGGCACGTCAAAGCACCTAACATTTAACTTCGAGTACAAGAATAGGGACAGAAGCTTGCAACTCACCCACCCATCATAACAAAAATCCCAAGCTAAGACCCTCCAGGCATTAGGCACTCACTGCTGAAGGCATCATTCTGTTACAGGCTATATTTGCATGGAGATATTGTTGGACTTCAACTCCCAGCAGCCTCCAGCAGCCAGCACAGCCAATGGTCAGGGGTGAAGGGAGCTATAGTCCAATAACACACAAGCTTGCCACCCTCACATCACTCCTTCTGCAATAGCCAACTGTCCCCTAATTGTTAAAGCCCAGAGGGTGATGGGTCTTTTGCTAACAGAAATGCTAGAAAAATCTACCAGACAGCTACCCAGTTCAAAATAAACCTCAGCAGCCATGGTAGGTAAAATTGCAGGCCATCCTACTGCAAAGCACCAAAAGTATTCATGCGTGTGCATTTTTATATGCATATATGCTACCTGGACATCCAAACCTGATGACTGTGATGTGTAAAAACATCCATAGGTGCACAAATGCTAGTTTCAGAAACTTCAACAAGTGCTAGTGCAGGCCAGGAGGTTCAAATGCATTGCAAATTAGCTTGCATCGAGAACACTGCTTCCTGGTGCGTTTTTAAAGCGCCAGTGCTAAATTGTAAAGCCCTAAATCGCTTGGGTCTGGCTTATCTAAAGGCTCGTATTTGCCTGTGTGATCCTGTCTGCTTGTTCGGATCGACAATAGAGGAGTTGTGCAAGTGCATTCCATTATTTGTTTATTTATTAAATGTGTATACCTCCCTTCATCCGTAGATGTCCTTAGGCTAGAAAGCGTAAGGGTAGGGTCTTCTCGGTGGCGGCCCCACGATTGTTTTAAACATTGTTCTTATAAAGTGTGTAACTTCATACTTTTGTACTCTGCTTGGAATCCTCTCACAAAGGTCTATTTGTATGAATGATACGCATGGGGCTGTATTGTAAAGGCTGCAATTCTGTATACGCCTACCTGGGAGTAAACCCCATTGAATTTAATGGGACTTACTTCCCACTAGGCATGCATAGTGTTACACAGTATGTAATTGTTTCCTTTCTTAGGAAGGCTTTTTTTAAAAAATTGAAATTTCACAAAAAACATACTAACAACGGGTTACATCTAATACTAGTCCTATTCATCATCATCATCATCATCACCAAATTTTTATTATTTATACCTCGCCCATCTGGCTGGGTCTCCCCAGCCACTCTGGGCAGCTCCCAACAGAATTAATAATAATTAAAAAGTGATAAAAAACATCAAACATTAAAAACTTCCCTAAACAAGGCTGCCTTCAGATGTCTTCTAAAGTCAGGTAGTGGTTTATTTCCTTGACATCTGATGGGAAGGCGTTCCACAGGGTGGGTGCCACTACCGAGAAGGCCCTCTGCGTGGTTCCCTGTAACCTCACTTCTCGCAAGGAAGGAACCGCCAGAAGGCCCTGGGAGCTGGACCTCAGTGTCTGGGCTGAACGATGCGGGTGGAGATGCTCCTTCAGGTATACTGGGCCGAGGCTGTTTAGGGGAAACACATAGATGTTCATGAATATGACTAACTTAGTTGTTGATGTATGGTGTGTTCTTTATATTCTGTTGGACGCCGCCCAGAGTGGCTGGGGCAACTCAGTCAGACGGGCAGGGAACAAGTAATAAATCACCATCATCATTATTATTATTAGGACTTAGGAGGATGCAACCCCATATTACAAGAGAGAGATTTCTTCTTTTGGAGCAGGAGGTCTGAGCAACCAAAACAATATGAGCTTCTCGGCTACAGCAGTTGGCAACAGTTCCCTCCTTTGATGGCTCCAGGAAAGCAGCTCATACTAAATTCATCAACAGCAAAGCAGAGCTGGTGGGTGGTGGAGGAGGAGGAGGAGGAGGAGGAGGATCTGAAGGTCCAGGAAGTAAATATTTCTTGGGCGGACTGGAGTCACCCCTGGCCCACATCCAAAAAAACAAGGGTGGGCCAGGGAGGCTGGATGAGAAGCAAGAGATCCCTTTGGAGGCCAGCCCAGCAATAGGAAGGAGATGGCTGTAGGAGGCAGGATAGCTTCCTTCTTGGAGTTGAGCTTTCTATCAAAACTTAGAAGTTTGGCACAGCTCTCTAGGCCCACAGCGCTGAGTCATAGAATTGTAGAGTTGGCAGGGACCATGAGGGTTAACCTGGTTGAACCCCCTGCAATGCAGGATTGTTTGCCCAACATGGGGCTGAAACCCACGACTCTGAGAGCAAGAGTCTCTCTTGTGGTCCTCTCATCTTTGCTGACCCCTGAAAGGCACCAGAAGAGATTTAGATTAACTGTTAGGCTAAGTATTTGTTAGAACAGGAGTGGCAATCTTGTGGCTCTCCAGATATTTTCTGAACAACTACTCCGATCAATGTTTTCTCATTGGCCATGCTGGCTGAGTTTGATGGCGGGAGAGCCAGAGATTTAGCCAATCCCGCTGAACAGCAAATCACAGAATAATAGAATTGAAGAGTTGGAAGGGACCCCCGGGGTCATCCAATCCAACCCCCTGCAATGCAGGAATCTCAACACGGTCTCCCATCCAATCTGAAACTACACTGGACCCTGCTTAGCTTTGCAGTTATAGGGCTGCGCCATTAGGAGGACATGTTTGTGTTAGGAATTATGACCAGTAGGGAAAAGTTAAACTCGCCTTCCCCATAAGAGGCAGCCCCGATTCAGATATATCTATCTATATATTGAAATACAACGTACAGATACTGAAATATAGAATCGTAGAATTGTAGAGTTGGAAATGACCTCAAAGGTCATCTAGTCCAACCCCATGCAATGCAGGAATCACAGCTAAAGAATCCCTGGCAGCAATGCATCCAAACCTCTGTTGGAAAACCTCCAAGGAAGGAGAGTCCACCACCTTCCAAGGGAGTCCATTCTCCTGTTGAACAGCTCTTACTGTCAGGAAGGTTTTCCTAATGTTTACTCGGAACCTCTTATGTAGCACAAAACTTTGTAACAGAATAGATTTTGTTTATGTTTATGTGCAGTCATTTAAACAGCGGACCTTGGAGACGAGTTCAAATCCCACATTAGGCACAAATTAAGGGAGAGGCCTTCCATCAATCTGCAAAGTGGGATGGCTAACAGGGGCTGCTTAAAAAAATAAATACATACATACACACATTGCAGCAAATTTCAGTATAATTTTGGCTGACTCTCCTTATTACTCATGGCTGAGTAATGCCACTGCGTAACTTAGGTCCGAGCCAAAACTGGGTGCCAATTTCTCAGAGACAAAAGAAGATTTTGACCTTGCAAAGTGGCCTCTTTTTCCCTCCACAGATGAGTTTCTGATCATCCCAAGAAGTACAGGCTCCCTCTGCTGCTCAGTGTTGCAAATGCACACAATAGGGGTTTTATGACAGTGCTTCTGCACCAGGCATTTGTAGCACAATGAACGCACATTTGTTACTCATGTTCCTCTTCCTTCAAGGCTGAGAGTCTGCCACCGGCGGCATCCCATTTTAGGGACATGGGAATGTAGTTTATCTAGCCTAGTATTGTCCATACAGACCGACAACAACTTGGTAGGGTTCTTTCCCAGCCCTAACTGGAAATGTTGAGAATTATGATCATAGAACTGTAGAGTTGGAAGGGACCACGAGGGTCATCTAGTCTAACCTTCTGCAAGCAATGCAGACGCTCCACCACAGAACTATGACCTTTCCCTGATTTTGCAAGGTCTGAAAGTGCTGCATTACTTTTTCCTGAAAAATGCAGCTCCTCTCCTCAATTGCACCCCACCATCATTGCTGCATGAGAAATGGCTGGAACTTGTCTTTGGCATCAACAGTGTTGGCCCTTGCCTTTAGAGAAGGTGGGCGGAAACTTTGGCCTGCCAAGTGCTGCTGTACTACAACTCCCATCAGTCCCGGCAAGCATGGCCAATGGCCAAGGGTGATGGAAGTTATAGATCGGCAACATCTGGAGGGACAAGGATTCCCCACAGCTGCTTTATAGCTCTAAAAGGCTTGGGACCCAAATACCTGAGCAAGCATCTTCCTGTACCTTGTTACAACATCTGTTGTTGGGGCCCTTCTCCAGGGGCTTCGATTATCAGAGGTGCACCACTCAACTGTAGGAGAAAGGGCTTTCATTGGCATAAGCAGGGAGCCACCACCCGGAAGGCCCATCCTCCGCACCTCCCTTGGAAAGGGCACACAGAGAAGGGCCTATTGCAGAGCTGATATTCCAGCATTCTAGGGGGTTGGACTACAATTCTATGATTCTATGAAAGCGTAGGTAAGCGACCAGAGTGCCATGACCGCATTTAGGCGCTATGGGAGTTTCAGAGCTTTTGGCACACCTGACCAGGCTCCTTAGCTTAAATCCACACATGTGCACCTAGCAGCACTTCAGAGTTATTTTAAGCATTTTGTTTTCAGCAACTGCAGCGCAGAAAGCTCTTCTCCGTTTCTACAAGCAGTTTGGAGGCTTGGCACAAGAGCGGGTGATGAGGTAAGGTATTTGGGGTGGGGAGGGGGAATGCTTGTACATTTAAGAAGCCAGTTTCCATTTGGCAGGCCTGTGCCAACGCCAACCCCTTCTTGGAACGCCTTTTATAAGGGCATATAGACCATTAATTCAGGGATGTTTCAGCAGCAGGTGGGAGGGAGCAAGTGTCACTAAGCAGCAATCCTATAAACCAGGCGTGGGGAGACTTTGGATTTCCAGAATCTTGCTGAACTGCAACTCCCATAATCCCTGGCCATTCTGCATGCTTGCTGGGGAGTTGTGGTTCAGCAACCCCCTGCAGAGCCAAAAGTTCCCTACACCTGCTATATGCTACTATTACCTGTTTCGGCAGATGAAGCCCTATCTAGAGAAAGCTGACCGAGCCACAGTGATACGCAATGACTTGTTTGCGTCCATGTTGGATTACTGTAATGTGGGGCTGCCTTGGAAAACAGCCCAGAAACTGCAACAGACACAGAAAGTGGCAGCTAGGCACTCAGACCATGCAATACCTAATTTGCATCATATCCAGCCTCTGTTACTGCAGCTGGTTTTGGCCTTTAAAGCCCAGAAGGGTTTGTGATGACATTATCAGAAGGAACACCTATGTGGGTTATGAGCCTTCTGAGGCTTTAACATCAGAGCCTTGCTCTCTGGCCTGCCAGTGGGAGCCTGTAGGCTAGTACATATGAGGGACAGGACTTTCTCAGTGGTGGCCCCACACCTTGGGAATGCTACCCCTTCCACACCAGCTATGTATGGCACTTACGGTGGGGACAATTAAACACTTCTGTGTTTTGTGTATTTTTCAATAGCATGTCTTAAGAAACTTGTGAGAGCAGTGTCCCCTTGTAAGGTGCTTTAAAAATCTTCTGAGCAAATCATGCACGCACATTTACCTGTGAGTAAAGTCCCATGGAACTCCTTCCAATTAAGAATTGCACTGTGTAAGGCCACGATCCTAATACACACTGACCTGGGGAGGGGGGTAAATGGGATGCAAACTCAACCAGACTTACTTCTGGGTAGATAGGCATTGTATTGCGAAGTCAACACGCCTTATTTCCAGTTCAACAGGTATAAAAATCGCGCACCTAGCGCAGTTAAGATGCAGTTCAACAACACCAGCATGAAGATGGCATGAGCGGGAGAGCTCTCTCTGCCGCATTTTTGCCTGCCGTGCAACTCGTTAAAAAGTAAAGAGGAGAAGGAGGGGGGGAAACCAATCGCAAAATGGGCATCTCCGATATCAGCCAATGCGACGGCAGGGAAGCAGAGGCCCCGCCCCAGTGAGGGCGGAAGCGTCGCGCAGGAGTCAACCCTTGAGTCAGCCCCGTTCCTTCATTTGCCCGCAGCCAAGATGGCGCCAGGCCCGTGCTCTGCCGCGGGAACAGGGGGCGGGGCCAGCGGGACTTTCGGCGGGAAGCGAAGATGGCGGCGGTTGCCATGGAGGTGGCCGGGCCTGAGAAGCCCCTGCAAGAGGAGAACCCGCGGGGAGGCGCCGCCGCCGCCTCTTCCTCCGCAGGGAGCGGCACTTATGAATTGCCCTGGTGAGAAAGAGAAATGAGACCCCCCCCCCAAAAAAAAGAGTGTTACAGGGAGCCCCATAATTTGGGGCAATAATGGCAGCTGGAGTTCAAATAGAAGAACATAAAGCATCTTGGAAGGATATTACCTGGGGAAGCATATATATTCAGCTGGGGGGGCATATATTTGGCATGCAAGTAGCTGGAGGGGTATTGTTTTGGGGTGGCCATAGTGTGTGGGTCGGAGAGCATAAAACTGGTTGGAGCAGCGTTGCTGGGAGGGAGTTAGAATTATAGGGGTTTTTTTGGGGGGGGTATAAAGTTCATAGGGTTGTAAGGAAGGGATCTCCAGGGTCATCTAGCCCAACCCCTTGCAGTGCGGGGATCTCAACTGAAGTTTTTGGCATGCCCTGGCATGGGGTCACTTCTCCAAACTGCTTCGCACGTGAATGTGCTCCCTGCTCAGAAATTGGGGGAGAGGGGGGAAGCTCCTTGTGAGATGGCACAGAAGTGATTTGTGGCGTCGTCAATGCGCATGAAGGGAAAGTAACATGCTTGCACTTTTGCAGGTGTATGCTTGCATGCTGTGCTCGGAAGGCTTCCCGGAAAGCTATGGCATCCACCAGGCCATAGTCCTTGCTATCCAAACAACTGACACCCCGTGCTTTTAATTCATACTAAGCTGAAAGCATTTTCCCTTTTAAGAAATCTTCGCTAAGCCTTCACTTTGAGACTTAACTCCTCAGCTGGGTTTGTTTTCTTCTGGTCTTTTATACGAGGAGGAAGAGGCTAAATGTGTCTCATTGATTTTTTTTTTGACACAGGGTCGAAAAATACAGACCTGTGAAGCTGTCTGAAATTGTTGGGAATGAAGACACCGTCAGCAGACTGGAGGTATGATGAGACAGCTTTGCTGTAACAAAGATCTCACTTTTGAGTTTCCGTAAGTGAGCTTACTCAGGAATGCAGTTTAAGTCTGTCTTGTAAATAAACCCCCCAAAGCCTACAGAGGTTTTGCTTCCTGCCCCCACCCCACCCCAACCTGCTGAGTGCTAGCAGACAAAGGAACACCCCTACTCTAGCAGTTAAGTTGTTCAAGAACATAAGACTTGCTAGATCAAGCCAATGGCCCATCATTCATTACATACCCATTTTTTATCTATTTCCCAGTAACCTAGCCATGCCCTTTTTTCTCTTTCCCTTCCTAGGTCTTTGCAAGGGAAGGAAATGTCCCAAATATTATCATCGCAGTGAGTATTGATCGGATCAGTGGAATGCCTTCTTGCAGATCTTCCCATTTGAAGATTTAAAAATAGAGTCATTATGCACTATCCAACATTGGTCACACCCAGAGTAGACTCATTGAAATTAATGGACATGGCTAACTTAGGTTCATTAATTGCAATAAGTTTACTCCGAATAGAAGTTACCGGTAGTTGGGTAAAGGCCACTGGCAGTTACAAAAATAGCTGCAATGAAGACAGGGTTGGTGTTGCTATCCTGGGCCACATTGTACTGTTGCTTTTAATATATATATATATATTGCTTTTGCAATTCTGAAACCTTACAAGCCAGTTTACAACCAATCATGGTTTTGTGGATTGGGTTCTGAGCATCTAAGAGTGGGGTGGGAGTTATTTCTAAAGCAGCAGATAAATCAGAATGCCCCCCTGTGGACAGTGTTGGACTACCTACCAGTACGTTGCATCCTGTTCGCATTGCTGATGGGAAACTCCCTGTATGTTTAGATTACCTGTTAATCATCATCATCACCTTAGATCATCTGTTGATGCCCTTCCTTCTGCTGGAGGTGAAGCCTGTGATGCCTAAGGCAGCGTTTCTCAACCGCTGTTCCGTGGCACACTAGTGTGCCGCGAGACGCTGGCTGGTGTGCCGCGACGTGCGGTGACGAGAAGGGCGATTTGCATTGTCACGTGTCATTGCTGACCCGCCGGAAAGCAATATTTCTCCTCTTTCCCAAAGCCCAGTGCAAACGAGCCTGGCGGCCGCCAATACACAACGCTAACCCGCCGGAAAGCAATATTTGGCAAGTGTTTCTTACAGTCATAATTATAATATAGGGCGGCACAGAGTTAATTTTTTTAACTTTTTTAATGGTGGTGTGCCTCGTGATTTTTTTCACGGAACAAGTGTGCCGTGGCCCAAAAAAGGTTGAGAAACACTGGCCTAAGGGACAGTGGAAGATTATGGAATGCCCACCCTGGGGAAGCTAATAATTGTAGTTTTATTTGTACCCTGTCCATCTGACTGGGTTGCCCCAGCCACTCTGGGAGGCTTCCAACAGATAAAGGAACACAACAAAACAGCAAACATTAAAAGCGTCCTGCGACGAATGTCCCCCTCTCTATTACCGGTACTAAAATGCGACACAGGAATCCAGAGGTGAAGCCACCCGCCCTCTTCTCCCGCCGCCTCCAAATAAACCCCTTTATTCTTGTGGGTTTATAAGTAAAGAGACTCTCCTTCCAGCTCACATGGTCTGGTATCAAAGAAAAACTCTAGGCTGTTTGATAGAATAACCTCCTGCCACCAGTAAAGGGTCTCTCTCGGCTTGATTCCCCCTACTGTAAAAGTTTGCCCTTTCCCCGCTGGCAACTTGTTGACACCCCAGGTTATCTTTCTAAGCCTCCTCAGTGTTACTCTAAGACACAAACTTTCGCCTCTTTTCCTGAGCTAAGTTTTGTCCTCTAATGAGTTACCACTTCTGTGAGTCCCGATACCTTGCTGGAAAAATAATGACGATACTTCTTGGCACAAAAGAGAAGAATTTTATTAACCTTAGAACAGAGTTGTTTCTTTAACATTTTATGTGCTTAAAAGCTATGTTTCGGTTGTAGATAATCTCTGTCAAACATTTAACATCGAGCCTTCCTGAACCTCATCTAGATCCCCACTATCCTGGCCTCTCAACTTTCTTCTTCACACCTACCCACTCCCTCTGCCTCTCCTCCACTGACAAAACTGCTGCTCCCTCCTTTTAAACTGGGAACAGTCCCGCCCCCACCAGAATGTTATGTCAGTCAGGCTGGAGGTGGATTAACTCTTTTTCCAGCCAGGTAGGAATAAATATTTCAAAACCGTGTCAATCCATTACACGTCCCTATACAGAGCTGCCTTCAGATGTCTTCTAAAAGTTGTATAGTTATTTATCTCATCGACATCTGATAGGAGGAGGCTGTCCCACAGGGCATGTTACTATTTTTTTAGGTGCTCTGCATTGTATTTGCCTCTGCATTTTACACGTCAGGAGCATCTTCATACTCTACTGACCCTTATTAGCTGGCTTCTTTTATTGTGATCTTTGTATTTTATTTTAAATGTGCAAACCAACCTGGGCACTCCTTTATATGAAAGGTGATGATATACAAATGTTTTAAATGTTGGAATTCTTAAAGGTCAGGTTGTTTTGAACATGAGTGTGTAAGAGAGAGAGAGAGAGAGAGAGATGGCTAAACCTTTGGGCAATCTTTCTTGTGTTGGAAGGGTCCTCCAGGAACTGGGAAAACCACCAGCATCCTCTGTCTGGCACGTGCCCTTCTGGGGCCTGCATTGAAAGAAGCCGTTCTGGAGCTGAATGCGTCAAATGACAGGCAAGTCCAAAAGGATTCCAGTGGGAATTGGGTCATGCCTGGCTTTGCCATGAAGCAACACAAAGCTGTTGGCAGATTCCAGAGGAAGTGTTGTCCATGTGCATAGCTGCCAAGTTTTCCCTTTTCTCGCAAGGAAGCCTATTTAGCATAATGGAATTTCCCTTAAAAAAAGGGAGAACTTGGCAGCTATGTCCATGTGTCCTCAATCATCTCTGTGTGCTATTGGTTTTTGTGTGGTTTTTTTTTAATGCTCTGGTCCACGGTGGGCTGTCATTGTGTATTTGTGTAATTCTGACATGATTTCCGCTCCTACACCCTACACTGCTGCTTCATCGAAGCCTTGCCCAAAGGTCTTCTGGATTTATGAGCAAACCCCACAGCAGGCTTTTGGGCCCTTGCCCACCTTGGTGGGTTGTAGTCTCCTTAGTTGTAAAACAAATCTAAGGATTGCGTCCACTGTTCCAGTTGTGCACGGACTTGTGCATCAGAACACCCCCCCCCCCCGCGTGCCCTCTTGATCTCTTTGGCGCTGTAGCTTTTCTGCACCGAAAACTGAAAGGAGATGGCATTTTTCTCATTCTTCATTTCTTTTTTTTAAGAAAAAAGTTTCTCCCCCATAAAATTTTCTGTCTGTGACCCACCATTAAATAATGATTGGACCTTTTTCTTCCAGAGGCATTGATGTTGTGAGGAACAAAATCAAGATGTTTGCTCAGCAGAAGGTGACGCTTCCGAAAGGCCGGCATAAAATCATCATATTGGATGAAGCTGACAGGTGCGCGAATCTTTATTCTAAAGCAGGTGTGAGGAACCTTTGGCACTCAGATGCTGCTGAACTATGACCCCCGTCAGCCTGAGCAGGCCTGACCAGCAGGTGTTGTATTTCGGCAGCATCTGGAGGGCAAAGATGGCCCACAACTCTTCCAGACCTCTGCACCACATTTGACTCTCTCTGCCTAAGTTCTTGTGTGTTTCAAGGGTTGCCTGCCTCTCCGAGTCATGAGAAAGATCAACGCTACTTAGCTCACAGTGCTGAAATAACTTGAGAGAAGCATGCCACCACTCCTCCCCTTCTCACACCGTTGTGTTGCTTGGCACCAACTTGCACTCTGCTGAAGCATCACCACATATTCTAGTTGAGGTTTCATCCCTGTGCAAGAGGCATTGCAGGGAACAGTAGCAGCAAACAGCAGGCTCAAAGGCTATTTACTTGTCATTATCTCACATCCCATATCCTAAGGGCAAGCTCATTCTCAGAGTGTTTATGTGGCTGAAACAGCATGTTCCGCACACAGCAGGGAGGTATCAGCAGGCCTGGGGAACCCCAGAGTTTCCAAAACGAGAGAGAGAGAGACCCCCTAACCAGGGGAAATCCCAAAACTTCTGGTGAAGTTTGAACATAGTAAGTGGCTTGAAATTCTGACTTACTGCCAGGGAACAGACATTGTTTATGAGCTGGGTGTCTGGAGGAATGAAAGATTATACCCTAGAAGAGAACAGGAAAGAGTTTTAGGGGAAGCTCCTGTGTTTCATAAACAATTTGAATTTCATTGCTACAGTCTCTGTATTGCAGTTGAACATTATTTTTGCTGTAAATTAAATATCTACAGCTCCTAGATAGAAAAAGCAATTAATCCAGAATACCGCTGCCAGACTGATGACTGAGACCATATAACACCGGTCCTGAAAGATCTACATTGGCTCCTAGTACATTTCGGAGCACAATTCAAAGTGCTGGTGCTGACCTTTAAAGCCCTAAACAGCCTCGGGCCTGTTTACCTGAAGGGGCGTCTCCATCCCCATCGTTCTGCCCAGACACTGAGGTCCTGCTCTGAGGGCCTTCTGGTGGTTCCCTCCCTGCGAGAAGTGAAGTTACAGGAAATCAGGCAGGGGGCCTTCTCGGTAGCGGCACCTGGCCTATGGAACACTCTCCCATCAGATGTCAAAGAGCTAAACCATTACACGACTTTCCCTACACATGTGAAGGTGTATCAGGAACTTTTTAATGTCTGATGTTTCGCTGTGTTCTGTTATAATCTAATGAATGCTGTACAGAGTGGCTAGGAAAACCCAGTTCAAGTAATCTATTATTATTATTATTGTTATTGTTATTATTAATTACAAAACTGACACATTTTGGCAAGCTTCTGTGACTTAAAGTGTCTTACGTTTCTCCCCACATCACCAACTAGCATGACGGATGGAGCCCAGCAAGCCCTGAGACGGACGATGGAAATTTATTCCAAAACAACTCGCTTTGCTCTTGCTTGCAATGCTTCCGATAAAATCATAGGTAAGAGCTTCCACTTGGGGTGGGTGGCATAGATCTCTTTCAATAGTTCACACCACATGCTCCCTCCTCTCTTTTGTGCAGCTCTGGTCTGGCATAGTGTAGAAGCTAAGACAGAATCAGGAAGTTAGTTCACATCTCACCTTGGGTGTGAACTCACTCAGATCCCTTAGGCAAACCACACACACTCTCAGCCTTGGCCCTCTTACCTGCTGTACGGCTATAATCATGTTGACCTGATCTGCAGGTAGGGCTGGGAATTCACCTTCACAGGTGCAGTGGCGGAGGGCGGGGTGTGTGGGCCACCCCAGGTGTCATAACGGGGGGGGGGGTGACAAAATGACAAAAATATGAGTTTAAAAAAATAATTTCAAAAAAATGGGCTCAATGAACTTTTTAGTTCAGTCAACAAACGTGACGAAATGCAGCTGGCACTGGGCGCCACACTGTGGGGGGCGGCACTTATCGCGGGGCCTGCAGTGTGCCTGAGCCACGCGTCTCTCCTGGGAGTGACACGGTGGCTTGGGTGCCTGCAGGCGCCGCGCTGCCTGAAACAGCAGCGTGGGACTTGCGCCTGCCCTCCACCTCTCCCTCAGCTGCCCCACAGCTGAGGGGGAGGCGGCGGAGAGGCCCCTCCCCCATGGGTGGCTCACCCTGCCCCCGGCTGCAGGACACGTGCGCTGCACCCAGCACTAGCTACATGGCTGCACAAGTGCCACTGTGACCAGTGGTCCCCGCAAAGCCTTTTCCCATGCAGTTTGACCTCAGGCCGTGTAGGCAAAAGAAAACAGGTCATCCAATAGCATTGTGACGTCAGGTGATCAACAGGTGTCTGGCTGCACCCCACCTGTCAAACTTGACCTGCCTGGGGGGCAGGTAAGGATGGAGCCTCCTGGCCAGATTCAGTTCCCAACCGCTGGTGTGGGTGAACCTGCATTCTGGTTGTTTTAAGGAAGTTTCCTAGGCTCCCGAAAGGCAGGATCTCACCTGTCCTTTCTCCCTCTGTCTGCCCCCCATCAGAACCCATCCAGTCTCGCTGCGCAGTGCTCCGCTACACCAAGCTGACGGACGCTCAAATTCTTGCCAGGCTGATGAAAATTGTCGAGAAGGAGAACGTGCAATATACAGACGATGGGCTAGAAGCCATTATCTTCACGGCCCAGGGAGACATGAGGCAGGTGAGCGCAGAATCGAAACCATCCTTCCACAGCTTTTCTGTTTCGTATGATTAACTAAGCAGTGTGGCTTTGCAGCTGTCAGTTTCCGAGGCCCCACAGTTCGAAGAAACCAAGCTCTGGCTGTAGCCAGAGGGAGCAGGCATTCTGCAGAGAGCTTGTGGTCTCTGCTGCCGACAGGCTAGTGCAGCTGGGCTTGCGATGTTGCCAAAACCACAGAGAGAACTCCGTGTTACCAGAAAGCAACTGATCTAAAACTCTGTGACTTTTATGTCAGCCCCACTCTAAAGTGGGGTGTGTGAGAGAGAGAGAGAGAGAAAGAGAGAAATGGGGAACTCCAGGCCTCAGAATCCAGACAGCAGAGGTCCTTCCCAGGCCACACCCCCTGATGACACACGAGTTGCTGCACCCCACAAGTGTCTTCCTGAGCTCCTGCATTTCTCCCGCCTGCCTTCCTTTGGCATATCTTGGAGGGCGAGGAGAACGAGAGACCAGAGGCAGGCTGGCGGACAGGGAAGCTCAGAGAGCCAGTCATGGAGTGCAGCAACCTTTGCTAGCTCCCTTGTTAGCCCACCCTCTTCCACCATTGGCAGTTTACTGCATTTCCATGCTCACAGAGTGGAGGCCAAGCTGTGTGCGCGCGCATGGGAACACACACACTTTGGCCCCACCTACCACCAATCTGTGGACCCTGACCGCTTTTGCCAAGGGACTCGGACTTTAATGCTCCGTGAGCAATGGATGGCTCTTGCACACGGTCACAAACAAACAACTTCAATCCAGCTATCCCATTCTGATTTGCAAATGGGAACATGGGTGGAAGCTGCAGCCAAATCTTGGCAGAAAGATCCAGAAGGACTTGCTGGCCAAAACTCATGCTATAAAGAAGGGGAATCCATCAGGCCAGCCCTCACATGAGCAGAGAGCTGGTGGACTGTGTAAAAAAAAAAAGGTTTGCTTGACCTTGCACACAACTGCAGTTTGCTCATGCAGGAGAGCCAAACTTTATACTTCAGGAACACACCAGCCTTTCGTTTTACCAGACAAAGAGAACTGAATTACTGGGAAGATCTCCATCACTTAAGTTCATTTTTTAAAATCTCTCTTTTTGAAACAGGCGCTGAACAACTTGCAGTCTACCCATTCTGGATTTGGCTTTGTCAACAGTGAGAACGTGTTCAAGGTCAGCCAAAGCGTTTTCTCCTTCTCTCTTTAGCCTGACCAGATGCAAAGGAGAGTCCGCGGGGCTCCTGTCTTTTTCAGGACCTGCATAGAAGAGAAGACAGGGTGTAGGTGGTCCTGTGGCTTTTCCAGGGGCCAGAGGGACTTGTGCAGTTCAGAAGCTTGCTTCATGCATGGAATGCCTTCTTGCCCGGTTTGTTTGTTCTCAAGACACTGAAGCTCCCCGTTGCCTAGCTGGATTCTTCTTTCCACAGGTGTGTGATGAGCCCCACCCTTTGCTGGTGAAGGAGATGATTGGCCACTGCGTCAGCGCCAATATCGATGAAGCATACAAGGTGAGTCCAAGGGGAGCGTTCAAGCTCTTGCCACCCCACCCTATCATTGTCTGGGCAGCCGTGACACAGAGCCAATCGTGAGAGCAGTGGTCATGGATTGAGATTCTGCCTCTACTTCTGCGTTTGCAAATTTTTGATTATGCTGCTTTTAATCTATATCGTCAAACTGCTGCTAAGAGATGAGGATAAAAAATATGTTAGAGATAGGTATTTTTTAAAAAAAACTTGACTCATACTCCTTCCTGGTCCAGATCCTGTCCCACTTGTGGAGGCTTGGCTATTCTGCTGAAGACATCATCGGCAACATCTTCAGAGTGTGTAAAACCTACCAGATGGCCGAGTATTTGAAGCTGGAGTTCATCAAGGTTGGTCCTGCCGCTGTAAGCCATAGCATTGAGATGTCCAGCCATGTGGTTGAGAGGGGAATCTGCTTAGCACTTGCATGTTCGTGGCTCATTTTCTGCAGACAAGACATTACGGAAGGTGTGAACATAGGGAGAAAGCCATCTTTGTTCACCATTTCATAACACCAGAGAACTTGCGGACAGCCTGTGAGGCATTGGAACACTGGGAGATTTAGTGTTTCCTGCTCTCCAGCTTTTTTTGGACTACAACTCCCATAATTCCTAGCTAGCAAGGCCAGTGGCCAGGGATGATGGGAATTGTAGTCTGAAACAGCCAAGTTTGGGAAACGCTGGTATTGACAAAAGAAAGTACTTCATGCAGCACATAATTAAATGATGGGGTTTTCTGCAACCAAGAGGCAGTGGAGGACACGGCCTCGGGTGGCTTTAAAAGATGAACTCGTGGAAGATAAGGCTGTCAGGATGCCTCTGAATACCAGTTAATAGGAATTGCAGGTGGGGAGAGTTCTGCTGCCCTCGGGTCCCGATTGCGAGTTTCCCACAGGCCTTGAGAACAGGCTGCTGGTTGAGATGCGACATTGGCCTGAACCAACAGGCTCATCTCACGTTCTTATCTGGGATAACCTCTTCACACATGCACATGCAGAGACTTGCTTTAAGTCTGTCCCTGCACTGCAAGTACTCAGTGCAATCCTCTCTGAAATGAGCAGAATGAACATTATTATTATTATTATTTATTTATAAACCGCCCATTTGGCTGGGTTTCCCCTGCCACTCTGGGCGGCTTCCAACACACATCAAAATACATTAAAATATCACAGACTAAAAACTTCCCTAAACAGGGCTGCCTTTAGGTATTTTCTAAATGTCAGGTAGTTGTTTATCTCTCTGGCCTCTGATGGGAGGGCGTTCCACAGGGCGGGTACCACTACCGAGAAGGCCCTCTGCCTGGTTCCCTGTAGCTTTGCTTCTTGCAGTGAGGGAACCGCCAGAAGGCCCTCGGCGCTGGATCTCAGTGTCTGGGCTGAACAATGGGGGTGGAGACGCTTCTTCAGGTATATAGGACCGAGGCCGTTTAGGGCTTTAAAGGTCAGCCCCAAGACTTCTTTAAATTGTGCTCGGAAACGTACTTCAGGTGTTATGTGGTCTCGGTGGCCGCTCCCAGTCACCAGTCTAGCTGCCGCATTCTGGATTAATTGCAGTTTCCGGGTCAACCTTCAAAGGTAACCCCACCTAGAGCGCATTGCAGTAGTCCAAGCGGGAGATAACTAGAGCATGTACCACTCTGGTGAGACAGTCTGCAGGCAGGTAGGGTCTCAGCCTGCGTACCAGATGGAGCTGGTAGACAGCTGCCCTGGACACAGAATTGACCTGTGCCTCCATGAACAGCTGTGAGTCCAAAATGACTCCCAGGCTGCGCACCTGGTCCTTCAAGGGCACTGTTATCCCATTCAGGACCAGGGAGTCCCCCACACCCGCCCGCCCTCTGTCCCCCAAAAACAGTGCTTCTGTCTTGTCAGGATTCAACCTCAATCTGTTAGCCGCCATCCATCCTCCAACCGCCTCCAGGCACTCACACAGGACATTCACTGCCTTCACTGGTTGTGATTTAAAAGAGAGGTAGAGTTGGGTATCATCCGCATACTGATGAACACCCAGCCCAAACCCCCTTCCAGCGGCTTCATATAGATGTTAAACTGAAACATCTCGGATTTATATCACAAACAGTAAATTGGGCAGCTTGACCGAGATGCTCTAACCGTATTTGGCATCACTTAGTGCAGAGATACAAAAGTTAATCAGGAAACTGAAACTGTCTCCCTCCCCTCCCAGCTTCTGAGATGTCCGCAGGCATTTCCTCACACACTTGTAAGATCTTTCCACCAGGAGGGCTAAAAGCCTTTTTTTATTTTTCCCTTAATGAATGTGGAGTTTCTCAGGAAGCGGTGTCCTTTTCCAGCTGCAAAAAAAAGGCCCTTGATCTTGAGGTCTTGGTTTAAGGATATGTGTGAGCACAATGGTGCTCTTTCAACCATATTTCCTTGCATGCGTCTCAAGAGTTCTGTGTTTTCTCTCAGCAGAGGAAAAAAGGTAGACTAGCTGGATCTTAAATGTCTTTTTGTATGGCTAGGAAATTGGCTATACACACATGAAGATAGCGGAAGGAGTCAACTCGCTCTTACAGATGGCAGGACTGCTAGCCCGGCTTTGTCAGAAGACAGTGGTTCCTACAGCGAGCTGAAGCCATGGATGGGAGATGGACCTTGTGAGGAGAGGAAACTGCAAGTGAACCAACCTGTTTGTGTAACAGGTGTGGGCATTTGGAGTTGCACTTGGCGATTTGGACACAGTTGTCAAAAATATTTGTGTGAACACATGTGAGTTGTAGGGATTTTTTTTTTTTACCACTTCAGACCGAAATAAAGTTTGATATAAAGCTGAAGACCTCTCATTTCGCTGTATTGATAAGATTACCACAATCAGTAAAAGCAGATGCCTTTAAAAATTTTTCCCTCACCTGTACTGCTCTGAGATCTATGGCTGAAGGGTGGTATACAAGTTTAATAATGATGTCTTCTTTGGTGATCACTCAAAGCCGAGTAAGATTGTCTTCCATGAACACGGTGACTGTGGAGGCTGATGATGATAGTTTTTAAGGACCTGGGCAGCACATCTATCTTCCCATGTAGGACGTTTGCTCAGTTAACCTTCTACACCAGGGTTTCCCAAACTTGGGTCTCCAGCTGTTTTCGGACTGCAATTCCCATCATCCCTGACCACTGGTCCTTCTAGCTAGGGATGGTGGGAGTTGTACTCCAAAAACAGCCGGACCCAAGTTTGGGAAACACTGTACATAATGCCCTTTTTAAAAGCATCTGTTGATCTTTGGTAGTTGGAGGAATATCTTAACATTGCTTCTGGGAACAGATGTAGACCTGGTGACAGAATCCTTTCTTTCCTTGTTTTAAACACCCCAAGCAATTTGATATTGTCAGCAAACTTGACTGCTGCCTCGCTGGTCACATCAGGATCATGGAGAACAGGATACAGCTAGCTGTTAATCAGGTGATGCCGCAGTGTAATCAGATGCCCCAAAGGAACATTTCTCCTTTGTTGGAACTGTTTGACCCATGCCTGCAGGGGGAAGATCCTTTGCATTGAATACAAGCCAGTGGTTCAATGGGGAAAAGTTGCATGGCAGTTAAGCTCATTGACTTAAGGTCCCCCATCTTAGTCTGCTCTGGACCATTCATGGACAAGTTAAAAAACACAGGTCCCAATTGCACTCCTCAAGTGACTCCACTTCCTACATCCCTCCATTGGGAGAACAGCTTCTATCTTCATTTTGTTCCTTAACTACCTTACTGAGCCGTAAGAGGACCTGTTCTCTTACCCTATAACGTGCACTTGGTTAGACCACAGGGGCCTCGGAAAAGATATAGACCACACTAAGCTGAAGTCTCTATTTCTTTCACAAGAGATCCACCCACTCGTTCTTCTGCTAAGCGATAAATGTTGAACTTGCCTTGCAAAAGCTAAAACAAACACAGCTCACCGGAGGAAAGTGAAGGTGTTGTCACGGGACAAACTACAGAACTGTGCTACCAGTCTGTGCAGATACAACACTCAGAAGAATTACTTTCTAGCCTCACTTGAAGAACTAGGGCCCGAAACTATTTTCACCAATCAGAAGCTAATGGTTGTCCATGCCTTGTATTGGCCGAGGGAATAAAGATGTATCGGGATCTGTTGCTAGGTGTTTGATGGCAGAAGGGCAATAATTTTGCTCCCAGTTATTCAACCATTGCAGCGCCCACATAAGGCTCCCCCACTCTGGGGCTTTCAAAATTGTACTGCTCTGGAGTAACCTCAACTTCCCAGATTATGTTGGGACACATTCCCCCCCCCCCACCAGCAGAACTGTTAAATCTCTTGTGAATGATACACGGGGGTCGATTGCTTCTTTTATTTTCTAAACTGCTTAGAATACAATAGACTTCGCTCTGGCTAACAGACAGAACCAATAAAGCAAGAAAATGAAATGTAGATTGCCATTTGCTCGTACTTCATTTATGAACAATCTCTCTCCCTCTCTCTCTCTCAACACACACAAACACTTTCCAGTTGACTCTTTTTGGAGAGTGGCCCGCCCTGGTGAGGCGCACATCACTGCATTTGCTTGAAGTTGAACTGCAAGGTAGGAACTAGCTGCAAGGTTCCCTGGACTGTAGAATGAACAACTGCGGAAGCTCTTTTCGCCAGCTCTTAGGCAGGAAACCTAAAGGGAAGAGGGGGGTTAGATAAGGTCTCTTTATAACCTCAGTGAGTTGTAGGGGATCTTTAAATCGAATCCCCCATTTGATGCATCCCGATAGATGGCCATCCAGCATGTGCTTCAAGACATCATCCCTTCTGGGTCATTTTATTCCATTGTTGAACTTTCCTTGCAGTCAAGATGCTGCTTCTGTTGCAAGAGACCCACCCCACTCATTCTCCCTGTGGGCAACTTAAGCAAATTTGATCTAGTCCTGCCCTCTGGGGCAGCAGCAGAGACCAAGCTTCACCGATACGGAAACCATTCAGATATTGCAACTTGGCAATCATCCTCGCTCAACATTCTTCAGGCAATTCCTCCGACCTTTCCTGATCAGACTTCCCCCCTCCCCGTTGCCCTGTCCTGAACCTGTTGTAATTTATCTGTACTCTCAAAAGTAAAGGTAAAGGGGCCCCTGACCATCAGGTCCAGTCGTGTCCGCCTCTGGGGTTGCAGTGCTCATCTCGCTCTATAGGCCGAGGGAGCTGGCGTTTGTCTGCAGACAGCTTCCGGGTCATGTGGCCAGCATGACAAAGCTGCTGGTGGTGAACCAGAGCAGTGCACGGAAACACCGTTTACCTTCCCGCCGGAGCGGTCCCTATTTATCTACTTGCACTTTGATGTGCTTTCGAACTGCTAGGTGGGCAGGAGCTGGGACCGAGCAACGGGAGCTCACCCCATTGCAGGGATTCGAACTGCCGACCTTCTGATCAGCAAGCCCTAGGCTCTGTGGTTTAACCCACAGTGCCACCTGGGTCCCTGTACTCTCAAACGTGTGGGGCCCCAAACAGGACACTGCTCCAGAAGAGGTCTTCCTAGTGCAGAACGAAGTAAGATTATTACCTATTCTGACTTGGAAACCATGGCTGTAGGAACTCAAAAACGGCACTAGCTTTCCTCACCGCCACATGGTTCTGCTTGCAGACAACTGCAATCCTGAGATCTTGCTCGACATGTTATCGTCTCCATCCCTTCCAAGTTCTATGCATCTGGATTTGACCGGTTGTATGGGGCCCAATCAACAGTGTATGACCACCCCCCAGGTTTTCCTAGGTTTGAGGCTTTTCCCATTGCATTTCTCCCTTTTGGGTCTCCCCACCCCAAAACGTGGCAGGCTGTGAAAGAACTGGACTAAAGGATTGGCTCAGAGCTCTAAAAAAAAGTTTGAGAAGAAGAGGGTGAGAAACTCAGTTGCTCCAGCCTAGTCTTGTCTACTCAGGGTTGGGCAACCTTTTCAGAGCTGAAGGCCTCATTCACTTGGAGGAAAGTGATATGGGGCCACCAACCTATGGCGGTGAGTCAAAGCAGAAAAGTGGGCGGGATGCTCCTTTCCGCTCTCTCCCTTATTCGACCATCACTGTAAGGGGGAGGGATTATAGAGAACCCTCCCCCCTCATCAGAAGCAGCCCGTCTCGAAGCAGTCATGAGAGTGAGGGGTCTGAAGGGTTGAGTCAGGAGACGGAGAGGGAGTGCCAGGGCTCTGGCAACACCAAAGAGCCCCTGCTCCAAGGCAGGAAGAGAGGGAGGTGGAAAGAGTGGACAGGAATAGGTCGGACAGAAGACCCGTCCCTCTGACACCGGAATTGAGAAGGAGGAGGAAAGGGAGGCGCTTCTCAGTTCCGAGGCTTTTATGCTGGTCCCGAACGCGGAAAGAATTAGTGCAGGAATCTGACTCGAGAGGGTAGACATGAAATGAGCAATCCGTTACACTGTAAATAATGTGCACCAATAAAAACGTCTGAAAGACAAGCATGTGGAAGGTTGTTACTCAAGAGTAGTCGCATCAAACCCTGACAATCACCCATTCATTGTTTTCCATTTTCTTTTGTGGAACATGGGGGGGGGGGGTTATCAAAGGAGATGGAGGGTCACTAGTAGCTGCAGATTGCCAACCTGTGGTCTACTCTGACAGCAGAACAGAAAGGGGAAGAGCCGTGGCTCAGTGGTAAAGCAGCTGCTTTTGATGCTAAAGGTCACAGGTTCACTTCCCAGTGGCATCTCCAGGTGGGAGAAACCCTGAACCACTGCTAGCTGGGGTAGTTTATGGAGCTAGTCAGCCCACTTGGTATATATGGCAGCTCTCCCGACATCTGAGCTGAAGGTCTTTCCTCGGTCCTGTATACCTGAAGGAGCGTCTCCACCCCCATCATTCAGCCCGGACAATGAGATCCAGCGCCAAGGGTCTTCTGGCGGTTCCCTCACTGCGAGAAGTGAGGTTACAGAGAGCCAGGCAGAGGGCCATCTTGGTAGTGGCACCCGCTCTGTGGAACGCCCTCCCATCAGATATCAAGGAAATAAACTACTACCTGACTTTTAGAAGACATCTGAAGGTTTAGGGAAGTTTTAATTTTAATGCTGTGTTGTGTTTTTAATATTTGACTGGGAGCCGCCCAGAGTAGCTGGGGTATAAATAATAATAATAATAATAATAATCCTAATCTTGCTGTCAGCAGTCCAGTTCACTCATGAAAGAGATATGAGGTGACAGAAAGAACTGGACCACTTCAGACTGTAGGGCATGGATAGCATTTTTTTAATGCTCACACTAACAAAAAAGAACCCCACCCCACCCCGCAACTAAAAAGTCAGCACAGCAGGCAAAGGACAGGGCTTGAAGCTTTGTCCTTGGTGTGCTGGATTTCTAACTGCAAGGAGTGCCCTTGCCACTCTCTATATTAGGCAGGTTTTGCATCGGGGACCTTAGGGGTATAACCACATGCTCTTAACACTGAACCATGGAACAAATTGAGCTGAGGGAGAAGCCACAGAAAGTTCTCAAGCAGACAATGACTGCGTGCAAACTTCCTCTCCATATGTTTTGGACTGCAGCTCCCACTAGCCTGAGGCCACATGTGCTGGTTGGGGCTGATGAAAGCCATAGTTTAAAACATCTGGAGAGAGCAGCTCGTGGAAGCTTGCTTTACACTCATCTGCCAGAGGCAGGGAGAAAAAGGCAGACACACACACACACACACACACACAAATTACCTGCAGTTTGGATTTGAATTGATGTAATCTGGTTCATCGTCGTCAGAGTCTTCTGGTTTGAGAAAAACATTCCAGGTTGGTCCAAGACATTTTTGATGTAAAAATTTCTGCATGTCTCCCTCCCAATCATGCACTAATTAGCTTGGGGCATGATCTACCACTTCATTCTGCTAAAGTAAAAGGGTCTTAGGCAGTTCGTCGTGCTCATCCTAGGAGAACTTCCCAGACATTTGAGTCCTATAGATCAGTGTTTCCCAACCAGTGTGCCTCCAGATGTTTTGGGACTACAACTCCCATCATCCCTAGCTAGCAAGACCAGTGGTCAGGAATGATGGGAGTTGTAGTCCCAAAACATCTGGAGGCACACTGGTTGGGAAACACTGCTATAGATGCAATAGCTGACTTCAACCATCAAGCTAAGCCATAGTGCAGTACAATGCAAAGAAGCCACAGTGAGCTTCCTCCTAAAGGTAAAGGGACCCTGGACAGTTAAGTTCAGTCGCGAACAACTCCGGGGTTGTGGCGCTCATCTCGCTTTACAGGCTGAGGGAGCCCGCGTTTGTTCGCTCCGCAGACAGTTTTTCTGGGCCATGTGGCCAGCATGACTAAGCCGCTTCTGGCGCAACAGAACACTGACACCAGAGCAGCGCACAGAAACGCCGTTTACCTTCCTGCCAGAGTGGTATCTATTTATCTACTTGCACTTTGACATGCTTTTGAACTGCTAGGTTGGCTAGGATCAAGCAACGGGAGCTCACCCCGTCGCGGGGATTTGAACCGCCGACCTTTTGATCGGCAAGCCCTAGGCTCTGTGGTTTAGACCACAGCGCCACCTGCATCCTTTAGCTTCCTCTTACAACACAGCAATGAGAAGGAATTCAGAAACTTTTAGTCAACCCCAACTTGCCATGTTGGCCAGATCCGAAATGAGGGCTAACTACACTAACAAAAGTGGCTTAGATGAGCCAGCTTTGGCTTGTTTGAAACAAACAATAAATGCTAACCATGGTTGGGTCTAGACGACATAAAACCATGGTTAACCCAAAGTGGAAGCTTCTGAACTCCTTGCAGTTGTGTGGAAGGAAGAGAGAAGGGGCATCGCCAAGGACTCAGGGCACAGACACACGTTTGCCTAAAATTTGCATGTGCTAATTTATATGCACAGATGCAAATTTAGTTCATCTTTCGGAAGGGAAAAAACAAAACTCTGGCTTTTGCTATCAGGGCTTACTTTTACGGGCTGGTACATCAATACAATCCATTCCACAGGAAATGCTTTATGCGCAGAGCAGATAGCTCAAGAAAGTTAGCCAAGTCACACATGACATGCATCATATACTCAAATAATTAAGATTGTAGATGATTTCTAAGATTTCTCAGAGAATTTGCAGCCCATAGGTCACCTGCGATCTGCGAGCGCTTCCATATCTGTATCGTCGTACTGTTTTCATAGACATCCACATCTGCCAAGACTACAGAAAGGAAAGAGAATCCAGTCAGGGGAGGGAGCTAACATTATTTGATTATTATTACTACATAAAATGTCTCGAAGCAACTTACAGTTGTAAAAAGAAACAAGCAAAGAAACAAGCAAACAACTGCAAGGACTTAAAATCACAGGGATGACCTGGGGGGTGGAGGGAAGAGGGGACGGGATAACTAATAGATCGGAACAGGGTGGGGCGATTCACAGGGATACCCCTGTTTAAACATAACACCTGTAAAACAGGGGGACTCTGAGGCTCAGGGGGATCTGGAGGGGGGCTATTACCCTCCATTTCACAGACTAAGGCACAGCAATGCATGCAGGGCCAGCTAGTGTCAAATAATATGAAGATTGCTGGCTGAGCAAATCTCATCCAGGTCCTATGGGTAACCGGTTAGGCACCTAGGATTCTGGGGGAAAGAAGCAACGGCTGCTCTGAAACAATTCCATGGTTTGTTACTTCCAAACTCCTTTTCTCTCTACCCCATCATAGTCTCCCCTGTATTCAGTGGCTCTGAGTGCCATTCCTTACGTAGCCAAAATGGAACCACCCACATTCTGGAGGGAAGCCTCAGCAGGCTTGGCCCCATGGAAACCCAAAGAGCAGCCCATTGAGGGCGGAGCATGCTCAGTGGCCCGCATCCCCCACCCTATCCAGCGCTAGCTGATTGTTGAAGGGGTGTGTGTGTAAAACTGGGAGAGGAAGGAGAATGGAGTGTGTGCCAGTGGGCATGGCCATGTGGCTGGCTCGCAACACTCGACAGGAGCACTCTGCGCACCCTCGTTTTGTGCAGGTCCCAAAATATTGATGACAAACTATAATCATTATTAACAATAGATAGATGATAGATAGATAGATAGATAGATAGATAGATAGATAGATAGATAGATAGAGATAGATACTTTATTGTCATTGTACATAGTACAACGAAATTGAATGTCATACCATAAAAAAATCACAGCCACACACACATGCATACACACTAGGGTGATTACTTTTTCATTATTTTTTTCTCAAAAATTATTTCCTGTAGCACAAATGGATGGACTTTTGCCTATTAATGACTAAAATGAGGTATATTCCATTGAAATATTTAAAAAGGTCACGCACAAACCGTTTTTAGTTTTTTTTGTATGCTGTTTTACCATTTCATAAAATTGTATTAACAATTCTATATATATTTCGTATCAAATTTGGACACAACGCCACATTCCACAATGGGGAGTGTTCTTAGCAACATAGGGTATACAAATGTCACACCTGCGCAAGGTAAAAGCCCCTTTTCGGGACCTCAAAACTCAGCCAGCAGACCCTGCCGGACATGCTGGGAAAAGAACCTACAGGAGAGGTAGCAAAACATCGTCCTCTAGAGGCGTCTATACTCTTACTGCAGCTAAAAAAAGTTTCCTTGTGTGTTTGAGGACCCTATATAATGTTGTATATATGTGACTCTAAAGCTTGGGTTCAATTTTATATCTGCTTACAGTGACTTCAAAAATGGTCAAAAAACTGATAAATAAAATTTTTTAAATCATTTTGTGTGTGAGGTTTTTTTTTATCAAATCTCTTTGAAAGTAATACTATAAGACGTGTCTTATAATATGAGAAACACGGTATTTTATCTAATCTTTAATGAAAGCTCATCAAATTATGATACAGGGATATGAGGTTGTAAAAAAGTCATCACCCTAATACACACCCACCACAACTCCCCAATATCATATTATTTAGTTACAACATTTAAGATGGTTACAGCTCTTGGAGAGAAACTGTTTTTTAATCTATTTGTTCTTGATTTAATTGTTCTGTATCTCTTGCCCGAAGGCAATGGTGCAAAAAGACTAGATCCAGGATGAGATGAATCTTGTAAAATATTATTTGCTTTTTTAAGGCAACAGGAATTGTATAGTTCTTCCAGAGATGGGAGAGGATGACCGATAATCTTTCGGGCTGTGGTTATGACCTTCTGGAGCACTTTCCTATCCAGGACTGTGCAGCTGGAAAACCAAGCACAGATACAGTATGCAAGAAGGACGCCAGGAGTCTCTCACTCAGCTTGTTCTTTTGTAAAAGTCTGAGGAAATATTTTCTCCGCTGGGTCTTCTTTGCCAGAGCAGTGGTACCGGTATTTGCGCTCCGGGTCATACTCTGCTCGATGGTAACACCCAAGAATGTAAATACGGCCACCCTCTCCACCCGGTCCCCGCCAATATACAGGGGCTGAACGTCCGCCTTTTTCTACCTGTAGTCCACCAGGCCCGTCCTAGCCATAGAGGCTAGTGGCGCAGAGAACCACGGCGCCAGGTGCTGGCGGGCGTTGGAAGGGCGCCAAGTGAGCGCAGGGTTCCGGCGATCTGGCCAGGACTGCGCTCCTTCTCCGAGGACTCTGCGCTGGGCCTCCTTCTCATTTCTCCAGCGCTGGGTTCCGCTCAGTCGAGCTTCGCCACCAGCGCGTGCACAGCGCCCAAGCAGCTCTTGCTGGTCCCGCGGTGTGCGCGCTGGTGGCGAAGCTTGACTGAGTGGAACCCAGCGCTGGGAAAACGAGAAGGAGGCGCAGCGCGGAGTCCTCAGAGGTGGCCTCCCGCTGCTGCCGCGGTCTGCTTTGCACTCCCGGGCCCTTGGAGAGGCTCTGGAGGGGGGCGCTGGAGGGACCTTAGCGCCAGGGCGCTGGATGGGCTTAAAACGGCCCTGTAGTCCACCACCAGTTCCTTGGTCTTGGCACTATAAAGGACCAGATTATTATCTCCACACCAAACATAGACCCGCTCCACTTCGTCCCGATTTACACCCTAGTAAACAGAATTTACCAAGCCCGCTGCTTCTTGATGGGCCAGCCACGTTGTGATAAGAGTGGATATCGTCATCTGAAAGAGGAAATATTTGAGAATCAACATGACATAATAAAGAAGCTCAGCATCAATTAGGTGCTTGGCTGAATGCATATAGGAGGAGGAGGAATGTGATTGTCTTGTCATATTATTATTACGGTATTATTATTATTATTATTATTATTATTATTATTTAGATGAATGTAACTTTATTATAATATTTCTTGTACAATCCTATGAACACACACATGATTACTCCTACATCATTAAACATTTGTTGCATTTTCAGCATATTTTATTTCTTCTTTCCTTCTTTCATTATTGATGGTATTAAATCAAATATACATAAATCAAAATTACTCAAATATCGTTAATCATAAATCAGACCTAGCAAATTAAATTAAAAATATAGACTTCCCGTCACCTCCCAGAGTGCACCTCATCTATATTGATAATGTACATACTTTCCTCTTCGTCTTCTTGCTATCTCTTTTGTACGTCACGTATCCAATCATACCAACATGTCTTATTAGTTATGAGTTTACGTTATAAGCCAGTCATTGCAAGGCTACCATGGAAATTACATGGTTGTTATTATTTTCTTGCATATATCTTTTAAACATATCCCACTTTTTCACAAACGCCTGCTTAGTATTTCCCCTTAGATTATCTGTTAATTGAGCCAATTCCACAAAATCTAACCATTTGTTTGGTCACTCTTTTACTGTTGGGGTTTTATCCCCTTTCCAGTTTGCAGCCGGAGGAGGAATGTGATCGTGTCCCCCTGCCCCAACCCCCTGGGTGCACTGAGCATGTTATCTCAAGGACCCTCCACACATCCAAACTGCACATCTTTCATCTGTGTATTCTTGTCTTGTCCACTTACCACTAGATTGCCTTAAGAAACTCCCACAGTTGTAATAAATATCTGCCGCAATTGGTTTGCTAGAAGAGGGAAGACGAGGGAGGGGGGCAGGAAATCATTAAGGAGCCAGAGAGAATAATTTCCACCCAGAGCTCAATATTTTGGCTACCGGAAAGGCACTGTGACTTGCCAGGGAGCATTTGCTACACTGCTTCGACATTTATTTATCAATGACACGTCCTCCATATGAAATACCACAAACAGACTAAAAACAACACAGTATTACAATAGATACCCTGTTTCTCATATTTTAAGACATACCCATAAAATAAGCCATAGCAGGATTTTTAAGCATTCAAGGAATATAAGCCATACCCCGAAAATAAGACATAGTGATAGGCGCAGCAGCAATGCCGGCCGCAGCAGCAGGAGGAGGAAAAAAATAAGACATCCCTTGAAAATAAGCCATAGTGTGTTTTTTTGAGGAAAAAATAAATATAAGATGTGTCTTATAATATGAGAAACACGGTAACAGTTTGCTAAATATTCATGTAGGCAGCTTAGGGGCTAGTTTTGGGTATGAAGCTACTGGATATTTTTACCAGAGCTTTATTCTCCCTTCAATATGGATGTACATTAAAGGAACTGCTAATTTGGGTCGATTTGTGTGTGTTTTTTTTAACGTTACGTTGTTGTGACATTATACTTTTCATTGTGTACCCTTACGGTACTACTGAATTTAGACTGTGAGCCATAGAATCATCAACGTGGAAGCGTTAGAAGGGATCTCTGAGGATCAACTAGTCCATACGTAGGCAAACTAAGGCCCAGGGGCAGGATCCGACCCAATCGCCTGCTAAATCCGGCCCGCAGACGGTCCGGGAATTAGCATGTTTTTACATGAGTAGAATGTGTCCTTTTATTTAAAATGCATCTCTGGGTTATTTGTGGGGCATAGGAATGAATTCATTCCCCCTCTCCCACAAAATATAGTCCGGCCTCCCCACATGGTCTGAGGGACAGTGGACCAGCCCCCTGCTGAAAAAGTTTGCTGAACCCTGATCTAGTCCAACCCCCTGCAATGCAGGAATATGCATTTGTCCCATATGGGGATCGAACCTGCAACCTTGGCATTATCAGCACCACACTCTAACCAACTGAGCTACATCGAGCGCAGAGGCATTTGTGGAATTTATTATGAGAAGGTATTGGTCATGTCCAAGATTTCACGTAGCCCATGTAGGGAAAAAAACGGAGATCAGGAGAGTTTCAAAATAAGCAAAACACCCTCCCCTCCTGCCCCCAAAGCCTACTGCAATCCCGGACTTACACATATGCAGGATCTTGCTCCATTTGCAGCACTGAAAGTACAATTGAGTGGCCGTTAGTTCGAAGGTCATGCACATCATCGGGATAAAATTCAGAAGACTGTGCTGAGTTTTCCTCTCCAAAGCCCAGTAGTGCTGGGACCAAAGCATATGGCAGAGAATGGAGAGACGAGTTAATCAAACAAGCCCTCGCACACAGGGTGAGGGAACAAGATGGGTTTGCTCTTGGCAAGGGAGAGGGGACAGGACAGGGCGGTGAGGGAGCTGGGGAAATGCTTCTATTGCGCACATGGATTCTGCTTCCGGAGGATCCTGGCTCATTCTCCCATGTTCAGTGGCGGCGGCACTGGAGGGGGGGGGGGAACGGGACACTCGGATGAAATCAGAAGCTGGGATGGCTTCTGTAATTCTATGCATGTTCAGGGAAAATAGGGACACTTGACGGGTATGGTGTTGTTGACTCATGAAACAGCAGGGCTCAATTTTTGGGGAAAGAGATGCCCTTCATGGATATTCCACACCCCAGTTTTGGAGAAATCCTGGCCTCTTGTAGTCTCTTGGAAACAGTGGCCAAAGGGAGCTGGATCCCCTCTAGCCCTCTGAAATTCTCCCAGCACCAGTCAGTGCTCAAATCACAGCATCTGTTTCCTTTACCTGTGATACACTGAAGTAGCACACTTACCTTTTTCAATATTTTGATACCTGGGCTCAGGGCAGGCTTCTGAAAAGAAAAAACCATGACTGGGTATGATGAAGTTCTGCCTGTTTCAGCCTGTGTTTGGAATGTGTTCATTCATAATTCCATCTCGCCCCATTTCAACATTTATTTTTAAATCTACGTGATATGAATACTGTTTAAACACATTTTTCTGGCACAACATATTGACAAATGTATTTTATGCGAATGCATGTATTTGTCAACATTTTGCTTATCCTAAAATACGCCTTTGAGATCCACTTGGGTACTAAAAAAGTACTAAAAAAGAAAAAAGAAGGCAAAATATGGGAAGTGCAAAGTCTGAAGAATGGTTCCATTCAATTCTGAATATTAATCCCCAAAGTCAGTGAGATTTTTAATATTCTGTTGGGAGTCACCTAGAGTGGCTGGGGAAACCCAGCCAGATGGGTGGGGTATAAATAATATATTGTTGTTACTAATTCTTATTATTAATTCTTATTATTATTTGGAGAGCCACAAGCTCACTGCCCCTGCAGCTTTGCTTCAGGCAACATTCAAGGTCTATGATGAATATTCCTGAACATAATCCTCAATTTTGATGTATATTCTGTACTGCTTTGCAATGCAAACCACTGCTTGCTTCCAGAGGTAAAGGTAAAGGTAAAGGGACCCCTGACCATTAGGTCCAGTCGTGACCGACTCTGGGGTTGCGCGCTCATCTCGCATTATTGGCCAAGGGAGCTGGCGTACAGCTTCCAGGTCATGTGGTCAGCATGACTAAGCCGCAAGCGGAAACGCCGTTTACCTTCCCGCTGGAGCGGTCCCTATTTATCTACTTGCACTTTGATGTGCTGTCGAACTGCTAGGTTGGCAGGAGCTGGGACCGAGCAACGGGAGCTCACCCCGTCGCAGGGATTCGAACCACCGACCTTCTGATCAGCAAGCCCTAGGCTCTGTGGTTTAACCCACAGCGCCACCTGCGTCCCTGCTTCCAGAGGTAGTATTCCCCAATACTACTACCCTCAGTATCTTAGCTGAGTTGCGTCCATGCTTGTTTTCAAGTGATGTGGATGCTGGTTTCAGCCACTCCCGTGACTTCTCTATACCGTTTAACCAGTTTCTCCTCCTCACGCTTTGTGAACCACAGTTCCCAGGATCCTTTGGGGGAAGCCATGCCTGTTTAAAGTGGCACAATGCTGCTTTAAATGTGTGGTGCAGAGGTTGCCAAAATGGGCTTTTCATGTGGCCTGTTTCACAGAAATACACCAGCATCATGGAGATGACGCTATCGGATTTACACGCTTTAAAATCCCATCAACTCCAGCCAGAGAATATTGAAGCCTATGCTTGAGTTTAGTCTGGCTCATAGGGCTTATTCCGGTCATGTTAAATGATTAAAAAATACTTACGAAGGGGACTTGCAAGGGCGGGATGTTTGCTTCTTTTGCTAAAATATAGAGGGACATATTTAGAAACAGCAAGACTACGAGAAAGCAAGGAAGGCTTGGATTGTGGCGTGCCCAAGCCTTCCTAATGGCTTAGACTGGGTTTTTGGCCAGGGAGATGGTAAGTGGCCACGGGAACTATTCAGCAGTGGTACCTGGTTTCCAAATGGGGAGGGAGGGGAGAGAGAGAACCATACAGTCATAACTCGGTTTAAGTACGCCTCGGTTTGAGTACTTTCAGTTTAAGTACTCCGTGGACCCATCTGGGACGGATTAATCCACTTTCCATTACTTTCAATGGGAAAGTTCGCTTCAGGTTAAGTATGCTTCAGGTTAAGTACGGACCTCCGGAACCAATTGTGTTTGTAAACCGAGGTACCACTGTATTCAAAACCCTAAGCGCCCACTCAGGTAAAAATGAAATAAATGCAACAGGCTGATGGAGAACCATCTCTTTCAGAGGCTGCCCAAGCAGCCCGACCTACCTTTGTCCTGGCAAGTCACACGGGATTTTTGGACAGTCATGTCTCGACACTGAAAACAGACAGGAGAGACAGAGACAGCAAGTAGTTAGTCACGCCTTTGGAGGGGAAAGGTTCAAAGGCTACTAACCCCATCGATGCAGAAATGCCGTTTCTGCTACCGCCAAAAAGGTGATGTCTGGGATTGGTTGGGTGCAGAGGGATGGTGAAAGGTACCAGCTGGGGAATCCCCAGGGGAAGAAGGCTCAGAGCCCGGGGAGTGGTGGGGGGGGCAGGGGAGAAGAGGGAGAAGACTGGGAAGAGGAGGTGTCAGAAGCTGAAGAGGTAACAGGGCTTTGTGAGCGGGGAGAGGCTGTGGCAGAGAGAAGTCCAGAATCAGAGGCAGAATCAGAGATGGGGCAGAGATGAGTCAGGTTGGTGGAGAATCACAGGTGTCTCCCCCTCCTGCTGTGACCAGCTCCCTTCCCCCCTTGTATCCCAGAACCAGAAGAGGCATGAAAAGGGCGGAGGAGAGGTTGGCTGCACGCAGGCACAGTCTCCAAATGCTTGGAACAAATCCTGGAGAGTTGAGGAGCTTGTTGCAGCAGGAGATAGAGAAACTCATGACTCTTCACCAGCTCGACTCATCACCGCTTCTCGGCCTCTCTCCTTCCACTCTCCTGCTTCAGCTTCTGATTCTGATTTTCCACCACAGACAGAGAAGTGTAGACAACCACCCAATGGTAAACTCTGTAATCCCGGGCTAAGATGGCTAACTGCATCATCCTTCAAAACAGAACATGGTTTCCAAAGACCACATGTAAGGTGCAATGCACAATCACCTATATCGGGCATAGGCAACCTTGGCTCTCCAGATGTTTTGGAACTACAACTCCCACGATCCCTGACCACTGGCCCTGTTAGCTAGGGATCATGGGAGTTGTCGTTCCAAAACATCTGGAGAGCCAAAGTTGCCTATGCCTGACCTATATGGGCCCACTTTGACCACAGCAAACAGCGGGAGTTAACTCAAAAGAACACACTTACTTGAACAGGAGCGGACCGCCTCAAACCTCTGCTGCTCTGCATAACTGAAAAGATATGGGGAGAATCTTTGGTGTTTAGTTTTCAACAATTTGCTGCCGAGAACCGCATCCCCTACATTATGTGCAAAGATGTGGGAGAAATTCAACTTAAAGTTGACAGAATATGCACAACTTGCAGACTTAACATGTAGAATAAGAGAACAAGAATAACGTTTAAAGAAGATTGGAAAACGTTGATTGACTATATGGAAAATAAATGAGTACAGCTGAAAACGCTGGCAGCATCAAGATAAATTCAACAGCGTAAATGATTTTTGATGGACGCAATAATGGAAAACCAATTTGTATAGTTTTTGTAAAATATGCAGGGATATAAGATATGCAAAATGAACCATGGAAAGAGAAGAAGGGAAGTCATTGATATCTTAAGTATGTAAAATGTTTATCTGAAATTGTAAAACAGAAAATTTAATAAAAATCGTATTTTCAAAAAAAGATGCGGGAGAAATTCAGTTCAGTTCATGTTTAAAGGCAAATCTATCAAATTCACACTTTCAGAAAAAATATGATTATTCCTGCATTGCAATTGACCCTTGGGATGCCTTCTCACTCAACAATTTGATGCTTCTATGAGAATTGAAACATAGCCATCCTTTGAAATTCCTACTTATCCAAATTTTGCAAACGCAGTTCTCCCACGAATGTCTACACATGATATTAGAGGAAAATGTGCTTAGCAATTAGTATATTATTTGAAATAACATAAAAATGTGCCACGTTAGGAGAAACTGCTTGCAAAGGCGTATTCGTTAAGAAAAATTCACAAACAAAATGCTGAAGAATTTTCATGAAGGTGTTTTAAAGAAAAGAACGCAAATTGCTGCAGAAATCTGGAGAACTGGTTAAGGTTGGAAAAAGGAGAAACCGACAGAACCAGCAGTGGCCAGGGACAAGCCAAAAGTGGGCAGGTCACCCCTTCTCTTTCTGCCACCCCACTCCCCCCCCCCCATCAATATGAAATTAGGCAGCATGCCACCTATGGCTTTTAAGACACCAGTTTGCCCACCCCAGATCATGCCTGGCCACAGGCTTCCCCATCCCTGAACAAGGGAAAGCAGAGCCGACCCCAGTTATGGAGTAGACTGCTGCAATGCGTCCTCTGTGGGGCTGCCCCTGGAGACTGTTTGAAAACGCCAACTAACGCAGACGTAGAACACTAATGTTGGAACTCAAAGCACATATTGCACCAATTCTGTGCTGTTTACACTGCCTACTGATTCGCTTCCCGGCAGCATTTAAGGCAGTGGTTTGGGGCCCCTCCAAATTGGTGTTTTGCTGCAACATGTCCTTGATGCAATAACAGCACATTAGTTGTGCATTGATATTGGAACTTCCATCATCATCATCATCATCATTTAATATTTATACCCCGCCACTTTGGGCGGCTTCCAACACACATCAAAATACATTAAAATATCACAGACTAAAAATGCCCCAAACAGGGCTGCCTTTAGGTATTTTATAAATGTCAGGTAGTTGTTTATCTCTCTGGCCTCTGATGGGAGGGCGTTCCACAGGGCGGGTGCCACTACCGAGAAGGCCCTCTGCCTGGTTCCCTGCAGCTTTGCTTCTCGCAATGAGGGAACCGCCAGAAGGCCCTCGGTCCTGGATCTCAGTGTCTGGGCAGAATGATGGGGGTGGAGACGCTCCTTCAGGTATACAGGACCGAGGCTGTTTAGGGCTTTAAAGGTCAGCACCAACACTTTGAATTGTGCTCGAAAACGTACTGGGAGCCAACGTAGGTCTTTCAGGACCGGCGTTATATGGTCTCAGCGGCCGCCCCCAGTCACCAGTCTAGCTGCCGTATTCTGGATTAATTGCAGTTTCCAGGTCACCTTCAAAGGTAGCCCCACGTAGAGCGCATTGCAGTAGTCCAAGCGGGAGATAAGCAGAACATGCGCTACTCTGGTGAGACAGTCCGCGCATGTTGGAGGGGGGGGGGAACCCTACACAAATTCGGAATGGATGGCACCTTGTATGCCTCCTTCTGGCAACTCCTGCAGGCAAGCTGGTGCCGAACGTATTGCTCTGCTTTCCTTTGGACCACATCAGCGAGTCCGGGGGGTGGGGGTGGGTCTTGGCATTTGGGCAGCCCACGACCCCCATACACACTGCCCAGGCTTATGCCCCAGAGAGAAATAAGAGAATCAAGACATGCAATGGTGACCAGCTACTTACTGATTCCTCTGACTGTCCAGGCCTGTCTGCTCCTGTCTCCCTCCTACGAGGAGGAGAGAGAGAAAAACACAAACATTTGCGAGCTAAAATTATACAAAAGATGGGAGTGGGGGAAACTAACATAGCATAATCGAGAACAAAAAGAGAAGTTGAAAAGGGGGAAATCAGGGTCATTCTAAGGTTGTGTGTGGTAGGTGCATTTGCAGAGTGTGGTTGGCGGGGCGGTATCATCGCGCCCATTTTACAGATAGGCAAAACTGAGGTTGAGCAAAAGTGTGTGCTGTTGCTCAAAACGTTTTGACTTCTGCACCTACCACCAGCTGCCAAAATAAAGGAGCAGCTGAACAGGGTAGTTGACTCAAAATTCCCATAATGGAAGCCAGGTTTCTAGTGCACTCTACGACTAGAACGCTCTCCTTCCTTCCCTGCTGTCCATCTTGATCTCTGCAGCGATTTTCCAGGAATTCATATACAAAACACATCTTGGAACACTTTGCCAGTTTAAATGCAAAAGGAAATTAATCGGGCTTGTAAAGCTAGCATCATTTAGTGATTTTGTGTCAGTGATGATGACGATTATTTTTTGCAGAGTATGTTAGTAATTTCAAGCTAAAAGGCCGTGTTCAACTGCGGTTTGCATAGACCAGGCCCATTGAAATTAAACCTCCTGAGTTCTACTCTGTGTAAAACTTATTTTAGTATATCTGAAAGAGCGTTTCCACCCCCATTGTTCTGCCCGGACACTGAGGTCCAGCACTGAGGGCCTTCTGGCTGTTCCCTCACTGCAAGAAGCCAAGTTACAGGGAACCAGGCAGAAGGCCTTCTCGGTAGTGGCACCCGCCCTGTGGAATGCCCTCCCACCAGATGTCAAAGAGAAAAACAACTACGAGACTTTTAGAAGACATCTGAAGGCAGCCCTGTTTAGGGAAGCTTTTAATGTTGGATGTATTTTAATATTTTGTTGGAAGCCGCCCAGAGTGACTGGGGAAGCCCAGCCAGAAGGGCGGGTATAAATAATAAATTATTATTACAGTGGTACCTCGGTTTAAGTACACAATTGGTTCCGGGAGTCTGTACTTAACCTGAAGCCTACTTAACCTGAAGCGAATTTGCGCATTGAAGTAATGGAAGGTGGATTAATCCATTCCAGACAGGTCCGCAGAGTACTCAACCTGAAGCGTACTTAACCCGAAGTATGAGTGTAATTGGTTCTGGAAGTCCGTACTTAACCTGAAGCGTAATTAACCTGAAGCGAACTTTCCCATTGAAAGTAATGGAAAATGGATTGATCTGTTCCAGATGGGTCCGCGGAGTACTTAAACTGAAATTACTCGAGCCGAAGTGTACTTAAACCAAGGTATGACCGTATTATAAATTTATTATTTTGTCAACACATATGCTTAAGGGGTCTAATCCTGCACACTATCAGCTTTCCAACTGCACCATTTCCCAGCAATTGTGTCCAACTACTCTCACAGGTGGCGCTGTGGGTTAAACCACAGAGTCTAGGGCTTGCTGATCAGAAGGTTGGCGGTTTGAATACCTGCAATGGGGTGAGCTCCCATTGCTCGGTCCCAGCTCCTGCCCACCTAGCAGTTCGAAAGCACATCAAAGTGCAAGTAGATAAATAGGGACCGCTCCGGCGGGAAGGTAAACAGCGTTTCCGTGCGCTGCTCTGGTTCGCCAGAAGCAGCTTTGTCATGCTGGCCACATGACCCGGAAGCTGTCTGCGGACAAATGCCGGCTCCCTCGGCCTATAGAGCGAGACGAGCGCCGCAACCCCAGAGTCGGACACGACTGGACCTGATGGTCAGGGGCCCCTTTACCTTTACTCTCACACACAAAAACTTTAACCTTCTCTTTGTGGCCATAGATGAGGCCCGTTTTTCACAATGTGTTGGGGACTTATATGAAGTGGGGGAACCTCCATACACAGATCCAGATCCATGTTTCAAAGCAAAGCAAAGCCTTACCTGTCCGTTGGCATTTCATGCACATGCTGACCAAGGCTCCTAAGAACATCAAGGAGAAGGCGCCCCAGATCAGCTCCACTTGGCTCATCGCTCGATCTTGCCACAACAACCTTAAAATTGCAAGAGCAAGGTGGGTGGGAAACTCAAAGCACAACACATGTATCTCCACCCCCCCCCCCACTCCAGCTGCACGGAAACAGGCACAGAAAGACTACCATACCCTCCAACGTTTCTCCGATGAAAATAGGGATGTCCCATGCCATAATTATGGTTTTGTTTTTCTATTTATACCCCACATATATTACTGGTTTGCCCAGCCACTCTGGGAGGCTTCCAACATATATAAAAACGTAATAAAACATTAAACTTCTTTTAAAAAAAACCCATCTCTATTCAGGATTGCCTTCAGACGAATCGGGGGTCGGATAACTCCAAACCCTCCAACATTTCTCCTATGAAAATAGGGACATTCTAAGGAAAAGTGGGACGTTCTGGGACCAAATCAGAACCCGGGGCAGCTTCTCTAAATCAGGGATGTCCCAGGAAAGTAGGGACACTTGGAGGGTCTGGACTATGCCTGTGTGTAACCCTCTGCTCCTCCCACTTCAATCCTCTGCTGGTCCTGGGAGACAGTGCAGGAGGAGGAGGAGGTATAAAAGCCCTTAACTCTCCTCCAGCCTGAGCTCTCCCTCCCTTCTCCTGTCTCTGATGCTTGGGTTCCCCCAAGGAATCCTGGGAGCTGTAGTTTGTTAAAGACACTGGGAATTTTAACACCGTGAAGGGGTAAACGACAGTTCCCAGGATTCTCTGGGGGAAGTCATAAGCTATAAATGTGCATTAAATTATGCTTTCCGTGTAGGGTGTGAATCCACCCTTTGCAATACACATTACTACCTAAAGAGGGAGGTCTTTTACAAAACTTTACACCCCGGAGTCGAACGCTACCCAAATGCATCACATTGCCACCCAGTTTGAACGCCTGTCTGGTGACCTTTGAGTGCTCGGCTTGGATATTTGAAGGGAACAAAGCAACTCACGAGGCCTTGGCTCACCAAGCAAGGAGGAAAAGCTGGGGACTGTTGCTCAAACAACTTCTCCTGCTGCCGTTGGAAAGTCTAGAATCATAGGCCTGGGGTGACCGGAAACATCGAGAGCCAGCCCTCATGGGACGCTGATCCCTGGATCCCTCTAGCTCATAGAATCATGGAGTTGCAAGAGATCTGGGTCATCTAGTCCAACCCCCTGCCATCTCAACATGCGGTCCCCCATCCAATTCGAAACCATACCGGACCCTGCTTCGCTTTGCAAGTGTGCTAGCCGTTTTATGGCTGCATCACTAGGCACTAGTGTCATCTGACTGGCAGCAGCTCTCCGGGATTTCAGGTGGCGGATATTCTCAGGCCTGCCTGGAGATGCCGGGGTCTGCTCTGTCGCTGAGTCCACAGCCAGACAGTCCTTCGCTCACCCCCAATCCTTCATAACTCCACCAGTACAAGAAAAAGCTAAAAGGTTTCAACATGTGAATAAAAAAAAAAGGGGAGAGGCAGTTGCTTTCTCCTGGGGATGTAACCAGTGGCGTGGTTTGCAGACTAAATCAAACATCTCTTCCTCTCTCTCTCCCCTGCTGCTCACCTGGGATTGTTTCCCAATTTACCTGAGCAACGCTACAGTCCTGACATCCACCCACCCCCTTCTTCAGAACCCACCTTTCCAGAGTGACTTTTGCTACAGCTCCTTCACGCCTAAATCAAGCCAGAGTACATGCACCTTAAATAAACCCAGAAGCTGGTGGGAATTGTAGTGCAAAAACGTCCAAGGGTGCCAGGTTGGTGAAGGTCAGCCAATAGTGTCCCAGGAGAGGGAATGGCCTGGTTATTTGACACAAGCCTGAAGAGGAGCCCCCCTGCTAGGGGGGAAGGGTGTGCGCCGTTATGCCGCATCTTTTTGCTGCAATTCCCACCTTGTAACGAATACTCAGCTCGGTGGCGCATTTTTCGATTTTACCCGCCTGTCGCCCTAACGGATAGCCTCACATCTAAGTTCAATTTTCACAGGGAAAGAAGGAGAGAGATTCAAGGATATCGTAGGCTGGCGGTAGAGAGAGAGAGAGACATTCTTGGGATAGTTACAGGTAGGTAGCCATTTTGGTCTGCCCTAGTCGAAACAAAATTTTAAAGAATTCCTTCCAGTAGTATCTGAAGAAGTGTGCGTGCACGCGAAAGCTCACACCCATGACCAACTTAGTTGGTCTCTAGGTGCTACCGGAAGTATTTTTTAAATTCTTCTTCTTCTTGGGATAGAAGGAGAGAGCAAGGGTGAGAAGACAGAAGTGAAATGTATGGAATTGAAGGAGGTGAAAAGGTGAGAAGGCACCTGAAGGCAGCCCTACCTTCAGGCTCCAAGCTGTTCTCAGGAGCTGCAACTGATCCTTTCCCCTCCGGCCATCTCCCCTCGCTCGCTCATCTCTGCAGAAAGAGGAGACCTCAATGTGGTCACTCGCTCACAGAGACGGTGAGCAGACCTCTCGCTTCCTGTTCCCCTACGTGAGTCACTAAACCCGGCATCCGGCAGCCAGGCTCGGACGCGGCCCTCTCATCAAACCACAAGACCAAAAACAGAGTCGCGGGCTGGGACGCCTGCGCATCGCATCCAGGTCAACCGCTCAGCCAAACCTGGGAAAAGGCTGACTTAGAATCATAGAATCATAGAGTTGGAAGAGACCACAAGGGTCATCCAGTCCAACCCCCTGCCAAGCAGGAAACACCATCAAAGCATTCTTGACAGATGGCTGTCAAGCCTCTGCTTAAAGACCTCCAAAGAAGGAGACTCCACCACACTCCTTGGTAGCGAATTCCACTGCCGAACAGCTCTTACTGTCAGGAAGTTCTTCCTAATGTTTAGGTGGAATCTTCTTTATTGAAGTTTGAATCCATTGCTCCGTGTCTGCTTCTCTGGAGCAGCAGAAAACAATCTTTCTCCCTCCTCCATATGACATCCTTTCATATATTTGAACATGGCTATCATATCACCCCTTAACCTTCTCTTCTCCAGGCTAAACATACCCAGCTCCCTAAGCCGTTCCTCATAAGGCATCGTTTCCAGGCCTTTGGCCGTTTTGGTTGCCCTCTTCTGGACACGTTCCAGCTTGTCAGTATCCTTCGTGAACTGTGGTGCCCAGAACTGGACACAGTACTCCAGGTGAGGTCTGACCAGAGCAGAATACAGTGGTACTATTACTTCCCTTGATCTAGATGCTATACTCCTATTAAATCCTACAGGTTGACTTCGAGGGCTATCAGAAGCTGCCCTCACAAGAGAGGCAGACTGCCGGGTTCAGCTAGTTCAGTGCTGCCCACAATCATTGGCAGTGGCTCTACAGCAGGCACCCCCAAACTTCGGCCCTCCAGATGTTTTGGACTACAATTCCCATCATCCCTGACCACTGGTCCTGTTAGCTAGGGATCATGGGAGTTGTAGGCCAAAACATCTGGAGGGCCGCAGTTTGGGGATGCCTGGTCTACAGGGTTTCAGGCATGTCAGCCTGGATAGCTCAGTTCATTAGAGCATGGTGCTGACAATGCCAAGGTTGCAGGTTCAATCCCTGTATGGGACAGCTGCATAATTCCTGCATCGCAGGGGGATGAGCTGATCCTCAAGGTCCCTTCCAACTCTACAATTCTATGATCTTCCGTAGCCTTTTCTGGAAATTGGAACCTGGGACCTTTCCATGCAGTGTGCACTGAGCTACAAGCCCCTCCTCTAAAAATAAAGAGACTTTCCACTCCTCGTGGTTTTGAATGACTGAGAATCATAGAATTGCAGTTGAGAGGGAACCTGAGGGTCATCTAGTTCAACCTCCTGCAGTGCAGAAACCACTGCTAAAAAACTCCCTGACAGATGGCCATCCAACCTCTGCTTAAAAACCTCCAAGGAAGGAGAGCCCATCACCTCCTGAGGCAGTTCATTCCACTGCTGAACAGCTCTTACCATCAGAATCTTCCTGGTGCTCAGTCGGAATCCCCTTTCTTGTCGTTTGAGTTCGTTGGTTCAGGTCCTCCCCTCCAGAGCAGGAGAAAAACAAGCTTGCTCCATCTTCCACGGAAAAGAAACTTGAAGATGGTGACTGTATCTCCTCTTTCCCAGGCTAAACAAACATACCCAACACTCTGCAACTAGGCTTGGTTTCCAGACCCTTGATCAATCCATTAAAAAAAAAAAATTACAGTGGTACCTTGGTTTATGAACTTAATCTGCTCCGGAAGTCCGTTCTTATACCAAAGCGTTCTTAAACCAAGGCGTGCTTTCCCATAGCAGCGGGGGACTCAATTTACAAATGGAACACACTCAACAGGAAGCAAAACATGTTCTTATTCCAAGGCAAAGTTCACAAACCAAAACACCTGCTTCCGGGTTTGCAGCGTTCTTAATCCAAGTTGTTCATAAACTAAGTTGTTCTTAAACCAAGGTACCACTGTATTTCATTTCACCAACAAATCTCTTTCCAAGAAACATCGCGAGCTGATTTGACAATAAAAATGTCCAAAAATGAAAACGTACACAAAAACTAATTTCAAATGCAAGACAGGTAACAGACTGGGATAAAGATCTCCACCGAAAAGGCAATTGATAGGCACCAAAAAAGGCAACAGAGAAGATAGCCATCTGATATGTAAGGGGAAGAAGTTTCAAAAGGGGGGGGGGTGCCGCCACAGTAGAGGCCCAGCAGTTCGCAATGTGCCACTTTTGCTATACAATAGCTGTAACTCAGCGGTCGAGGGAGCACATGACTTTGCATGCCGAAAATTCCAGGTTTGATCCTCAGCCTCTCTAGCTAAGGCTGATCAGAGAACCAGGAGAGCTGCTGCCAGTCAGAGCAGACAATATGGAGGTGGATCTGATAATTCCAGGGAGAAAGTCTCTGATGTTCCCCGAGAGTGCGTTTTTCAAACAGATCTTACCGTCGTCCCCTACAACTTTTTTTACATTGCACGCTGCTAGGCCCACCTTGAAACAGGAAGCTGCTGTGCGATGGTGCCAAACCACGACACCCCTTTGAACAGAAGGAAACATTTAATGTGAAACCAAGGTGTCCCCCCCCCCCCAGCTGATACAGACCCTAAAAGATCACCCCACTCAGCTAATTGCACTTGGCAAAAGTTGGCTTCAGGGCCATTTGTGATAAAAGCCATGCAATAACAGGTGGTTGTATGTTTTTTATAAATGGAGTAAGCACTAAGGGTGGAACACCTAATAAGAACGTCCTGTGGTTAAATTCTGGGGTCCAGGAACCAGAGTGTTCCAGGGAGGCAGTGGGTTTTTATTATTTTGGTTTTTATTATGTATTTTGTGTTGGTTTTTTAAACATCTTTATTTAAAGTTCAAAAAGTACATAATTACTGGTATATGTGCACTAAACATGGTGAGAAAAAGAAAAGGGGGAGGGGGGACCCCAAAACTGTATATTTTACAAGGTTGTTATTGTACTTCACCAGATCTTAACCTATTACAGTATTTGTAATGGATTCCAAATATCATTGAATTTGTCCATGGCAAGTCTGCGTTTACGTGCAAGTTGTTTATATGTTGCGAGTTTGCACAAGTCTTCAATCCAAACGTAGAAGGGAGCATTATTTCCCCCCCAATTCATCAGTATCAGTCTTTTTGCTGTGGTAAGGGCACAGAAAGTCTACTCGTATTGTCCTTTTGTAAGGTTCCATGTGCTGGGTATACAATTCAAGAGGATATTTTGCTTTGTAACTGTTATGGTTGTTCTGTACAGTTCTGTCAATAGTCTCAGTTACCTTCTGCAAAAAACCTTTCAATACAGGACAACGAAAAAAACATGTTTTAGAGAAGCATTATCCCGATTGCATCTCCAACGGTTAGATACCTTAGATAGCACTTTTTAAAACAAATGCAATGCTTTTATCTTGTTTTTAAGCTGTGATCCAGCCTGAGATTTAATAAATTTAATAAATAATAACAATAGCCTCAATCCCAACAGCATGAACAGCACTCCAAGCAAAATTCTCAGTTCCTATTGATTTTGGTGGTGGAGGCAAAAAAAAACCCCCAAAATGAATGGTGGGGTGGATAGTTTAAACCTCTCCACCCAGCCCAGCGCACCGATGGGGATTCAAATTTTACCCTCCCCAGATCTGAGCAATTATTTGATGAGTGGGCTCAGCAGATCTGCACAGGACATCCGTTGCAAAAGCTAAGCCGAGTTTTGAGTGAACATCTTTGTCCAGGCCAAAATCCAGACCCATCTAGAGGGCGTGCAGCTTATGCCACCTAAGGGCCAAATCAGAGATGACATCCAATGCGTTTTGAAAAGGAACGTGTTGGAATGCTAATAGCATCCCGTTTGGGGGGGAGTGCTGGGAAGAGAGGCAAAGAGAAGAGCTGGGTTCTGAATGGACACACGGAAGGGAACAGCTACTCTTTCCTCCTCTTGTGATCTGGAGGGGAAACCCTCCTTTGAAGCTGGTATTTGAAATGGGAGGAAACCCCTCAGAGGTACCAACACATTCTGAAAAATGTGCATATGTCCATACAGAAAACAACATTGGCTTGTGGCTCCTCTGTATGGACAGGAGTAAAGCAGCCAACCCTCCTCGCTCTTTCAGCAGAAGGGACAGAGCCCCGGGATGCGGCTGGCAATCTTTTGGCAAAGAATTCAGCACCCACAAATAATTAGGAACTTTCCCTTCCTGCCTTCTCCGGGCTGCAAATAGCAGCAACAGACTGGTGTTGCAGCAGAATCCCAAGAATTTTACTTCTGAACAGGCTTCACTATTGAAATCAATAAACACTTTTCCGCTTAAGCGGCAAAGCTTTTGTAGCCAAAACTGCACCATCCATGCAACAGTAGGCCTAGGGGAGCCCCATTGTTTTGTAGAATTTATTTTATTTTTTTAGATAGAACCTGTACCCAGTGAAGGCTGAGCATGCTCAGTGACCATGGAATGCTGATCAACTCTTTGCTGGCAGCGAGGAGGGAAGGGGGATGAGGGAAGGGAATGGAGCATCCCAGAAAGAGGAGAGCTAGCACACAGGCACTCAACTCCACATTGCTAACATTTCATTTTAGGTCCCCATTTGTCAATTTTCCAAGCTCTGTATCATTGGTTCCTTCTACAATGCCTTATTCAACACCTCTTAAGCAGGATTGTTTTTTGGGGGGGAATGTAATTAGGATAGACATTTTTATTTTTGCAAGAAAATCTACCAAAACATGTCTGCAGAACTTCCTTTGGTTTTCCATTCTATAAACTGTTGCCCCTTGAACAAATCTGATATCCCCGACAACTCTTCTCTGCCCAGATGGTGAAGAGACTTCAACACAGACCAGTCTTAAATATTACTTAATGTTTTCTTTATTTAAAAGATCATTCACAAAATACCATATCCATAAATTTACTTTGTCATGAAGCAGAATGTGTTGAGTGTTTGGAAACTTGTCTTTACACGTTTAAAAGTCAAACAGATTGACTACCAGGTGAGTTTTGCATGGGCATCCTCTTTTTTTCTTTGCCTTTGCTCTTAAAATCTCGGGTCTTCCACATTTTGAATGGAAGAGCGGCTACTGGATGGAATTCGATTGGAACACAACCACACACACATACACACACAAAAAAAATTGCATGTCTCGAAAGAAAAGTAGTGTTAGACAAATGGTTCTTATTCTTAGAAGTGGACTGAAAGACAGGGGCAGGAAGAGACATTTATACTATGATACCCAAGGGGAGGCTAGCCCTTGGAACATTTGCCTATACAAATTGAAACCTGTTTTTACACAATGGACATGTCTTTTTTTTTTTAAGGGGAGAGAAAGAATCACACATCTGGTGCTTTCAATTCTACCTGTTCCGAAGCTACAACCGGATACCCTAAGCATCCACGTCAGGCACTGCAGGTGTTCATACCTTGACCAGACCTCACACTGAAAGCAATAACCTGCGAGCGAGAAACGGCTCCCTTCTTGGTCACCCAACGGCTCAGTATTTTGCTCCCTCTTTTAAGTTAAGTGCACCATCAAACCTTTTCAAGCAGAATCCTTCCGGTATGGAGAGACAGGGGCTTCCAATCACCTGTGCCTTTAGCGGCACACAAAGACACTGGGGTTCTGCAATCCAAAGAGAGCGCCACCCCCTCCCGTCTCCGTTTGAGAGGCGAAGCATGAAAGCAAAGCTCAGTTCTGCACGGCAGCCCAAGAGACGAGCTGAATGCTGGAGGGGCAGAGTCAAGAGACGTTTCCTTCGAAACAGAGCCGAAGGAAGGAAGGAAGGAAGGAAGGAAGGAAGGAAGGAAGAAAAGTAAACTTTATTGGTTTCAGAAACTAGTTAAAAAGTGGATAGCAAATATGTAAAAAGAAAATGCAAGAAAATGCTGGAAGAAGACAGTCCTTGGGTGCTACAGTAGGCACGAGCTTTGAGGGCCAGGGAGAACTCGGCAGGCCAAGTCAAGGAAGCAGCAGAGCAGGGGCCCCTGTCTAGATTTGGCTGCTGACACGCAACTCGGCCCCAAGCAGGGGTCTGCAAAGTGCTGGCGGCACTGCCGGGAAGGGGAGGGGTGGAACTGATTTTATACAGTATATATATATATATATCTTATTCCAAAGTGCCTAAGGGCTAATGGGTGGCAATCCTATTTAACGTTGTGTTGCATGAGCTAATTCTACAGGGGCTGTATTCTAGAGCTCGAGACGTCTTCCGCTTGGCCGGGACTCCTCTGAGCTGAGGGGCCACGAGGTGTCGGTGGTAAGCATGCAGTGGAGGTAGAGAAGCACCGTGGAAGGCAGAAGGGAACGACGTGGAGCAGCAGGACTGGACCCTAAGCCACGTGTCTCGGAAGTGGAAAGAGCCAGAGAGGAAGAAAAGGTGACAGCAGCACCCCGGGGGAGAGAAGTCCAGCGCTTTATTGGCCAGAAGCCGTGTGCTGGGTTTGGGGGGGGAATGGCTTGCGAGGGGGAGGGGAAGGGAGAAACTTAAGACAATGCAGGCACTAGATACAGCAAAGCCAAGAACGTACTAAAAACCACTTGTTAACAGCTGACATGCATTCGCAAGCTCTGGTTTGTTTTGTTTTGTTTTTCCTTTTCTGTTTCAAGGAGGACAGGTGTCAGATGGTAGGAATGGTGGTTGCAGGGTTAATGTTCCGAGCACAGTTAGACACTCTGGGCTGTCTTGCGTTTTGTCTCCCACCCCCACCCCACCCCCTCAACCCCGTTCTCCCGCCCGCCCCCTCCCATTTCATCAACCCCTCAAGCTCATTCTTGCTCTTCCTTTACTATTTCCTCCCTCGGCTTGGCTCCACCAAAGATGGCAGAATTGGGGTTGGCTACTTGATTGAGAGGAGTGGCAACCGTCCGGGGCTTGAGCTGGAGTCTGGGCCGCTGGGCTCTTTCCTCTGGAAGAGAAGAAACATTTCTGCTCGAGACGCAGCTCAGGGGGGTCCCGTGAGCCAATGTACACCCCGCCCCACAAAGGATCGTAGGGCACCTGTGACAGATTGATCAAGGACAGGAAGCAAGTGCGCCTCCGGGTGCTGAACGCCCAACTCCCATCAGCCCCAGCCAGCATGCCCAATGGTCAGGGACAATAGTAGTCCGACAAGACCTGGAGGACTGCAGGGTCCTATATTTGGTATAAGGCTAGAGCCCACTTCAAATGCATGAAGGTAACAGAAGAAGTCCTCAAGAAGGCAGATGAATTCAGAGCAAAAAATGCAAAGCCATTCTTGGCCTTATATCCCCTATCATGTTCATCTCTTTGACACTGGCACAATCCTCTGCTCACTATTCTTGCAAGTGTGTGATCTATTTTACATGGACTCTAGCCCCCCGCCCCCAACCTCATGCCAGTGACTCTCCATGTGTATCTGTTATAGCAGACAGTTATGGCCTGCTACTCTGGAATGCCTCATACTCGCAAGTCCAAGTCATGTTGAAATGAATGAAACCAAAAAGCATTTCAAAATCAAGGTGTATCACAGTGCCGTCTGTCGCCGCAACTGAAGTTCGACCCCCCAGATGACGCCACTGAATGCTGCAGGCCCAAAGCGGTGGACAGCAGCAATTCAGCTGGGCCAAAATGCAGGAGAAAGCAAAGGCTGCCCACCTTCAGTTGGCTCTCTGAAATCCATGGCAGCGCCACGCACTGGAGGCCCATCCCTGAAACGACCGGTGCCTCCCATGGGTGGGCCGGCTGCTCCTCCTCGCCGATCCCCGGGACGGGTCCGGCCTCCCCGGCCTCCCAGGAAGTCGTCATCTCTGAAACCTGTCGGGAGAGACGTGGCAGTAAGTGCCAGCTCTTTGGACGTGCCCGAAGCGACAGCCTTGTTTCTCCAACAGAGGCAAACCCACCAGCGGCTTCATCCAACCTGCGGGAGCATCTTTGCGGAAAAGTGGCGACCAAAGGACCAGCTTGGCATGAGTGGCTTGCCAAAAGACAGGAGTGGTTTTAGTTAAGCAGGATGCACTGGAGAGACTGGGCTAGGAGATGACGGCCACGAAACAGGAAGAGAAGAGGCACTCTGCCATTTCATACAACTAGCTACAGAAAATGAAAAGCTCCTCCAACAGTGGGGACATGTATGGGCCCTAACGCTGCCCCCGGTTCGTTGAGAGGTAAAGGCATGGCTTTTCCAGAGAGTTTTTGAGGACTGCCTGGCGCCGATGCTATGCCTTGGCTCTTTCTCTTGGTGTAAAAACTTGGCGCTCTTGATTTTACTCTTAAGTGCTTATTTCATTCTCTTAGTTTGATTGGGTTGCTGCCTTAGATTTCCTTGCAAAAGGAAGGAAGGGGTTTTGGGGTTGTTGTTTTTTATATAAAAAAAATATAAATTTTTGTTGATATTATGAGGGGGATCAAAGAAAAAGAGAGAAAAGGTTCACACCTGCAGACTGCAATACAAATGTAAAATTGCTGCAGCTTGAAATCATGATCCCATACGATTTCTTCCTTTTGGAGAGTGTCAAGTGCACTGAAGCAAGAGTGGTTGCTTTGGAAAGACGGCAATCCTTGCTGCTAAAACCAAGATGCATACATGCATTTTTGCCAAGAGGTTTCTTACGACCAACAGGCAACCCATCCCTACTGCAAGTAGTCTCAAAAATAAGGTGGGAGGATAATCTGCACCGACTGACATATGCATACCTATACAAGGATGCCGGAAGAACCCCCAAATTTCTGAATAGAGAAAAATGCATGGACTGTAATTATAATGACTACTTTAGTATTTGGCTGTCTTTCAGTTAGCTTTTTATTATTTTTATCATTGACGTTCTGTAATGTGTTTTTAATCTCGTACACTGACCTGGGATCTTCTGTTAAAGGGCAGTACATGCAATAAACTGAAATACTACTACTGTACTAATAAATAAATGCTACTACTAGACTTACAGAGTTAAGTTTGAAAATTTGAAACATGATCAAATACAAGGAAAAGGCAGTCTAAGTGCATCAGGAGCAGGACAGGAGAGGGAAGAATGAACTACTTGAGGATAAGATGACCTTACAATGTCCGTCCACTATGGGATGCCTCCAGCATCATCTTCTGCAACTAAGAATTTCAAGTACAACCATCTGCCATGAACACAATGCGTAAGCCACAAGCATTTGGTTTATACTCCCAGATTCTCATCTGTTGAACAGGAATAACCCTCATTAAGGAAGCTGTGGGAGGTTGGATTGTACACACACAAGTTTTGTGCTATGTAGCAATAAACAGGAATAAAAGTAAAGAGCTATATAAGGCTACACGCCCCGCTTTGAGCTGGTCTGCCTGGCTTATGGAGCCAACTTAGTCCTACAGCCAGAGCATATATTTATGCCGCCTCTCTGCCCATGTTGCAAGAGGAAAGAAGTAATCCAGCATGTTCAGCTGAAAGGCAAGTTAGTAAGCTTTCAAGAAGCAGGGAGGGAGGGAAATAAGCTACCTGGGCCTATCCCTCATCTACTTCTCACCCAGTGGGCCTGATGCTTTCATTACAGGATCCAGAAGTGTTGAGTGCACCAAAAAGAGACAGACAGATGGAAGCAGAGTCCCAGCTGATGCTAAGACAGTGTTACTCAGAACTGCACAATCCAAGCCATGTCTTCTGAAAGCAATTCAGGTTACAAGGAAGGGTACTTACATTTGTCAAAAAGATCCAACACAAATATTCGAAGACTTTCAACTTTCCCCACCCCACCCCAAACTATGACTAGACATTGAAATCCTTCAATCAAAACAGAACACAGACGACTTGCAACCTTTGCCACGGTCTTCAAAAATTAAGAAACATCCAGATACAAGTTTTGGGCTTCTGCCTTAGTGGCCAACGAGACTGCCATAGGATGATCTGTGGTCACAGGCATATCTGACAGAGGAAGGCAAAAAGGAAGTGGAAATAAAAAACATTTTTTGGTGGGGGTAGGGGACGAGGAGGAATCAGGAAAATGAAAAAGGAGAAATACTGCTACCAGAACTGAAGTCATCTCTGGAATCCCATCCACCTCCTCGTGCTTCCCGCGGACCTCCTCCGCCCATGCCTAAAAAGAAAGCCACATTGCAAGCAGGGGTCAATGGGGAAGGGGGGAAGGTCTAAAAGGCTCCACTGCCAGCGGGCGGAAATCCCAATGCTCTCTCAGCCCGGTGCAATCCTCACATTCACAAACATTGGGCAATTGTACTCTGCAGGAGAATGTGTCTAGATCAGAGGTGTGGTTGGCACATGGAAACCCAGGAAAGGACACTGCACTTAGCTCTCAAAGAAGGGAGCTCATCCATCCAGGCCTGGGCAGGAAGGTTGCAACGAAGAGACCTGTGAAGTCCCAGCATCTTCAGAAAACGCAAAGGTTCAAAGACAGCTTTTCCATATTTCCCTGAGCTGAGATGCGCTTAAACCACTTACATCACAAAACTACACAAAGAGGCAGAGGGGGCCTTGCTAAGGTTAGGAAGATAGCACATTTTCTGCAACAACATCTACACAAACTGTCTCAACGGCTGCTCCTCTATCTGGGAGCACTCAACCTTGTGACACATGCAGTTGCCCAGGCTATGAAGTAGAGCATTAGCGAGTTCAAGGTTCTTGATGTTAGTTATACAAGAAAAAAGTTTGTTTCCTTTTGGATCCAACAGCTCAAACTGTATGGTATTATTAAAATAGTAGATGAACACTTGTGAGCTCAAGCTGCGGCCTCCTTTTGTTTTAGAGAGCAATACACCATGAAATAGCCCAGCCTTTGAAATACCTTTCTGCTCCGGATACTTTTCTGCCTAGCAAAACACATACAGCTGCTCAGATCTGTCTGTGTGAACCTGGAGCTCTTTAGAACAAAAGAGGCAGGAGCATTAAAACAGTCCAGCATTACTCAGAGCAGTAAGATGCATGGTTTTGAAGACGCCAATTAAATCATTAAGAGGTTGTGAGTTAACGGCTCACTGCTACTTTAGCGCCTCAAGATACACCATGCCAATCTTGTTTTCCCACGTAGTTTTAAACACCATACTTAACTTTAGTTGGTGGAAACTCAACTCAAACATAGTTGGGGGAACTCATGTCTTCAAAGGCTGGCATACCAGTCTACACTAAGCCTTTTCTGAGCATCTACCTACCATCAGAGCTAAGCAGTACATGGCAGTCACCTCCCATGTTTGCGGAGTGGCAGTATATTAGGAAACATTTGTTTTCAAGCAAAATGGAAAAAAAGGGCAGGTTGAGGCAAACTATTTATTCTCCCTGCCCTCCAGTTAGCCAAGAAAGCAAGAATATTCCCTCCAATTCAATTTCTCATGTGCTCCGCACTGATGATGTACAGGAACAGGCAGGGAGACCCAAATCTCCAGCCACAGTTCAGTCAAAACTGCTTTCGTGACTACCACACCTTGAAAAGTCACTGCTTGCAGCTCCTCAGATTATAATTGAGCCTAGGTAGCTCCTACCCCGAGTCACTCTCCTTCAGTTTGCTTCCTTGAGGTTCCTCCCATGCCAGCCTTTAAGGAGATAAAGCTACTCACCTGCCTGGCTCTGTGCCTACTTATGAGATTCTCATACTTGGAATAGTCATCCAAAAATGCTTGAAGTCTCCCAAGCAGGCATTTGCTAGCACACGATATGGCCACTTGGTGCGCAACAAGACCTGGCTAGCAGCCAGAGCACCAGAGAGGTTGGAGAAGAGGACTTGCCACCACTGCCACTCCCTTTTGCTGCCTGCCACCAAACACTCCTCGAACCAACTGTGAACCACCCAGCCCAGCAGAGGGCAATATTCAAGCTTGCAGGATCTAATTTGTGTTTTACTGGAACCCTGTCAGCTGGAGCCAGGTGCAAAAGACATACCCTTAGAATGAAAGAACAGGGCACCTCTGTGCAAGTGCCGAGCATGAATTTGTTCTGAGCTCAGGAACTGAACTGAACTCAGCCCTTCCACACATAAATCAATTTCTTGTTAAATATTGTTTGCTTTTTAGACAGTACACTGTGTGTGTGTGTGTGTTTTTTTTAAAAAAAATGCTTTATATTTATATTCCAATACAGTATTTCTTGATTTCAGCAATCTAATTTAGGTATGTCATTTTGTTTGTTGCTATTGTTAAACAACTACCGGTAGTAGTCAGAAATCCTTGCCAATGCACCACCAATCACCCAAATATCTAGATCACAAACTACCTACTGCCTACCCCGATCTAGGCTGCCCACCTCTTCTGAACTGCTGTGGCCTCCTGGAGTGCAGCAAGACTAGAAATTGATTAGCTTCTCGATTTATTTACTGGCCTGTTTGTTTTCATTTAGCTCTGAACTTGCGGTGCATGAAGTCTAGATTATACCACTCCAATAATACATTATCACTAACTCTAGATTATTCCACCATTAAGACTAATTTTTCCCATATGTATTTAACTGTGGTGTTTCTTGTCTTTGAATTTATTGATGTTTAATACAGATAGTTTCCCCCCAAATGGTATGTCTTTTAATAATACTAACCTTTATATAATACTAACTTATTGTGAGCAATTTTGGGCACAGTTTACTGTTGAAAAGTGGCAGGTAACTAAACTAAAAGCTTATTATTATACATACTGTACACACATGCTAGTTTAAGGCGGCACTAATGCAGTCATTCCAATTTGCCATATATTAAAGAGCAGCTATTTAAACATCACCTCTGTCCTCTGGGCCGCCACCTTTTTTGAAACCGAAGCCACCTTTGTCTTGTTTCCTGCCTTCGGCAATGTCCACTCGGAGTGACCGGTCCCCCCAAAGCTGTTGGACGCAGAAGAAGAGGAGGAAAAATCTTACCACCAGTCATTCTAGCAAGGGCAGCTATCAATCCTCAAATACTATTTTATAAAAACGGTAAGCTTACTGCTCCATCGTATGTCAGAGCTTCTTTAAGTGATTCAACCTCATCAAATTCTACGTAACAAAATCCTGTAAGACAAAAAGAGATTAAAAACGAAACAGAAGCCAACTTTCATCTCAGTATCTGGAAAGTTGCGAACCCAGATAGTGTACACAAGTGGGCTGTTAGTATGTTGAGGCAAGGAAGTTAAACTAGGATATTGGGGCAAACAGAGGTTTATGAGCTGATCTGTCTCTTTGAGGTACCACTGATTTCCATCCTGTTCCCCAACCTCTTCCCTCACTTCTGCAAACAGAATAAGGAGATTTGAGAGATGGGGGAAGAGAGAACATGTAAGCAAACCTGAAGGACAATGTGCTCCCACACAAAACTCCCCCAAAGCAAAAGTCTTCAGAGAAGTTAAGCTGAGTGACCACCAGACTGCCTGTTCTCTCTATGACTGTAAGCAGACTATGAAAGCTAAATGGTACAGCACATGCTATGCAGGGAGAAGGTCCCAGTTTCAATCCCCATCATCTTCAGGTAGTTCTTGATTAGCAGGGTATGACTGAAAGCTACTTAAGATGGCATGTGCACCTTAAAACCTGGTATCTCTCACCACTAATCAGCTGCCTCTCTACCTCAAACTTGGTTATGAAGGAGAGAGATGGAAGCACCTACCTTTAAATTTATCTGTCTCTTTGTCTCTGACTAATCGCACACTCCTTACACTGAGATCTTTGAAGATGGCATCGATGTCTCCTTGGACTGTGTTGAAGGGGAGGTTGCCAACGTACGCTGTGAAGGGGGGCTCTGTTGGAAGCTCTTTCTGTCTGCGTGAGCCAACACCAGCACTGCTACGAGATCTGTCGACAAGCACAGAATTAGAACCTAGGCCAGAGTGCTCCTGGGATCAGGGAGCAGCAAGGATGGTCCATGAGGGGAAGGCAGGGAAGAGATGTTACAGTAGAGCTGTATCTCAGTTATACTAGCTGTGTAATATAAAAAAAAGGATGATATATCCTCTCCTCCAGGAGTTGACAATTCAAATTTAGCCAGTAGAGAGAAAGGAGGGTGCTAACAGGCACAGGGGCACAGAAAGTAGAGATTTTGTATTAATTGGGTATATGCTTTAACTAAAATCTTGCTATTAATTAGCCACACAGTGTGGCCCCAACAACAGATGCCTGCTAACAAAGGCAGTTATGTGCAGCTCCCCAAGTATGAAGAACAGCAGTCAGCCATGCCAAGTTCAATCACTGTGCTGCCCGATCTCATGCACATCTACTCAATGTGGTTCAAAGATCTGAAGGGGGCAACTTTCCCCAACCTTTCAGTGCAGGACACTTGGTACAGGCAGGAGGGTTTAATGAGCATGAGTAGAAACCCAAGCACAACTTGCTTTAGATACAAAATTAATTCATATATACACAGTGTTCAATTTGTTAACTTGACTGAATTGGGAGTGCATAAAACCAACCCCATCATCCTGAAAGGCATCTGGAACAGCAAGGTGGCTCTAACCAGCTGGCTGTCATTTGGTGTCCATGATGGAAGATGTTGACAGGCAGGAGGTAGATCAGGAAGTACTGACAAGACCTCTAGATGAGCTGCAGCTACAATTTGGGACTGCCAACAGTTTAAGAAGAGCGAGGACAGAACACTTTGCTGATATGGCTAGCCTTGTGCTGATAATCTCCAAGCCTATTTAAGCCAATATTAACTGGTAGGCTTTCTAGGACTAGGCAATATCTGGTTTTCAACACCGTGGTATATCACCAGCTACACATCAGGATCTATCACAATGTGTACAATAAGGATGGAGCTGTGTAGAGTCATTGGCTGGCTTCATGGTTTTTCCTACATTGTGATTTTTTTTTGCATAGCACAAACATATTTATCATTATTTATGATGTATTGACAGGTCAAAAATTATGAAACTGGTATCATGATATGAACTTCAAAACTGTTTTGGGCTATACAGTCATACCTCGGTTTAAGTACGCTTCGGTTTGAGTACTTTCAGTTTAAGTGCTCCGCGGACCTGTCTGGAATGGATTAATCCACTTTCCATTACTTTCAATGGGAAAGCTCACTTCAGGTTAGGTACGCTTTAGGTTAAGTACGGACTTCCAGAACCAATTACACTCATACTTTGGGTTAAGTACGCTTCAGGTTGAATACTCCGTGGACCCGTCTGGAACGGATTAACCCACTTTCCATTACTTTCAATGGGAAAGTTCGCTTCAGGTTAAGTACGATTCAGGTTAAGTACAGACTTCCGGAACCAATTGTGTACTTAAACCGAGGTACCACTGTATACAGCCCAGCCCTATTGACTACAGTGGAACCTCGGTTTACGAACACCTCGGTTTATGAATTTTCGGTTTACGAACGCCATCGACCCATCTGGAACGGATTAATTCACTTTCCATTACTTTCAATGGGAAAGTTTGCTTCAGTTTATGAAGGCTTCAGTTTATGAACAGACTTCCGGAACCAATTACACCCATGCTTCGGGTTAAGTACGCTTCAGGTTGAGTACTCCGCGGACCTGTCTGGAACGGATTAATCCACTTTCCATTACTTTCAATGGGAAAGTTTGCTTCAGTTTATGAACGCTTCAGTTTATGAACAGACTTCCGGAACCAATTACACCCATGCTTCGGGTTAAGTACGCTTCAGGTTGAGTACTCCGCGGACCTGTCTGGAACGGATTAATCCCCTTTCCATTACTTTCAATGGGAAAGTTCGCTTCAGTTTATGAACGCTTCAGTTTAAGTACTCCGCGGACCGTCTGGAACAGATTAATCCACTTTCCATTACTTTCAATGGGAAAGTTCGCTTCAGTTTATGAACAGACCTCCGGAGCCAAATGCGTTCATAAACCGAGGTACCACTGTACATCTTTGTAGCTCTTCTAGCCAATTTTAAAGCTGTATTGGAATCCTATCTCTAGTGACTCAGATGTGGACTGGTACTTGTGTATTTATTTAGAACATTTTAATCCTCCTCTTTAGCTGAAAAGGCTCCCAGATTGACAATCCCTGGCTACAGTAGTCGTACAATCTACAATGCATGAAATAAAAGGGGAAAGGGAAGAGGGTTGAAGAAAGGAGAAAGTAAGCGAGCCCAGGCTCCAGTTGTAATTGGTGGACCTGAGAGGTTTAGTAACAAAGCATCGTAGACCTGCCTACCTCTATTTTTGAATGTTCTGACAAGCAAGGAGGGCACCTACTTGCCAATGGCCTTCCCAAGACAATCTTTCTGCAGTCCTTATGGGAAGAAAACTATTCCACAGCCAAAGCATGTATTGGAATACATCCCAGTTGCCTTCTTTTCACCTGATCAACATGCTTCGTATGCATAGAAAGAAGCCACAGGTGTCAACTGGCCAATTGCAAATACTGTATACCTGGAGCTCTTTGCCTTTTTAAACATGAAAAGCAATGCAGAAAAGGTGCAGATCTGCCTGGGTAAATATCCAAGTAATGATATTAGAAAACCTAAAAAGATGCCTTCCAACTAGGGTTAACTAAATTGATAGTCTAAACTGAGGTAAGACCTTTCCTAAACTTAAATACATGTTGAAAAAGAAAAGAAGATACTGAAAGCTAGGACAGGGTAAGTGTGTAGTTCTGAGTGTGGTGCTGTTGATAGGGCTGATAAGCATTTGATACAGTATAGTCTATCTCCTAAATCTACTTCTTAAATAGAAGCAGTCACCATAACCTACTCAGTTTTTCTTACAAGAAGAAAAAGAAAAAAAGAAACCAGTTGGTTCAGTGCTAGAACATGTGCAAAGATCTACTCTACCTGCACCCAACTGTGCATTAAAACTCACATCATGGATACCTTACGTATAACAGCAATGCCAGCAGTATAGTCTCATGGATATGTCCACTACGTTTATCAATGGGTGACAAACTATATTTGCCTTATGGAGTTCGACCACAAAGAGCTTAGGGAAACTGGCCCGTCCAAATAAGTATTGAGTTGGTTTTGCTTTGTGTCTTCCTTTCCACATCAACCAGCTATAAATAGGTTGGGCTTGGTAGAATTTTTCACAACTAACAGAGGCAACAGACTGATGGAGCATGTCGCCACCAGTCCTATGAAGAGATGATGAACTGTTTTCTGGAAGGGTGACTCAGTCTTATGAGCCAACCATGACCAATTCATGTGCTTTCATAAGGACACTCATAAAGATGTCACATTGGACACACTTTAAGAACATTTACTCAACCCAGTTGACTGGCAAACCAACCTCAGCACCATGAGCCCTGGATGAAGACTCCCTCCAAGATACTCCCAGTGACACACCTATCCCATCATGTTTCCTAATGACAATCTGTAGTCATCTAAATTTATGAAGTTGGTTAGCCAGGGGTGAAAATTGCTATATCATCAAGACAGAGACTATGAATGAAATGGGAATGAGGTAAAGAGCAAATTATCTGATATACTCTGCAGGAAAGGATGTTAAGAATGATGCATGTAGACATGATGTGCCCTAAACACAATCTACATTTTTTAAAAACCACAGCTTTAAATGCTTCTGTATAGCTTTCTGAAGAGAATTCAATTTCCTTGTCAAAAATTCACCAGCTGCCTACATGCAGGCAACATACTTATTTCAAGATACAACTTTTCTAAAGTCCATATTACTGCAGAATCCCAAGAAACTAATAACTAACATAATGGTAAAGCATGCTGGAAATGTAAAGAGAAGGATGGGGAATTTTATCATATGTGGTGGACATGCGACAAAGTTAAAAGATTTTGGGAGATGTTATATAATGAATTGAAAAAGATTTTTAAATATACTTTCCCCCAAAAACCGGAGGCATTTTTGTTAGGGATTATGGGAGGAGAGATTAGGAAAGAAGATCAAGTATTGTTTATGTATGCGACAACCGCGGCTAGGACATTGTTAGCCCAAAAATGGAAACTTCAGGAACTACCAACAATTGAAGAGTGGCAGATGAAAATGATAGACTATGCTGAATTAGCTAGATTGACTTGCAAAATCCGAGACCAAGGAGAGACAAGGTTCCAAAAAGACTGGAGTAAATATGTGGACTATATGGAGAAAAACTGTAGAAGTTTAAAAACACTTGCAGGATTGAAATAAATCCTACGAATTGACTGAAAAAAGACAGTAAGGAACTGCAAAAAAGGAGTTAATAAGAAATCCGCATGAAGGGAGGGAGGGAAGTCACAGCTCGGCAGAGCAAGGTGAAAGAGGGGAACATAAGATGTATTGTATAAAAGATTGATTTTTTTTATTTTGTTTTGTTGTTAATTGGAAAAATTGAATAAAAACTATTTGAAAAAAAAAGAAACTAATAACTAACATAATGCTATCACCCTTGCAGCACAAGAGCATGTGGTGATTGTGGAAGATTCATGCTTCTTCCCTAGATATAACGAGAGTTCTCAACTCCCTCTCACTCCCATAGGGTCTGCCCTAGCCTGGATGAATCACTAGCCCTGGATCAAGTCTTCTTGAGGGGCAGTCTTCATGCAAACGGCCTCAATTTCACTCCTGGCACCGGCCTAATATTCATTAGAACAAGCACAGCTGCCAGCTATGAAGTCAATGCCATTAATAAAGAGTGAGGAAAGAAGAGGTAAAGTCGTACCACTCTGACTGGCTCTCTAATAGGAAAACACCACCTCCTTTCAATGGTGAGGCACCTTTTAAAGCTGAGATACAATACTAGGTTCAACAGATGTGCATAACACCCATAAAAAAGTATACGTAGTCTCTGCCAACTAACCTGTGACCCTCCACATATTTTGCATTACAGTTCTCATCAGCTGCAGCCAACAATTTATTACAGTTTACAATCACATAAAACTAAAATAAAAGCAGACTATTGTTAAAACCACAATGAAACAATAGAATACAAAGTAATGTAAAAATCTAACATACGAACGGCCTGAAAAGAGAAGAGAGTCTTGTCTTGATAAATGATTGTAACCTCAGCACAAATGAAACTACTTTAGGGGGAATTGAACGAACAGGACTGACATATCCTCCTGTTGTCACATCTGGTGGCAGGAAACCCAGAGACCAGTTGGAATGGGAGCAGGCACTTCATAGAATCATAGAATTGGAAGAGACCACAAGGGCCATCCAGTCCAGCCCCCTGCCAAGCAGGAAACACCATCAAAGCATTCTTGACATATGCCTGTCAAGCCTCTGCTTAAAGACCTCCAAAGAAGGAGACTCCACCACACTCCTTGGTAGCAAATTCCACTGACGAATAGCTCTTACTGTCAGGAAGTTCTTCCTAATGTTTAGGTGGAAGCTTCTTTCTTGTAGCTTGAATCCATTGCTCCGTGTCCGCTTCTCTGGAGCAGCAGAAAACAACCTTTCTCCCTCCTCTATATGACATCCTTTTATATATTTGAACATGGCTATCATATCACCCCTTAACCTTCTCTTCTCCAGGCTAAACTTCTCTAGACATCCCTGTGTGACAAGAGCTCAAGGTGCGCTGCAATGCATCAGTGCACTTTCTGCCAGAACGGAATCAAAAATATTTTTGCTGCAGAACAAAATCTAATTTCCAGTCCAGAAATGGGGGCAATAACTTCAACATATAGTTATAGAATGGCTGCAACTGAATTTTTAGAATTAGGTTGTTTCACTGCAGTTTGATAGCACTTGAAATTGCAAATTGAGGAACTAGGAAATTACCAATACAGTACAATAAAGTTGAACAAACTTTTTCAGGCTTATGTCCCAGCTGTGCTCAAAAGTTTAACTTAGATTATTTAATTACTGAAATTAATTGCACTGAGGCTAATACAGCCACAGCAGTCAGCATTTCTGCAAAAGGCAGCAGTAAACAACTCAACTAATTTCCAAGGTATTATGCCTACCTACTGCTTTCAGGAGCCTTTAAATAAGAATGCTAGTGAACAAATGCTGGTGCCGATGCAATCTGGCATACACTGAAGAGTTTTCCATCTTAGACTACACCCATACTGTAATCAGCTCATTCCCAGTTTGATAAACTCGAACTGAAAAGTAGCCTAAGCTCCAAGTACCAAATGTTCACTTCCCTTTCCATAGGCAACACACAAGCAGCATCAGCCACTCCTCATTGCCCTACTCCCTTATTTGATTTTAGTCACTCTTCTCTGCCTTTTGCTTGTTCGTTTCTCATGCTTAGCCACTGCAAAGGGCCAGGAATGCAGAGTTCTTATGGCTTGTCGCAAAAAGTACAAGCTGTGATCAGGTCAGCAAGATGCCTGGCAGAGATGTTGGGGAAATGAACCTCCAGGTGGCAAAGCAGATCACCTCCATACACCTCCCAGATCATGTTAATGTGGAGAATACAGTGCATGGCATATGCAATTCCTCCTATACAAAAAGTATCACCCAAGAATACTGCTCAGGGGCCTTTGTGGGAGGCATCAAGTGACCAAAAGGTCATTAGTCTCTGCTCCACTAGATTCAAAACTAGCCGGATGAGTAGCCATGAACTTCTCCTTTGCTCCACCTCACAACTGTTTAAGTGCCTTAAACCACCTCCTTATACCCTAAAGGATACAACCCTGTATTTCATCCTCTATTTCACCTTCAATGAGATTGAGATTGAGAATTGAGATTGAATCCTGACAAGACAGAAGTACTGTTTGTGGGGGACAGGAGGCGGGCAGGTGTGGAGGACTCCCTGGTCCTGAATGGGGTAACCTTGCCCTTGAAGGACCAGGTGTGCAGCCTGGGAGTCAATTTCAACTCGCAGCTGTCCATGGAGGCGCAGGTCAATTCTGTGTCCAGGGCAGCTGTTTATCAGCTCCATCTGGTAAGCAGGCTGAGACCCTACCTGCCTGCGGACTGTCTCGCCAGAGTGGTGCATGCTCTAGTTATCTCTCGTTTGGACTACTGCAATGCGCTCTATGTGGGGCTACCTTTGAAGGTGACCCGAAAACTACAACTAACCCAGAATGCAGCAGCTAGACTGGTGACTGGGAGCGGCCGCCGAGACCACATAACACCAGTCCTGAAAGACCTACATTGGCTCCCAGTACGTTTCCGAGCACAACTCGAAGTGTTGGTGTTGACCTTTAAAGCCCTAAACGGCCTTGGTCCAGTATACCTGAAGAAGCATTTCCACCCCCATCGTTCTGCCCAGACACTGAGGTCCAGCACCGAGGGCCTTCTGGCGGATCCCTCGCTACGAGAAGCCAAGTTACAGGGAACCAGACAGAGGGTCTTCTCGGTAGTGGCACCCACCCTGTGGAATGCCGTCTCACCAGAGGTCAAAGAAAACAATTACCAGACCTTTAAAAGGCATCTCAAGGCAGCCCTGTTTAGGGAAGCTTTTAATGTTTGAGGGATTTCTGTATTTTAATATTTTGTTGGAAGCCGCCCAGAGTGGCTGGGGGAACCCGGCCAGATGGGCAGGGTATAAATAATAATAATAATAATAATAATAATAACAAATCTCATTTTTATCCTTACCCCACTAATTCCACTTCGTCTGAACTCTGTGCTCTACCTTACATCCAAAGGATCTACCTTCCCTGGCCCCTAGATTCATACCATCCATTCCCACTCCTGCTTAACCTCTATTGATTGATCGATCCATAATCTTCCTTTCTTCTGCTCTACTATCAAGATTTAGATTTGGCAGCTCCTTGAGGAATAGCTTTGTTTTATTTCTTACTCGTGTTATTCTGTCAAACAATACTGACATTAGCAGCACTACATATACCGGTAGTAAATTCTCAGCAGCCCATACAAACCATACTGTAAGGTAGACAGAATAAAAAGGGCCACCCTGGAAAGACATAAGAAATAGAAGGGGCAAACTGAGGAGCTTAGTAAACCATCCTATCCAGTATGTTTCACACCCACAACCATTTTCATAAGAGATGCATGCATGCTTTTCTAAAGAGATACGCAGTCAAATTGAATGCAGACCAGAAAACAAATCACATCTCCTAGCAGAACCCATCCGCCTGCAAAAGAATAGGAAATGTTTAAAGTGATTCCATTCACTTGCGAAAAGTATCATCCACCCTTTGCCAAATGGTCCTAGGGAGGACAAACCACAAATATTACTTTAAAAATCATTAAAACAAAATACTCACAACTAGGTGACTCATCACTATCCCTGGCTCCTCCTGCAGGCCTGGACAAAGAGCTATGTCTTCCGGAAACGAAAGTAATACTGCTCTAGATGCACCTCAGAAGGAAGGGCATTCCAGAGACGAGAAGGCACCCAGAGAAAGCTCTCTTATTAGTCAACTTATCAATTTCATCCTAAAGTAGAATCACATGCCAGGCTGCCAATCTTCAAATATTTGCATCACAGGTAGTTTAAGGCTTTATACATCAACGTAAGTACCTTGAATTGTACTCTGAAGCAAACTAGCAACCACTGCTGAGTATTTAAGACCAATGTTAAATGGATGTAGCCATCATCGCCCATCAGTACCCCTAGCCAAAGCATTCTGCACAAGCTGCAGCCTCTGAAACATGTGATGGCAGCTCCACATGGACGATGTGGACAATAATCTTATCAGGAGGTTATGAGAATATGAGTTACTATGGCCAGACCTTTTTTTTCAGACTGTAAGATGAGCCTGAAGGGTCAGGCCAATGGCCTATCTCATCCAGTATCCAGTTCTCACAGTGGAAAGCTAGCTACTTGTCAGAAGCCTGCAAGCTGGGCATGAGCACAACAGCACTCTGCCCCCTTGTGATGCCCAGGAACTTGTATTCAGAAACACAATGCTTCTGCAGTTGAGGTAGACCATAGTCTCATGGCTAGTATATGTGGCTACCCAGGAATGGGTGTAGCTGGTGAACCAGGAAGTAGAAACACCTAGTCACTGAAGCAACTTGGACCTCAGGTAACATAACTGTATTAAGCACCATCCCAAGCTATCCACCTGCCTTTCAAGGAAGTGCAACCCCATTTAGTTCTTGGATTCAGGAACCCAAAGCACACCTCCATCTTGTCTGGATTCATTTTCCACTTACTGGTCCACATCCAGCCCATTACTGCCACCAGCCCAGTCAACACTCTGTCTCACCTGTTTCAGATGGAACAGAGAAAAAGAGTCGGGTGTCATCTGCATATTGATGAAATCTTGCTCCATATCTCCTAATGACCTCTCCCTGCAGCATCATACAGGTGTTAAAACAAATGGGGGACAGGATCAAACCCTGCAGGACACTTACCATACAGTAGCTCCCCATTGCTACTCTGTAAGTAACCCTGGAGCAGTGTGGTCACCTCCCAAAGCCACAGATATGTTTGTGAGCACAACACACATAGCACTTCTTGACTGACCCTAAAGCTTTTTTCTTACGACACCTCTTTATGCTAGTTCTTTCTATTTTCTGAAACCTGTCAAGATAACCCAGATGATTTCACATACAGTACTGAAGACTTCGTTGGGCATTCCCTCTCCCCCTCAATCAAAAACATATTCAGGCAAGTCACTCTGACTCTTCCCTCCCCCCTCCACTCCATATTTGCTATATGAAGATAATAATGATAAACCTACAGGGTTGTTATGAGAATGGCTGAGATAACTGCTCTCAAATGCACAAGCTATAAAGCTTCATAATTTCCTCATTTATACCACTTTTAAACAGTTTACAAAGCAGTATATCCCAAATATACTCTCTAATATTAAAAACAGAAACCTCTCAGCTTCTCTCTGATAAGAGATCACACATGATTCTTACTGGAGTAATAGGACTGGTCAATAACTCCAGATTCTCTCACAAAGAAAGCCCTGCAGTTATGGTTTTATGTTATGTGTGAATGCAGTCATGAGATGTGGAAAAAGAGGAAGCAAAAATAAATAAACAGGCAAACTAACTGTTACTTTTTAATGCCCCCTTCCCCATATACTATACTTACCCATCTAGAAGTTGCTGGGTGGGTGTGGAGAAGAAGACAACATTTTCCTCCAACTTCCATTCATTCCTCCATATTATTCTTTCCTATGGTATGACTCATATGCTCCCCCTTCCTTCAAATTACCACCCCCTTGCCCACAAATAAGCACAGACTTTGGGAACAAACTCAATACAAAACAAACTCAATTATGGAGCCCCAAGTCAGGGCTATGACTATAGGATGAACTCCTTATTGAACTACATGGAAAGGTTACAATATGAGGGAGGGGTAGTTTAGAAGAAAAAGTAGAGTAATGAATGGACCACTTGACAGAGATGAAAAAGTAGATAAGGAGAGGTTTCTCTCAAATTTATTCATCAAATAAAAATGAATGGCACAAACTATGGGATGCACTGCCACAAAATGCAGGGACAACAATGGGCATGGATGGCTTTACAGGACATTAGACAAATTTCTAAAGGTTAAGACCATCAGTGTTTAACCAACCTCCCGTCAGTGCCAGCTTACCATCCATCAATGCCCAAATCAGTCTTCCTAGCCCCCCCCCCCAGCACCACCCACCTCTTGATACCCCAACTAAGTGACTAAAGAAGCTGGAACCCTTTCCCCATAAGCTCAAATCTTCCTCGACCCACCTCCCTTATCGGAGACCACTTACCTTCCATCAAAGCCATTCCCATAAGAGACATCTCAGGCCTGGCTCATTCCCCCCATAAATTATGCCCTCCTAGGTCTCCCTCTTTTTTCAGCCCCCCTTTCCTGTCAGACGCCACTTCCACCAGAGCCCCAAATATCCCCCCGCCCCCAGAACACCTTTGCTCACACCTACCTCGATCCCCCTTGTGTTGACCCACCTCCCCCTGCCAGCAGCCACTTCCCTTCCGCCAGAGCCCGGATCCGTCTTCCCCGCCCCCTTCTTGGCACCCGCGTGAGAGACGCTCCAGGCCCGATCCGTCCCCCCACCGCATAAACTACGCCTCCGGCCCTACCGGACCCCGCGCTCGCTCTGACCCGCCTCCCCCGCCCGGAGGCTCCTTCTCCTCCCTCGACACACGCGCTCGCCGCCCCGCGCACGGGCCCTCCTGCCGCCGCCACCTCGCTCCTCCCCTCGCACGGGCCCCGAGGCCGCCCTTCGCCTCCCCGGCCGGCCCCGCTTCCCTTCCCCGCTCACCCGCGGCCGCCGCCGAAGCTGCTGTAGGCCCGGTCGTCATAAGCGTCGAAATCCGCCATTGCTGCTGCTGCTACTCTTGCTGCTGCTGCTACCGCTGCTCCTGCCGCCGCCTCAGCCTCCCCCGAGCGCGAGCGAGTGCCGCAGGACCCCCCGCGCCGCTTATATAGCGGGCTTCGGTCAGGGGCTGCCCGTCGCGCTGCCTGCAGCCGAGGAGCGCTCTGCGCCTGCGTGCAGCGGGGGTTGCCCCGGCGGTGCCTGACTGGAAAGTGAAGTGTTGGGGGGGGGGAAGAGGAGGGAGGAGGAGAGGTTTCAAAATGACCCAGCCCTAGCAGGCAGAAGAGCCGCGTGTGGGGATTGGGGTGATGGAGGATTAAAAACTTCCCTCCTGCTACCTGAAGTGAGAAGTGGGAGGCAGAGATAGAGGCGGCAGTGCAGCTAGCTTCCCTCTCTGTCCTTCTGGGAGGTGCAGAGAAGTGCTTTGCCATCCCATGCATGAAATCCTAGCCTTGGAGCAGTGGCATTCCCAGCTTATAATCATATCTCTGAATGCCAGCTGCTGGGAATCGCAGGAGGGCAGAGGGCCGCTGCCCTCACGTCCAGCTTGCAGCTCCCCCCCCCCCCGGAGTCTGGTTGGCCACTGAGGGCAAGGCACAATGAACGTATGTGGGCATCTGCCTCTCTCGGGAGACAATGGAAGAGTGCGCCTTCGGGGCTAAAGCCAAACCGTTGGAGAGTCATAGCGCCTGCTGTGGCTGTAGAGACCAAAAACGGGAGAGACATGTTTTGTTGCAGCTGGGGCAGAGGAAGGTGTCCGGTTGTGGTGCACCGCGGCATTTCTTCTCTGTGCGCTCCTCTCAGCAGTCGGTCCTCCTAGGGTCACTGCTGTGCGCATACACAACCTGACTGTTTCCAGGCGCTGCAAGGGATTCAGACAGGCAGGGTTGATGTTGCCTGTCTTTATGTCTCGTTTGTAACGAGTTGGTCTGCTAGGGATGCCTGAAGACAGCTCCCCCTAGAGCATGTCTATAGGAATCCTGTCATCTTCCATTGTACATGACTGAGCCAGCATAGATGTTGCTGAGACAGAAGTGTGAACATGCTGGGAATGTGGGCTTGGGAGAGCACATCTTTGTTTGAGGCTCTGTCCTGCCATGTGGTGCCCAAAATCTTCCTGATGCCATACATTGAAGCACCGCTCCTGGTGGGTGTAAGTTGACCCCAACTCACTTCCATAATGCTGTGAGTTCAATACACAGGATGCTGTGCTGTGCTATCTATCTATCTTCCACCTTTGTCTCCAAGGATCTCAGGCTAGTGCATTTGGTTTTCCTCCTTTGTCATTTTAGCCTCAAAACAACCCTGTGAGGTAGGTTTGGCTGAAAGGCAGCAACTGCCTCCCCTCACGTATATCTCAGTGGGGATTTTAAGCCTGGACTCCCAGGTCTTAGTCAGATGCTCTAACCACTACACAACATGACTAGATGAGCCATTGGCTTAATCCAGCAGGGCTTGTCTTACGTTCTTAATAATTACAAGAAGGATAATAGACAATAAGGTATTTGTTTCATGAATTATCCCTAGGTTAAACTTCTGGGAGGAAGGCCCATAGAATTCAAGGGGGCTGACTTCTAAACAGACATGCACAGGATCACAGCGTCACTGTGTATTCTTGTAAACACCACTCCATGATGTTTTGTTTCTCTTTAAAACCAATGGGGAAATAATCAAAATATATAAAATAAAATAATTTAAAAGCAAACAGGCAGAGAAGGGAAACACCTGCTAAACTAGAAGAATCACTAATCATGTTGTTGTTGTTTAGTCGTTTAGTCGTGTCCGACTCTTTGTGACCCCATGGACCATAGCACGCCAGGCACTCCTGTCTTCCACAGTTTGGTCAAACTCATGTTCGTAGCTTCGAGAACACTGTAAAAAAAAGTTTTTTCTTTAACTGTCTGCATAAACCTAAAAATGTTTTCAGCAGGCAACTAAAAGTTAATACTGAGGATGCTTGCTGAATCTCTATCAGAAGACTGAGCTGATGAAAATGAAGACTCGATTTATATACCGCATGTATATCACCTGCACATCTACAAGATTTTTAATCACTTACATAAGATCAATAACAAACAGGACTGTCCCTGCCTGCTGGCTTATAATTGAAAAGACACAACACAAAAGGAAAAAGGGATGGGGAGGACAGAGAAAAAAAAGCAAATTCATCACACTGTCTTATGCAGGTTTATTGGTAATAATTGGTAATATTGCCAGTGGGTAATAACATTAAAAAAAGCTTTTATTTCTAAATATCAGACTATTGTTTGTTCCACATTACAGTATGACATTCTCACTTGAAGTTAAAACTAACCAAGAATTCCAAACAGTAACATTATGTCACAGGGGGCATTTAGACATTGTTGTCCTCATTAAATCACTTTTTGCCACATAGTTGAAAATTAATATTCGTATTGTTTTGGTATACAGTACCTTAATCTTTGAGTTAATTCTTCAGCAGTAGCTATGGAGTAGATTCAACTAGACCAAAAATCCTCATTTAATCCCTCTATATACTGTTGCATGCCATGCAATCTCTTACTGGTGCGAGATTCCTGGGGTTTCTGGCACCTACCAGGTTTCAGTTTTATCAGAATGGTGGGATGGTGGAGACTGTAGTGTCTTTCTGATATATGGTTTATTTACACATATATTCAAGCTGAGCCTACGATGGAGGGCTCACAGCATTAACCCCCCAAGAGGATCTTGCTTCTCCTATAGTCAGGGGTCAGCAAACTTTTTCAGCAGGGGGCCGGTCTACTGTCCCTCAGACCTTGTGGGGGCCGGACTATATTTTGGGGGGAAAAAATGAACGAATTCCTATGCCCCACAAATAACCTAGAGATGCATTTTAAATAAAAGGACACATTCTACTCATGTAAAAACACCAGGCAGGCCCCACAAATAACTCAGATATGCATTTTAAATAAAAGGACACATTCTACTCATGTTGCTGGACCGTCCGGGGGCCGGATTGAGAAGGCGATTGGGCCGCATCCGGCCCCCGGGCCTTAGTTTGGGGACCCTGTCCTATACGGTAGTCACACAGCTTTCGATTCCACCATAAATCAGGCATGGTTCTGTCCCTCAGCTACCCAGCCTGCAACCTTGCTCTGAGCTCACACACACAACACTAATTTTGCCTCTGGCACAGAGCCACTTCCTTTGTTACCTTCACCACTCATACTTTGTGAGCCATTATGGCTCTTGGCTGGCTAATTCAGCAATTGAATCCCTGCTGGATGCAGGAATTTGAAGCGACTCAGGCAAAAAGCCTACCCCCCTAAAAAAACTCACAGGCATACTTTCCATTTTCTTGCAATAACCATCCCATCCCGGCAGCTAACAGTGAACGTGGGCTCAACCCTTTCTCCAAACCGTTTCCATTTATTCGCCCAGCAGACAGTGGTCAGGGATGGCAGGAATTGGGAGCCCAGCAGCATCTGCAAAGCCATTAATTCCTCATCACTGAATTTTGCGCCCTGGGCAAGTCTACAGGTGAAACTCGGAAAATTAGAATATCGTCGAAAAGTGCATTTATTTCAGTAATGCAACTTTATTTATTTATTTTTCTTTTAATTTTTACACATGCTTTCTTTTGGAAATTCCACAGTAATAAAACAAATAGTTACAATAATACGGAAACAAAAATAAACATCGCTATTACATTTCATTAATTACATTGCATTTATAATTGACCCGCCTAACGACAAATAATTACAATTACCACAAATAGTACTTGTTACAGGTAGGTAGCCGTGTTGGTCTGACGTAGTCGAAACAAAAAATAAAAAAGGTGCTACTGGAAGGAATTTTTTTTCTATTTTTTGTTTCAATTACAACAAATAAAGGTTTGACATATCTTGCTTTGCATGTCATGCATCTATCTCATATATTGGCTTCACCTTTTAAGTTGCGTTACTGACATAAATGCACTTTTCGAGGATATTCTAATTTTCCGAGTGTCACCTGTAACTACTTGCACAACAACCCCCCCCCCCATTGCTAACTCCAATTTTCAAAAACGAAGTATTGCAGGAAAACACAACACTTGAAACTGCAACGTTTATTGTAGATGGCAAGAATAAAGAACGCAACGACGTTTGGTTGCCTTTCTCAAAATACGTCTTAGCACACGAATCCTTTGCAATAATGTGAATCTATGGAAAACAGTGCCCCGCAAAAGTCGGTGCTGCGCCTTTCTGCGGTCTGCGCCCCAGGCGGCTGATAGCATCCGCCTTAGGCAAGGAAACGTGCCACCAAAAATAACCCCAAAAGAGCTCACATCCCAGGCAGGGATTGATGCTTATGCAGAGTCTGGCGTTTCCACGCGGGGCAGCCAAGAGCGTTGTGCAAAGGAGGAAGCTGAAGAAAGCCAAGCCCCGCCAGGGAGGCTCCTACCCAGCCTCTGCTTTCCTTAACCCGGAAGGGGAGGTTCCCACGTGCGCTTCTGCATTCCCTCCTTCCACGTGCGTCTTTTTGCTGCGCTGCCTCCAGCATGGCCGGGGATGGCAGCGGTAGCGGCAGCCCCGGCGATGAAGCTCTCGCCGCGGCCCCGATCTCCCACCCGGGCCGTCTCCTGGGCCAGAACCGGCAGTTTTTGGATTTCTTCTGGGACATCGCCAAGCCCCAGCAGGAGACGCGCTTGAAGGCGACGGAGGATCTGCTGCGCTACTTGCGAGAGAACCAGAAAGTAAGAGAGACGATGGAAAGTTAATACAGTATAAGCTTTTTGCGAACGCCACGCTTCCCCCTCTGGGGAAGTATAACATCAAACATTAAAAACACAAAACGTGAAAGCCGCGTCTCTCCCCCTCTCACCTACCCCCCAAAGTATGTGTTTGCAAGTCTTGATATTCTATATTGTTTAAATTCCAGCCATGGGAGTCCCTTTGAAATGGATTTTGCCCCGCTGATTTCAGTAGGTCTTCTCTGACTATGTCTCAGCACAGCCGATTGTTTTAAAATTCTATTTTAGTAGCAAAAACTATGTCTAAATTCGTTTAGCACCTGGACAAATAAAGATATTCCCAGCCTGCTTCAGGTTTGCAGTGTTAGCAGACAGGATACAAAAGGAAAAGGAATGGGGAGGGAGGAGGAAATGGATGGGACCAGGTTGGTCTCTCTCTCTTCCCATGGTGAGACAGGGGGTGCAGCTGCTCAGTGGGTCCTCTGGCCGAAAGCAGTTCCAGTATAATGGTCCCAATATAATGATGCCATCACATTAATGTCTCTGTAGCGTCCTCACATTCTGCATTTGGTGAAATTCACCTTTGAATGTTTGTGGGCAGAAGTTTTCAGGGAAGTGCAGTCACCAAAGTCGGCCCCACAAGTTTCTTTCCCTGGAAAACCAGCTGCTTTGCAGGGGGTTGGATCCTTGGGGCACCTTCCAACACTACAGTTCTTTGATTCTATGTACAAAGCCACACAAAACCTGTTGGTAGCAGCTTTGCACACCCATTTCATTGGGGAAAGTGGCTTATACATTTTATAATAAATAATTTGCTGCATGCAAACGGGGGGGGGGGAGCTATAGTGTGTTTTGAGTTGATTTTATCATGTTTGTGAGAAACGTATAGTTAGCTCAAGCCTATACACACAGAGAGACATTTGATGCTGGGATTGCACTGTAAACATGCTCAGAGGTGGTTTCCCCCCCTCTATTGTTTCCAGGTACAGTATTTGAACAAGGGAGCTGTGGATTAGAAAAAAGCAGGCTCTGGAACTGAATGGATGATACTGGGGGTGACAAAGGGCATGTTTAGGAAGAAGGCTGATGGGGTTGGCCTACTTCGGAAGGTTGTTGTTAGGTTTATGAATGTGGCTGTGGAATTTAAGAGGCTTTAGGTAAACTGATTCTTAAAAAAACAAACAAACAAACTTTGATCAGTATAAAAGCAGCTCTGAATTAAGCAGAACAATATATTATTATTATTTTACAGAAGCTATTTTAAAGGGGGGGGAAAACATTACTGTATTTTGGTTTGTGGGGTAGTCAAAAACCCCACCATCACCACTGCCTGAACTTCTGAATATTTTATTTTAGGATGACGAGCAGCTGAAATACAGCTTGAAGCGCCTGATTGATGGATTGGGAGCAACACGCGAAGCGGCCCGTCCAGGATTCAGTTTGGCTTTGGCTCAGGTTGGTGTTCGTCAGTGGAGTGCATTTGGGTGTTCTTGCTTAGACTTTTTTTAACAACAACAACAACAACAAGAACAACTACAACAACTGTAAATTCGAAAGTAGCATGCAGCCCTCCTGATGTTGTTGGACTACAACTCCCATCAGCCAGAGCAAAAGGTTAGGAGTGATGGGGGTTGTAGTCCCAGCGGCAACCCGTTGTGTCTCTTCTTTCCGATTCACACAGGTGTTCCCCACTTTTTCTCTCTCCCCAGGTATTGCAGGTTTTTGAGGAGATCTCCCTCCTCACAGTCCTGGACCAGATCAAAGAAAAATACGACCTCGGTAGAGTGAAGAAGGTAAGGGGATGGGGTGGGCTTTGAGTTCAGGATTTTGTTAAGAGGAGCTCTGCAGGTCCTCCGTGTTAATCTGGTGATCCAATCAGCGTCAGTCCACACGGGCCAAATCCTGGCCATTCGTTGGATCCCAGCTCAGGGGGTTTGAATTTGTTCTGTAGGATTTGGCAGGGTGACTGATGTCGATTGGATCGCCGGTACAGCAACCTGCTTCAAACAGGTGCTGAAAACATGCCACACCCAAGTTTTCCCCAGAGCGAGTTATGCTTGTGACCTTAAGGAAGTTTGTGGGTCGCTGGTGCCATCGTGGTGCATTGAAAGAATGTCGCAAAGAGCCAGTTTGGCGTAATGTGTAGAGTGTTGGACTACGGCCTGGGAGACCAGGGTTCGAATCCCCACTCGGCCATGAAGCTCACTGGGTGACCCTGGGCCAGTTGCCATCTCTTAGCCTGACCTACCTCGCATGGTTGTTGTGAGGGTGAAATGGGGAGGAGGAAAACTACGCACACCACTTTGGGATCCTTGGAAGATAAAGATGGTATGGAAATATAACAAATAAATAAAATAAACAATTTGTCAGCATCAAATACAGGTAATATTTGGCTTTTTTTAAATAAAAAAAGCTAACTGCAGTTGACCTGAACCGTGATCCTCTATGCCAGCAAAATGGGACAACATGTTTAATATAAAAGCAGAAGCAAAAGCTCCTGAGATCTTCCTGGTCACACTAGAGGAGAAAAGGGGATGTCACAGCAAACTATGGTTTGTTGTAATGTGTGATCATGGCTGTCTGGCTGGAAAAAAGGGGGGAAGCCTCTGAAAATGGGGTGAGGGGAAATCCTCATTGTCTGAAACAGCTGGGAACGTATCATGACCCATAGTTTGAGAAGCACCAGGTAAAAGCTGGTTATTCATTTGTGAAGGCCACTTGTACCCTGCTCTTCAGTAAAAAAAAAATGCTTCCATGTTAGCTTGCAGTCAGATAACAAAGCAGGCTTGCAATCTGAAACAACATGACACACAAGGGAAGGGGGCAGGGAGGGAAGAGGAAAAAAGCAAACTCAGGATGACCATCCGGCATGAAAACAGTTCAGCAGTAGAAGGTCTTTCAGCAGAGCTGGGGGAATGGACCCTGCTCCCCACATCTCCCAAGATACTTCCCATGTCCCCCAAAACAGTATTTGGGGTCATTTTGGGGGAGCCCTATTCGGTCAGCGGTGGGAAGGGCTTTTTTTGAGGTTGAGGGCTGCATTTCCATATTGAAATGTTTTTGGGGGCGGATGGGGACCCATTCAAGTGGTGAGTGTTGCTAGATACTTCCTGTTGTTTGCAAGTTTGCTCGCTCTAAAGAGTCACGAGATTCCACAGCCTTGCCTAGTTTGTCTTTCTACATTGTTTTCCCATTTTGTTTCAGAAACTCTTCCGAAATGCTCTGTTTGGGAACTTTTTCGGCGTTCTGGCTCTGTTCCAGTCCGGGCGTCTTCCAAAGGTAATGCTAAATGCAAATGTTTCAGGTCTGCATGCCCCTGGTGCAAACCCTGTGACGTGATGATGATGATGATAGTAATAATAATAATAAGAAGAAGAAGAAGAAGAAGAAGAAGTTGAATTCTCTGACGTGCATAAATTATGCCGATAGTCAGCTTTGCTGAGTGGGAGGCCCTGGAAATCACTTCCAGCAGTTGCTGGAAATCCCAAATCACTCCCCACCTTTTCCAGCCATTGCTCACATATGCTTTCAAGCCTTGCTTGGAATCCATATGGACTAGAAACGTGAAAGAGCTCCTGCACCTCCTAATGGAGCACATGAAGCGCCAATGTTCTGAGCTGATTCTTTGGCCCATCTGTAACATCTGCTCTGCCTGGCAGCTGGTCGTAGAGTGAGGAGAGTTTTTCTCATTGGCTGTTGGATCCTTTAAAGATTGGATGGGCATGGCCAAAGGGTGGAAAGAAAAGGAGGTTCCGAAAATCACAGAATGGCAGAGTAAGTTGCAGGATTTTGCTGAAATGGCACAATAGTCTTAGGGGCAATTCAAAATGATTTTAAAAAAATAAATGGGAAAGATATAAGAAATATGTTCAAAAATATAGTAAAAATGTAATACCCATGACAACTTTTGAGTGATACTAAAAGGAAACAGGGTTGAACTATAATTGTTAGGATGTAAAAGGAAATAAGAATGTATTAGAAGAATAGTCTTAGAAGTTTGTACTAATGGTATTGACATTCAAGTATAAAGAGTAAGTTCATACACGTGGAATTGACAGGAAGTACAAACCTTTTTTTTCTTTTTCTTTTTCTTTGTATCTTAATATATATTTTGTATGATACAGTATGGGATGTTTTGTATGTTATACCGTGTTTCTCCAAAAATAAGACACCGTCTTATATTTATTTTCTTATTTTTGGGGTATGGCTTATATTCCTTGAATGCTTAAAAATCCTGCTATGGCTTATTTTATGGGTATGTCTTAAAATATGAGAAACAGGGTATATATTTTGTATTTATGAACAATAAGCAATAAAAAGGATATTAAAAAAAAAGATTGGGTGGGCATTTTTTCCCTGTTAAGTTTTTCCCTCTGGGGTAACCTCTCAGGGAGAACTAAGACTATTCCTTGCTGAAACCCTCAAAAGCTTCTGGAAGTAACTGCCAACAGTGTTGAGGTAGATGGACCAGTTCCTCAAAAACATGCTTTCCCTCTCGCGTTCCCTGGGTCCTCTCCATCCTTGTCGACTCACCCACTTTTCTCTAAATTCCTTAGGATTCAAAAGCTCTCCTTGGCTGTGTCCAGGTTCTCCAGAGCCTTTCGGATCACCACATCCACCTCAAAGACCTCCCTCGGAAGACGCTGGCCGACATCGTTTCCGAGGTAGGTAGACGTGGGGTGTCATTGCGGGAAAAAAGGGAGCCTCTTAAATATATAGCTGCATAGCTTCTTCTGCAAGACCGGCTTGCCAGCACCAACGCATTCCCGTTAGGCCGCTGGTGCTAATTATAACGCCTCATCAGGACACAGGGCAATATTTCAGCGCTACAGTTCTCTTTGAGTGGTTCAACAGTCAATCCCTCTTCACAGGGAACTCTGGGAGGGGAATGCGGTTCTCCTAGCAACTCTCAGCACTGCAGTTCCCAGAATGCTTTGGGGGGGGAAGCCATGTTTAAAGTGTGCTTTAAATGTTAGGTGTGACCGTGGCCTCAGTTGGATGTGACCCATAATTGTCACGTATGACAGGATGTCTGGCGCACCTCAGTGAGTTCCACGGAAGCGAATGCTGATGTATTGACAAACAAACAAGTATGACAAGAAACGAAGGTCCAAAGATGGTGGACCTATAAAGCTGTGGGTGGCTTTATAAAATGGAGGGCGAGGTGGGTGCAGAAATAGACGGTCTTGTTCTGGGTGCAGGGGGAGTTGGTTAGCCACTGAAGGGGCCTAGGGAGGGTTGTTGGATGGTCTGAGCCAGGCATCCCCAACCTGCGGCCCTCCAGATGTTTTGGCCTACAACTCCCATGATCCCTAGCTAACAGGACCAGTGGTTGGGGAAGATGGGAATTGTAGTCCAAAACATCTGGAGGGCCAAAGTTTGGGGATGGCAGGTCTGAGCGATGGACGAGGTGAATAATTTTGGCACAGGAGTCTTGCCTAGAGGTGGGAAGTTTGAGATGCAAAAATGGGGAATCTAGCATGGATGTCCAAATACAGGGAGTTGTTCGCTTTTGTTTTTGCCGGGGGCTCAGATTCCGGAGGCTGTGTTTGAAGAGGTCCTTTTCAGCTTCTTGGAAGATGACCTCACCTCAGCTTTCAGCAGTCCAGGACAGCTTTACCTCCTGCTGGTGGGCATCCAGAAGTTCCCCAGGGTTCTTCGGCCAGAAAAACTGAAGGCCCTCTTGGGCACGACTGCCGTCATCACGGCAGAAAACATTCCCAGGTATGTCGACCAGGAACGAATGTGGGACACTTGCGTCGCTTTTCAGCCCTTGCAGTAAAGGAAGGAAAAGGAGGATTCTGGGATCTAAGATTCTTCCGGGGTGTTGTTCAGTGGTATATCTCCTGCTCTCTGCATGCAGAAGGTCCCCGGTCCAGTCTTCAGCATCTCCAAGGAGGGCAGGGAAAGGCCCCCGGTTGACACCCTGGGGAGCTGCTGCCAGTCTGACTAGGCCAGGCCTACAACTCCCATGATCCCTAGCTAACAGGACCAGTGGTCAGGGATGATGGGAATTGTAGTCCCAAACATCTGGAGGGCCGAAGTTTGGGGGTGCCTGGACTAGGCCAACAACCTGCTCTAGCCTAAGAAAGCTTTGTATGCCCCTAGGCTTTGCCACCACGCAACAGAAGGCAGTTTTTAATTTTACTTTTTGAAAAATAATTGATTTGCTCTTCCTTGCAGGCTGCTGGAGGTTTTGAAAATGGCGGCCAAGTCTGAGAAAAAGGACAGAAGTCTTCCTACTGTCGGACTGGACTTGATGAAAGTGGCCCTGAAGGAAGGCACCTTTGAGCTCTTCTGGAAAGAAGCTGTTGAGAATGGCCTGCTGAAGGACAACGTTGGACCTTGCAGGTTGGCTGGGGAGGTTTTCGCTCGTCTGTCACTCGCCACATTCACACCACATGTTTCAAAGCACTATTCTGGGATCTGAATTTTGGGATCTGTAGTTTGTTGAGGGTCCTGAGAGTGGTTAGAAGACTCCCTTTCCCCTCACAGAGCTACGGTTTCTAGAACGTTTTAGCAATCAGTCCCTCTTCACAGAGAACTCTGGGACTTGTAGCTCAGTGAGGGAAATAGGGGGTCCGCAGCTCCCATAATTCTTTGGGGGAAGCCATGACTGTTGAAAGTGGTATTGTAGTGCTTTAAATGTATGGTGTGAAGGTGGCCTCAGTCTCTCCTTGCAGTTCTTTCTCCCATTTTTCTAAATCCCAGTGGTTTTCGAACTCTGCTCTGGTAGGCTGTCAGATTCTTCGCGAGTTTAGCAGGCCGTTCTAAATTTATGAAACCAGTAAAGGCAGGCCCCTTGGAAGCCACACATTATTTCTTATTCTGTGTGTCTTGTTCTTCTTCAGTTACATGTGTTACCGGTTGCTGGGCAGCTCTCTCCCGCTCCTGTCGGCTACCCAGCTGAGGATGGTTCTCCGAGGGGAAGTTATGCGTCATTACGGGACCCATGTTGTGTCCACCCAGGTAGGGGAATGGCAACAATATCCCTTCCCCAGAATGGTAGCCCCCTTAGTTTACTGGAAAACAACTCCTAACATCTTGCTCTCTGGGACAGATGTACAGGTGAAACTAGGAAAATTAGAATATTGTCAAAAAGTGCATTTATTTTAGTAATGCAACTTTTTAAAACATTTTTTACAAATGCTTTCTTTGGGAAATTCCACAGTAATAAAACAAATAGTTACAATAATACAAAAATAAACAAAAATAAACATCGCTATTACAGTGGTACCTCAGGTTACAAACGCTTCAGGTTATAAACGCTTCAGGTTACAGACTCTGCTAACCCAGAAATAGTACTTCGGGTTAAGAACTTTGCTTCAGGATGAGAACAGAAATCGCGCAGCAGCAGGAGGCCCCATTAGCCAAAGTGGTGCTTCAGGTTAAGAACAGTTTCAGGTTAAGAATGAATTAAGATCTTAACCAGAGGTACCACTGTACATTTCATTAATTACATTCCATTTATAATTGACCCGCCTAACGACAAATATTTACAATTACAACAAATAAAGGCTTGACATAATCTTGCTTTGCATGTCATGCATCTATCTCATCTATTGGTTTCACCTTTTAAGTTGCATTATTGAAATAAATGCACTTTTCGACGATTTTCCAATTTTCCGAGTTTCACCAGTAGTCCAAAATGTCTGGAGGCTGCTAGGGTGGCAAAGGCTGGTCTACCCTGATCGGCAGTGGCTCTCCAGAATTTCAGACGGCAAATGTTCCCAGCCCTCCGTGGATACGCCAGGGATCGGCCCCTTCTGCTTGCCAAGCAGCTGTCCTGCTACTCACCCACAGCCCTTCTCCTGCCTGTGTTTTTCAGATGCACGATAGATTCAAGTTTGCCCCAGAGATGGAGGCCTACGTCGACTCGTTCTTGGAGGGATGCAGTGACCCGGGCAAGCAGCTGGCGGCGATGGTCGGTTTCTCCACGCTCACCAACCAAGGCTACCCGGTGGTGCCCAGCTTCTGGAAAGTGCTGAGGCACCTGCTCCCCGTGGCGTTGCTGAAGTACACGGCCTGGCTCAAGAACATGTTCCTCGACCCGGATTTGGACGCCTGCGTGGATTTTGCCACCAAGCGGCAGCAGCAGAATGAGAAGAAGACGGACGCGTGAGTGGCAGCTGGGGCAGAAGCGGAGGCTACTCCGGCCGAATAGGAAGCAGCCTTCTGCTGGGTCAGACCGCTGCACGGAGGACAGATAAAAGAAAAGGAAGTCCTTCACGCGGAGCTTAGTTAAACTGCGGAACTCCCTTCCACAGGAGGCTGTGATGGCCACCAAGCTAGATGGCCTTAAAAGAGGATTAGACAAATTCAATGAGGAGAGGGGTATCCTTGAGAGCTGTGCTGTGCCTCCACAATCGGAGGCAGTGATGCTTCTGAATGCCAGTTGCCGGAAACCACAGGAGGGGAGAGGGCTCTTGTGTTCAAATCCTGCTTGTGGGTTTCCCACAGGCATCTGACTGGCCACTGTGAGAACAGGATGCTGGACTAGATGGGCCACTGGCCTGATCCAGCAGAGCTTTTCTTCTGCTCTTCTCTCTCCCAGCCAGGAGAGTTGCCAGGGATTGAACCTGGGACCTTCTGCACTCAAAGCAGATGCTCTACCACCGAGATTCTACCCTTCCCCCAGTTTTTCACACGCACGTGAAGCTCCTGTTGGTATTAGTGAGACTTTGCCACTGGATTCTCCTCAGGTTTTAATTTCTATGAGGTTTCTTTGTATTTTCTACCAAGGCACTGTGAAGTCTTTAGGCTGGCCAAAGCTCCTTATAGCTCAGTCGGTTAGAGCCTGAGACTCTTAATCTCAGAGTCGTGGGTTCGAGCCCCACATTGGGCATAGTTTTCCTACTTTGCAGGGGGTGGGACTAGATGACCCTCGGGGTCCCTTCCAGCTCTACAGTTCTATGATTCTCACCTACATCGGGGATGGTGGTCAATTGATTTGGTCAACTGTCGCCACAGGAGCACAGGACGCTGGGTGTTGTTGTTTTTTAACCAAAACCACATTCCCACCATTGTAAGCAGCCATGACTTCCTCCAAAGGATTCTGGGTACTAGGAGTTGTTACGAAGCCCCTGTTCCCCTCAGAGAGCTACAATTCCTATAGCGCCCTGTGAAGAGGGATTGATTGTTAAACCACTCTGGGAATCTTAGCTCTCTGGGAGGAACAGGAGTCTCCTCTTAACTCTAAGCACCCTAAACAAATGAAAGTACCCAGAATTCCATGGCCGTTTAGTACCGTGGCACTTTAAATGAATGGTGCGAAAGTGTCCAAAGGGGGTGGAGATCCCCGGCCCCACCTGGCAATGCTGGAGCCGTCTCATAACACCAAATGATGGCTTAGCATGACATCTGAACTGGCCTGCTGTCTGCCATCTTTTTACTCCAATAAAATGGCAAGGGGAGGGTCTGCTTTAGTGGCGCATTACTTCCGATTGCTCTCTGTCGATGCAGGGAAATGACCCAGCACTGTGTGACACGCCTGAGGAAATGGATCATAGCTCGGCTGGTTGGCCTAGTCGAGAACCCGCAGATCAAGAAGGGAGAAGATTTTGTGACTGATGTGACCAGGTAGGTGGGACAAGATGGTTGACAGCGGCTTGCGCCGCCCGTTTGCTGAAGGAAGGGTGTGTGGTTCACTCGAGACAGCCAAATACTCTAAACCAAAGAGCTGTACTGCTCACAACCTTTGTATGACCTTAGGCCAGGCACCCCCAAACTTCGGCCCTCCAGATGTTTTGGACTACAATTCCCATCTTCCCCGGCCACTGGTCCTGTTAGCTAGGGATCATGGGAGTTGTAGGCCAAAACATCTGGAGGGCCGCAGTTTGGGGATGCCTGCTTTAGGCCGCAATCTGCGCTATTCCTTTAAAGCAGTGTTGTGCCACTTTAAACAGGGGTTCCCTCAAAGCTTTCTGGGAACTGCAGTTTGTTCAGGGTGTTCAGAGTTGCTGAGGAACCTCTGTTTGCCCTCACAGGGCTGCAGCTCCCAGAGTGGTTTAACAGTCGTTCCCTCTTCCTTCAGACCTTCCTCAAAAGCTCAGGTTTCTGTGAAATCTTCAATCCTCTCACTGGAATGAAGACCAAAGACACATAATTGAATAAAAGTACACATTCTCCCCTTTCCCAGACCATTTTCCTCCCCATCCCATGTCAGAAGTTTAGCTTGTAAGGTCCTTGGGACAGGAGCTGGTCATCTGATATTGCCAAGATAGAAAATTAAGATCCTGCAAGACACATTTTGCATTTACATTTCTGGGTGGTTGCCACAATGCAAGCTGGATCTAGCTGAGATGTAACCAGTGCTTATTTTCTAGAAAAATAGATGCTGCTACTCAGTATGAAGTTGTTACAGTAAGTGACAGTACTGTGACGCGGGTGGCGCTGTGGGTTAAACCACAGAGCCTAGGGCTTGCCAATCAGAAGGTCGGCAGTTTGAATCCCCGTGACGGGGTGAGCTCCTATTGCTCGGTCACAGCTCCTGCCAACTTAGCAGTTCGAAAGCACATCAAAGTGCAAGTAGATAAATAGGTACCGCTCCGGCGGGAAGGTAAACGGCGTTTCTGTGTGCTGCTCTGGTTCGCCAGAAGCAGCTTTGTCATGCTGGCCACATGACCTGGAAGCTGTACGCTGGCTCCTTCGGCTAATCGAGATGAGCGCAGCAACCCCAGAGTCTGTCACGACTGGACCTAATGGTCAGGGGTCCCTTTACCTTTACCTTACTCACTATGAAGTTGTTACAGTAAGTGCCCCACTTTTTAACAACAACAAAAAGGTGCTGGTACTGCGTACCCTTGAGTAAAGGTAAAAAGTTAAAGGACCCCTGGATGGTTGAGTCAAAGGCGACTATGGGGTGTGGCGCTCATCTTGCTTTCAGGCCGAGGGAGCCGGCGTTTGTCCACAGACAGCTTTCTGGGTCATGTGACCAGCATGACTAAGCCGCTTCTGGCGCAACGAGTACCAGAGCGCATGGAAATTCCGTTTACCCTCCCGTACTATTTATCTACTTGCATTGGTGTGCTTTCGAACTGCTAGGTTGGCAGAAGACCCTTGAGTACCTCCTGAAAAAAAAGCATTGGATGTAACAGCCTGCCCCCCCATCTATATTTACTTGCCACAAACATGAGGACTAGAAACTTCTTTCCAAGTGAAGTGGGTATTTTTGGCTTCCTAACTGAAGTGTCTCTAGAGTTGCAAATCATTTGGGAAGGCTGCTTTGTTTCAGCAGCCTGTACTAAGAAGTCGCTGTTGTCTTCTGCCAGGTTCTGCTTCTTTCACGCTTTTTTCAAGACCAAGAAGCCGACCCCTGAGATAACCGAGACGAAAACCACACTGTCGGTGCCCCTAAACGAGGCATCTCGTACAGCAGCCGCAAACTCGTTTTTCAGGTATTCCGTTTGCTTGCCTTGCTAGTTTTGAGCTCTGAAATCGTATGCGACTCACAACCCCAGCACCTCAAGGACTGCCTCTCCCCATGTGAATCAACCCAGACCTTGCAATCATCCTCCCTTGAAGCATTTCTCCATGTGCCCTCTCCTTGAGAGGCCCAGAGGGTGGCAGCACAAGAAGGGGCCTTTTCCGTGGTGGCTCCCCGCTTGCGGAATGTTCTCCCCAGGGAAGCTCATCTGTCAGCACCCTTCTACATCTTTAGGCATTAAGCAAAAACATTTTATTTTTCTCCAGGCCTTTGGCTCTCAGTTACCTGTGGCCTCGTTGAGTAGGTGGGATGTTTTAATCCTCCCTTTTAAGAACAAGATTGCCATTTAGATTTTCATTTTTCGTTTATGCCACATTTTAATGCTGGGGTCAGCAACCTTTTTCAGCCGTGGGATGGTCCACCATCCCTCAGACCATGTGGGGGGGGGGCGGACTATATTTTTTGGGGGGAAAATGAATGAATTCCTATACCCCACAAATAACCCAGAGATGCCTTTTAAATAAGAGCACACAATTCTACTCATGTAAAAACACCAGGCAGGCCCCACAAATAACCCAGAGATGCATTTTAAATAAAAGGACACATTCTACTCATGTAAAAACACGCTGATTCCCAGACCATCCGTGGGCCGGATTGAGAAGGCAATAGTGCCGCATCCGGCCCCCAGGCCTTAGGTTATGTAGCTACCCCTGTTTTAATGTGTGCGTGTGTTAGTTTATGTATCGCAAGTGGCTTTGAATTAGCTTGGATGGTTGAGCTCTCGGTTATCTGTGACCTCGTTGAGCAAGTAGGCTGTTTCAACCCTTCCTTTTAAAAATAGGGTTGTCGTTTAGATATTCCTTTGCTGAGTGTCTAAGGCCGAAGCATAGGAAATAAAACCCCACCAGATGACACACAAATGTTGTGGATCTTCCATCTCACTGGAAACACACAGTTCATGTGTCTTTTTTCCCTCCTCAATAGCCAAAGTCCAGAAGTTCTTACACCATGAAAATGTGGATTTATTCAAGGTTTTCCATTGCTGGGCTATTGAAATCCTGGCTGCAGCTCACATCCTTGTCAAAAGTTTTTTTTTTTTAAAAAAAAGACATAATTTTTAATTGATTTTCACATGTTTTTTTCTTAAATGTTGGCTTCCCACCCTTACTTCCATGTTTTTATTCCTACCTTATACCTGCTGCTTTATAGGACATACTTTAATACAACTATCCTCTATTTCACTTACCAATGCTTTCTTTCCACGTCAAAAGTTCTTTAGAGCGACAAGCTTCCACGTTGTCGGTCCTCATTCAGCAACGACAGCTGTCGAGGAAGCCTGATGTAACTATTTTTGACATTTCTGCATATCCCAAATGTGTTCAGTCGCTGCTCTCTCTCTGCAGTTTACTCCAGCACTTGAACACGATGCCCGCCCTGGGGGACTCAGCCAAAGCGGAAGAAATGAGGAAGAAGCACCTCCACGGCTTGACCGCCAGCGGGGACCCCTGGCTCTACCTCATTGTCCAGTATGCCAGTGCCCTCCTCTCCCATCAGGCCCACGTCACAGTTGTGGTGCCATTTAGCGATGAAGAGAAGCTTGCTTGGGACAGGTACGAGGCATTTAGAGCAGGGTGGTGAGCCTGTGGCCTTCCTGGTGTGGTGGGACTCTCTTCTTGGTGGAGCCTGCCTACCGTGTTTCTCCTAAAATAAGACACGTCTTACATTCATTTTTCCTATAAAAAACCACATTGCGGCTTATTTTCGGGGGATGTCTTATTTTTAAATTAAGCATGGTACAGCATTGTTACCTTAACTATGGTACGGGGCTTTCTTGCGCCGCCCGCTGAGCCTACTGCTGGGTCCCTGGGCTTGACGCAGCGCAGTGCGGCTGGGGCTGCTGCCGGCTCCTGCCGGCTGCTGTGGCTTCGCGCGCCGCCCGCTGAGCCCACTGCTGGGTCCCTGGGCTTGACGCGGCGCGGCGCGGCTGGGGCTGCTGCCGGCTCCTGCCGGCTGCTGCGGCTTCGCGCGCCGCCCGCTGAGCCCACTGCTGGGTCCCGGGGCTTGACGCGGTGCGGCGCGGCGTTGCTGGGGCTGCTGCCGGCTCCTGCCGGCTGCTGCGGCTTCGCGCGCCGCCCGCTGAGCCCACTGCTGGGTCCCGGGGCTTGGCGCGGTGCGGCGCGGCGTTGCTGGGGCTGCTGCCGGCTCCTGCCGGCTCCTGCCGGCTGCTGCGGCTTCGCGCGCCGCCCGCTGAGCCCACTGCTGGGTCCCGGGGCTTGACGCGGTGCGGCGCGGTGTTGCTGGGGCTGCTGCTGGCTCCTGCGGCTTCGCGCACCGCCCGCTGCCGGGTCCTGGGGCCCGTTCAGTCGGAGCTCGGCGCGTCGCTGTGCTGGGGCTCCCGCTGGGCTGGGGCTCGGCGCGGCGCGCGCTGCTGTGTTTGCCGGCTCCCGCTGGGTCGGGTAGGTACCGGTACCCCCAACATGTCTTATTTTTGGGGGATGTCTTATTTTTTTTGCCTTTAGAAGATCGTGCCATGGCTTATTTTAGAGGCACGTCTTATTTTAGGAGAAACACGGTAGTTGTTGTTTAGTCGTTTAGTCGTGTCCGACTCTTTGTGACCCCATGGACCATAGCGTGCCAGGCACTCCTGTCTTGCACTGCCTCCCGCAGTTTGGTCAAACTCATGTTCGTAGCTTCGAGAACACTGTCCAACCATCTCGTCCTCTGTCGTCCCCTTCTCCTAGTGCCCTCAATCTTTCCCAACATCAGGGTCTTTTCCAGGGAGTCTTCTCCTGCCTAGTGCCCAAGCCATTTTACTGCCCGAGGCGGAGTGACAAGTTGGTTCTTTCCCCATCCAGTGCACAAAGTCTGACTAGACGGGCCTATTCTCACCATGCTCTGCTGGCTGGAGCAAGCAAATAACAAACAAACGCAGAGCTGCATGTCTCCGTCTGACCATTCTCTCCCCATCACAGAATGCTGCAGACGGTGGAAACCTTGCGGAAGAGAGAGAAGAAAAGTCAGAACCTGAAGTCCTCCGCCTTCCAACACCTCCTGCTGTTAGTTGGCATTCACCTCTTCAAGGTAATACCCGGCACGCTGGAAGCGGCTCTTTTGGGTGAGGCTTTGAATATGGCTGTGACCATAATCCCTGAGCCCAAAAATGATGATGATACTGGAAGGGGAGAGATATTTTGCAAAGGGCTGCCAGGGCTTGTCTTGGGAAAGGCATAGGAAACATATGAGGTCAGACTATTGGGTCTACAGTGGTACCTTGGTTCTCAAACTTAATCCGTTTGGGAAGTCCATTCCAAAGCCAAAGCGTTCCAAAACCAAGGCACGCTTTGCCATAGAAAGTAATGCAAAACAGATTAATCCGTTCCAGACTTTTTAAAACAACCCCTAAAACTGCACTTTAACACGAATATTACTATCTAATGAGACTATTGATTCATAATTTTAAGCAATAATCAATGTATATAATAATAATAATAATAATAATAATAATAATAATAATAATATATTATTTATACCCCGCCCATCTGGCTGGGCTTCCCCTGTCACTCTGGGCGGCTTCCAACAAACATTAAAATACATCAAATACCACAGATTAAAAACTTCCCTAAACAGGGCTGCCTTTAGGTATTTTCTAAATGTCAGGTAATTGTTTATCTCTCTGACCTCTGATGGGAGGGTGTTCCACAGGGCGGGCGCCACTACCAAGAAGGCCCTCTGCCTGGTTCCCTGTAGCTTTGCTTCTCGCAATGAGGGAACTGCCAGAAGGCCCTCTGCGCTGGACCTCAGTGTCCGGGCAGAACGATGGGGGTGGAGACGCTCCTTCAGGTATACTGGACTGAGGCCGTTTAGGGCTTTAAAGGTCAGCACCAACAGTTTTAATTGTGCTCGGAAACATACTAGAAGCCAATGTTGGTCTTTCAAGACTGGTGTTACGTGGTCTTGGCGGCCGCTCCCAGTCACCAGTCTAGCTGCCGCATTCTGGATTAGTTGTAGTTTCCGGGTCACCTTCAAATGTAGCACCACATAGAGCGCATTGCAGTAGTCCAAGCGAGAGATAACTAGAGCATGCACCACTCTGGTGAGACAGTCTGCAGGCAGGTAGGGTCTCAGCCTGCGTACCAGATGGAGCTGGTATACAGCTGCCCTGGACACAGAATTGACCTGCGCCTCCATGGACAGCTGTGAGTCATTTTGGACTCCCAGGCTGCACACCTGGTCCCTCAGGGGCAATGACTGATGATAGTCATTGTTTGGATTGGGGGGGGGGGTTTATCGATTTCTGCTGCCACACTAATTCAAAAGATGAGTTTCTTACAAGTGCAGAGCAAGTATTTTCTAAATGTCAGGTAATTGTTTATCTCTCTGACCTCTGGTGGGAGGGCGTTCCACAGGGCAACTGTAGCAAATGAACTGCCCGGTTGTTGCAGAATGCCCTGAGATTGGCTCCCGGTTGCAAGGTGCCTGGGGCAGGGCTGTGGAATGCCAATTTTCAGAAATGAGAGCACCACTGGAACATAGAAGTCCTTTCCCTGAAGCGCAGGTCGCCAGAAAGTCTCCCATCCTAACCTACCTTGCAGGGTTGTTGGTGAGGATACCACCAACCTCGCATGCTGCCCCGAGCAGCCTTGGAGAAAGATGGGGATAAAAACATAGCGACGATGATAATGACAACATTTGACTGCTTTTTTCTTTCTTTCTCTTTTGATTCTCCCCGCCCCGCCTCTCGCTTCCTCACCCGATTCTCGCCCGACTAGTCTCCTGCAGAGTGTGTGAACCTTCTGAGCGACCTGCAGAATTGCACCCAGAGAGCCTTTGGAGAGAAACCGAAGAAGAAAAAGACATCAGCTGCTAGTGAGTCTCTGTTTGCAGCCTGATTCATCCACCACACCCTTGTAGATAAGCCCCTCATAGTTGCTGGCCTGATATTTATCGATTTATATAATAAACAACAGGAGACTGTAGGGATAGGTGTGAAGGCAGAGAAAGAAAGGGAAAACCTGTCTTTTTCCTGTCTGTCTGTTTGGTGGGCCTCCAGATCCTATGCTAGTTCTACTCAAGAGTAGACCCATTGAATTTAACAGACATGACCAGGGTGGATTTGATTTCAATCACGATTTAAAGCACTAGTCAGTAAGACTTGATTTAAATCTTCTTCTTTTTAAACAGAAGGGCTCATTCTTGCTGGTATAATCTTATTATTTGCAACAGATGAGGGTTTCATTTTTGGAATAATTTTCAGAGTAGTTTTTACAGTTATATCAAAAATTACCCATTTGGTTATACTATTAGAAATACATAGACAGATAATTATGAAATTATTGTGCGGTTTAATAAGTTAATGGTTTATATCTGGACAACTTTTCTGCTGTCCTTTATAGTAAGGAGAAAAATAATTATTTCTTTAATAACAATTTATTTAACTAAAACAATAACATAGCATATGTATCCATGATTGTTAACTGTTGTGGTTAAACCATTAAAAAAAAAACTTAGACTGAGTTTTAGCACACATGAAAAGCTTAAAACAAATCCTTATTTCTTGATGAATAGCCTTTGGACTATAATGTAACTTAAATAGAAAACTATCTTTAGAAACATTTTTCCTCCAAAAGCATTTTATTTTAAAAATCGATTTTTTAAAATTTATTTTTAAAAAATCATTTATTTTTATCCACCCTGGGCATGACTAACTTCAGTTCATCAGTGGGTCTATTCTGAGTAAAACGTGGTTGGATATAGGCCCTAGGCAGCCTTTGGCCTCCTAGATTGCTGCAAGTGTCAGCAATGACTGAGGCATGATGGGAGTTGTAGTTCAACAACACCTGGAGGGCCAAGACTGTTGACAGCATTTGGGTGCGCAGGAGGGATTGTGCAATTCCCTCCTCCACCAGCCAACCCATGTGCAGCTCCTTGCCTCTGTTGCTAGCAGGATTGAAGGCAGGCTGGATTTGCTGACTAGACTGGTGTCGCTTTGCATGCCCCGGGAGGCATTCAGGCTGCCTGTGTGTTTTTCTCCACTCAGGTGGCGAAGAAGAGCCAGAATGGGTGGAGGTGATCATAGAAGTCCTCCTTTCCCTCCTGGCCCAGTCCAGCGGGCTCATCCGACGGGTCTGCAAAAGCGTCTTTGGGCTCGTCTGTCAGCACATGACAAAGGGCGCCTTGCAACTCATCCTAGACGTGAGTAGCCTGTGGCCGCCTAGAGCAGAACAGATGAAATTCCCAGCCTCCAGGGCCACATGTCCTTGGGGAAAAGCGGTTGGGGGCCACATCCCAGTGGTGGGGAGGGTCAGAGCTGGTTGAGGTTAAAGTGTGTGTGTGTGTGTGTGGGGAGTCATGTTCATTTAAAGCGCTAGGATACAGCCGTCCCCCAGATAATCCTGGGAACTGTAGTGTGTTAAGGTTGCCGAGACCTGTATTCTCACAGAGCTACAATTCCCAGAGCTTGCACCACTCTGGGAATTGCAGCAGTCTGAGAGGAATAAGGAGTCTCCTAACAAGGCCCAGCATCTCCCCTCGCCCTCAGGCCTGAGGGGCTTCGACCCCGGTAGAAAAACGCTTCCACGCTTCTGCTTTTGACGATGGCTGTCATTGGATTCTCCCAGTATTGATCCAGAGCAGAACCCTGATGTATAGTTGGCAGGGTAAAAACGTTGAAGGATTCCCAAAAAATAGACCAGAGGCAATTGTATTTCACCCAGCAGAGCTTTACGGCTACTGAAGGCAAACGAACATAATGGTCACAAATACATTCAGGATTGGTACTGTCCGTAAGAAATCCAGTTGCAGCAGACTTGACTTTAACTTACAATAACTTATAATAAGACTAAACCTAAACACTATATACAGAACACCACACCAGAAGGAAGAGAGGTAGAAGGAGAAAGTGAAACCCGGGCTCCTTCTGGCCTTACTTTTATAGTCAGACAGAAAATGATAAGAGCACCAGTTTAAACTAGTTGTACTCAGCTTCTTTGAAGGTATAACCCAAACATCATGAACCTTCTGCTTCTTTCTTTCACACAGAGCAGCTTCTAGAACCCTCTTGAATTAAGTAGAACAGGAAAGATCTCTGCACATCAGAGCAATACTTTCTGTACCAAGAAATGCTAACTGACAATGGCAGCC